>NW_020837952.1:12724468-12746959 GCF_003676395.1 Aethalodelphis obliquidens
TATATATATATATATATATATATATATATATATATATATATATATGTATTCAGTACCAGGTTTATTTAGGTTCAGTCATTCATAAAAGATCAGCACTTAAGAAAGTTCATTTTCAAAGAGCCTTGAACACTGAATCCTTACCCATTCTCCTCATCCAAGAAGGAAACTACATTCTTAAAAGAACTGATGAGAGAACATTCCTATACCATAGGTCGAGGTGTCTGTAGTTGAGATCAACAAAGTCTGAAGCAACCTGAGAACAGTATTCTGGTTGCTAGCCAGTGTTTCTTAGCATTTGAAGACTTCGTTTAATTTCATGTGGTAGGATTCTAAAAGATTTCCAGCAGCTGCAAGAAATGCCATATTAGGGGATATTGCACATATAGCAAATATTTGGATTAAGAAACACTTGTGATACCTTGAGTAATAGCAACCCAAAAATATGCAGTTGCGAACAAATACTGAATGTGGCTGTCAGATTGATTTCAGTACCTTTTAAATCTCAGTCAAAGGGAAACATTTTTTTCTTATTGTTAGAGAGGCAATTAAATAGAAACAAGCAGAAATTTTACCAACTAAATACTTTGTCAGATCAATCTAGAAACTTAACAAAATTTGACACTGGCTATATGAACTATATGGATTGAGAAAACCCACTAATGTTCAATAACAGTAGTAAATAAATACATGCACCACTTTTACTTTTTAAACTTTGGTAGTTTCAAGTGAACACAGAACCATAACTGGCTTAGTGCACTGGCTTGAGTAAACATGGCCATTAAAATTTCATTTCTTTAGCTCTAAAGATAGAGATTGCAAGGGGCTGCTAAAATAATCTTTCATTTTTTGGCGAGGTCTTACAATTACACTGACCAGTCATGACAAATTCATTGCAACTTCTACTCTTCCTCTCATTTCCTTTTTTTCTGAAACCTAGCTTTACTGAAATCAGTTCTCTTTTCCAAAACAGAGTAGACATTCTATTTCATTATTCATTCAGCAAACCTTTATTGATTATCGTTATGCGACAGGCACAATGGTGGGTTCTAGGGTCACAAAAGTAAGACACAAATCCTCAATTAGTATTCCAGAGGGGCTTATAATCTAGTAACGAAAGGAAGTATAGAGATAAAAATTACATTATAAGTTGGCAACTGCTCTTACAGAAATAGGACCCAAGAGCACCAAATGCACAGATGATTGAGTAAGGCATACTTCCTAGGAAAATGGAGAAAGGCTTCACAGAGAGAGTGGCATTTGATCAACGTCTTAAACCTGGTGAGGTTTTACAGAGGAATTAGGGGAAGTGCATCCTTCTATATGTATGTAGAGAACAGCACAGGACCAGGGCCTGGGGTTCTGATCAAGACTAGCACGTATCCAGGAAATGATGCTAGGGGAAGATGACGGTAGGTGGGGCTCTTGGCCCCCTCTTCACAACTCTTAACGGAAGTGAATTGTCATCGTAGGCCACCTCTTTTTGGCCTGGACCTAAAGCTCACATCAGTTACACAGCTGGCTGGGGTTAGGAGTATAGCCTATAACACGGCAAAGTGTACATAGTGGGATAACAGCTACCTGTGATCTAGAAAGGCAGGTTGGGGGTGAGGGCTGCAGGCATGGAAGAATTTTGATTTTCGTTTGAGGAACTGGTATGTTTTCATCTAAACAACTAAGGAAGCCAAGAGAGATTTTGCGTCAGGGATATGGCATAATCAGCTTTGTTTTTTGAGAGCATTGTGAGGAGTAAATTGGGATGAGAAGAAACCAGTCTTGGGGAACCTAGTGAGGAAGCTGGTGCATTAGTAATCTGGGTGATGATTTTTGCTCTACCATGAGTTATGGCCAGAGAGTATTTCCATACTTATAATGTTATTGTCTTCAAAAAGATCTCATCCATGTAGATCAAGAATGAATCAAATGGCTTTTTGTTGTTTTATGAAAGATCTGCTGGAAATTCAAAGCCAGGACATTCTTATTCAGTCCATCCTAATCAGATTGTAAGGCTTCTACTCCTTTATCTGATGGCTCTTTAGCCTGTTGGAGAAAAAAAAAAAAAAAAGCTAACGGTGATTCCAGGATTCTTGGGCTTACCTTAACTGTGCAGATGTGGGTTTGGACTGCCACCACAAAACAGGGTGATTGCAAGCAAATGCAAGTCACTGAGAGGTGTGTGTTGCCTCCTAATCTTCCCAAGATCTTAGCTTCTACCCCTTGAAGTATAAAGAAAGTGTCCTTATTGCCACTAAGCTCCAAGACAGTGAAAATTATCTGGGAGGCAAAGAGAATTCTCTCTTCATTTCTTTAAACTGTGTCATATAAGGAACAGTTGAAGACAGTGGGAATGTTTGGTACAGAGAAAGTAAGCCTTAGCTAGGACATAGTAACTGTCTCAAATATTTGAAGACCTGTCATGTAGAAGATGGCTTAGATTAACTAGCTCTACAAGTCTATAACAGTTAAGACTGACTGGTAGAACTTAAGTGGAGACAAGTTTTACTTTATTCTAAGGAAGACCTAACAGTCTAAAGTCAGCAAGGGCTTGCTCAGAATTAAGAGTTCTGCTTCTTTGTAGCTTTGCAGTGTTCTCTGGAATAGACTTTATCCTCCTTGGTATAATAGTACCTCAAACACAGTAAGTATTCTAGAAAGTAAATCTTGAATTAGGTTGACGTGACCATCTGAGACATACTGATTTGAAAGTTGCTATGAGTAGACTGTTACATTAGCATTTAGAAAAATGGAGGGTGACTTCATGAAATGAAACAAGGATATGATGCTGAGCTGATAATAGCGTCATGACAGTTACATTTATGGAGTGCTTGGTGTGTGCCAGGCACCTTGTTAAGCAAGTAACAATGGATATCTCATTTAATCCTCTTAAGAACCCTAGGGAGTATATTATTGGAATCTTCTCCATTTTTCAGATGAGGAAACAGCTCAGGGAAGTAAAGATATTTAAATAATCTGACCAATAAATAATCTGGATCTATGTTGATGGTTTGGGGTTGGTTTGTTTGTTTTTTCCTGCTTCAAGTAGGCTGTCACCCCATGTACATTTGCCTACTAGCCATAGGTGTTTTCTCAAATTCTCTGGTAGTATTCAAGGAACCAAGTTCTTGGTGAACAGGACACTTAGCCCATGGGAATTTGTTTTTTGGTTTTTTTTCTATTCCGTAAGCTACCTTTACTTAAATACATGGTTAATTCTATAGACCAATTAATGAGTTGTAGTTCTGAGATGGTACTATTAATATTAGGATAAATATATATCTTTAAAGGAAATTTCTGATTTAGGATAAATTCTTGAAGATTGGTTTATTAAATTTTGGGCTTGGTTCAAGAGTTATATAGAGAAATTTCACTTGGTTTAAATTGTTTGAATAAGCATAAATCAGACTGAATTGAAATTGTTTTGTTTACCTCTCTCACTAAAATGTAAGACCACTGTTCTATCTTTGGCCCATAGAAGGTACTCATATAAACTGGTAGAATGAATGACTGAATGCATGAGTGTGTACATGAATAAATGAACTTTTATCAGTATCGCAAAGAATCTCTGCCTTTTGCTTACTAATTCAATGAATGACTTATAAATGAGCAAATCTCCTACTTACTTTATTTAGTTTTGTAAACAGTCTCTGGATTTTTTTTTACCACAGTGCCATTAAGACTGAGGTCATGGGTTCCCTACACAATATGGTCTAGTTTGCTTGACCACAGGTTATACTCATAACCCCAGCCCACTGTGCCATAGATGTGAGCTTTTGGTCACACTGGATCTTTGCACAATCACATCTGTCACAGGAGAGAAAGACAGTTGTCTTTAGTGATAAATTAGTAGACTCAGGTTCATGTACTAAAGATGATGTATTATTATGATAATTGTTAAGGAATTATATTAAGGAATTGTTAATAAAGCTGAGTTATTACATTTTTGTTAAGTTCAGCGTATTGAAAAGTGGTCTGGAAATGTATTTCTGATAGTTTTTAGTTAATTATATTACAGTCTTAACCAGAGTTTCATAACACGTTCTGATTTTAATTAGGTAGGTTTGTTTATATCCGCTACTGAGAATTATGCCTAAGTGATTATTCATTTAGAGGCACTGAAATGGTGTTTCCAGTGTATCGCCATTTTGAGTAGAGAAATATCCCTAGCATGAAAAATTGTGTTTCTTGAAGAGTTAAGGAAGTGCAAGCTGAAAATGATAATAATTGTTTCATCTACTTTATTCCCTGTAGGACTTAAAATTTCAGTCTTGAGTTACTTAATCTGTTCAAGTGCTCTTTATACCTGGGTGGTTATGAGTGACACTGGTGTACGTGACTTTGCACTTCTGCCTGCTCACAGGCTGAGCACAGTCCAATGCCACGTTTGCCTAGCAGTTACATTAGTAAATATTCTAGGAGGTGCCCCAGATATCTCCTTTAAGGTTAAGTTTTGTCTTGTTTCAAAATGAAGCTCTGGTTCCCCTGTATCTATGATTTTTTTTTCTAACTTTCCCACATTTTCTAGTGACATGGAGTTTTATCTAAAAGAATGTTGATTATTTTTCGCCTTGGGAATGCAGTAGATCGTGAGGCTAATTCCATACACTGATACTTAGTTGTGATTTTAATAAGTACAAATCCATGTCCCTTGACAGATAGAAAGGAAATGTGCAACTACACTATAAATATTATAGCTTGCTTCAGGCCATTAAGCCCAGCCCCAGTTTTTGCATTAGGCATTTTGAGGGATGCTGTTGCTGCTGTCTTCAGAGTTTACATGAATTAAGAGAATCTATTATTATAAAGACACATGAACACGAGGTTTTGGAAATGTGAAAGCACACGCACTGTAGAGGTGTGGCCTGACCCTTTTAACCAGAATTTCCATCCAAAACTCACTGAGCGTGAGACACTATAATCATTTGCAAGCCTCTCATTAAATATTTAATCTGGTTTTCCTTCTTCTCTCTTAGTCTCACTCTGACTCAGCATAAGGTCAGGATTCCTTGACTGGTCATCACAATAGATTTGCTTTAAAAATAACTCTGTGAGAGGCCAGAGGCCCTCTGAATTGGTCATTTAATCCAACCATATAGATCACTTGATCGATTGCCCAATGTACTCAATTATGGTTGTATTAATTATGCTCTTTCTTCTGCCTTCCTTTCTCCCCTTTCTGGGAGGTTCCAGGGAGCAAGCCTGCTGTTCTCCAGGAATAGAGATACTGGCCAGGGTCCACCCAGTGTAGCACTTATCACAGTGCTCTGTATAGGAAGCTGTTTGGGCACATCGAGCTCCTCCATGAGACTGTGGACTCTGGAGGGAGGAAGCCATACCTTACTCACCTCTGGGTCCCATTCATTCATCAAAGGTATATCGAGCACCTACAGTGTGCCAGGCACCACAGCAGGCCCTGGGAACACAAAAATGATTAGGACACAGTCCCTGCTTTCAAAGAAACCCTCTGTTTATGAAGAGAAAAAGAAACATGATGAGTGTAATAATAACGGGCGGCATCAGTTTAACACTCAACTCTGTGCTGGGTTTTGTGTTAAGTGTTTAATAAGGACCATCCCGATAAAACCCTGTGATGTAGAGGCTGTTGATATCTCTCTTTTGCCATTGAGGAAACTCACAAAATTATTTAACTTATGCACAGAGAAGAGAATTTGAAAACAGGCATCCAGTTTTAGAGTTTGAACAACTAACCACTAAATCATACAGCCTAGAAGTGATAATGAATGAATGTATTATACAGTCAAAAAGAAGGGAGGGTCTAATTTCTTTATTTGAAGGACAAGATAAAGTTACGAGAAAGTTTTCACAAAGTAGTAGCATGTAGGATTGTACTAGGCCAGAGAAGGAAGCAGAGTCTGGGCAATGAGGACGGCATGGGGAAGGCAGAGATGTGAAGGTAGAACCTGGGACTGAGCAGCTTATCAGGCTAAAGGATGTGGTTTGAGAGCTGTGGAAGGTAAGCTCTCAAACCTAGTTTGACAGGGGAAGTTATGAGTGATTTAAGAAATTGTAACTCTATCCTGAAAAAAATATAGCAAGAATTTGATGGGTTTTAATCAGAGGAAGGACATAATTAGCTCTTCATCTTTTTTTGGTGGGGGGAGGGTGCTGCACCATGCAGCTTACAGGATCTTAGTTCCCCAACAGGGATTGAACCCGTGCCCCCTGCAGTGGAAAGGCAGAGTCCTAAACACTGGACTGCCAGGGAGTTCCCTAGGTCTTTATCTTTAAAAAGTTCCCTAGGTCTTTATCTTTAAAAAAAATTCTCATGACGTACAGAAAAACAGATCGACCAGAATAGATAGGATTGGTGCAGAATCCTCCTAATATTCTCTCTAATAATATAGGATATTCTCTAAATATTCTCCTAATATTTCAAGGAGAAGAAGCAAGTCTTGGGTGAACCCCAGATTCTGACATGAATGACACTATTGTCCTGGAAGCGATATAAATTCATTATAACCCTTTTAGAAAGTAATCTTCCAATGTGAATCCAGGGTCTTTAAAATGTCAATACTTTTATCCTGGTAATTTCATGTCTGGGAATTGACACTGAGGCAACAGCACAGAATGCAAGGTATGACTTTAGAACAGCATTCATGATAATAGTTCAGGGTGATTAAAATATATTGGTGAAATTGAATGAATAAGTAAGTAATTGAATGATTGATGGAAAATAGTGGAAACATTGGAAACCATAATAGAAGAATGGTTAATATACATTCACTGTGTAGTTATTTTAATCAGTAATAATGTTCTGAAAATTATATAAGTACATGGGAAAATATATGATAACTGGAAGAAAGCAGAGTAGAAAAAAGATACTTTATTATTATAGAATGATTACAACTCAGACCTCTGTTTAGATAAACAAACTTGAAGGAAATATACCCATCAAATTATAATGGTGGTAGTTTTGGCCTTCTGTTCTCTATTTTTCCAATATTATTCAATATACTTAATTCATTTTTATAATGAAAAAGGTGGAAACTTTGGGACTGTTCATTTTGGACTTATTTGAATTGTCTGAAACATCAAAGCGATAATGAATAGGAAACAATTAGAAATTGACTTGGTATTCAACTCTGGGTTTACACATTGGAGACATTTAATAAATGTCAACTGAATGGAGGTTCTAACCATTTTCTTTCCCCTTGGTCAGAATCCTAGAATCCTATTGGGTCAGAATCCTAGAATCCTATTGCAATGCATTAGAAGTTTTTACCATCATTTGAACTTATATAGGCCCACAGAATGGGGGAAAAAAACCTGTTCGCTTTTTCAACTCCATACCTTGCAGTTGGAGGGGACTCTCCTTCCCTGGGCAAAAGTAATTTTAATCAGCCAATCGCAAATAACATGAAAAATACTTTATTTCAAGCATATATCATTTCATAACGTTATTTTTTTCTCTTGTACAAAGGGAGCATTGATTGCTTTCCTTAATACCCGTATCCTTTTTCTTACCTAGCAGCTCTTGGTCAAGGGTCAAGGGTCAAGGGTCTGCTCTCACTGTTTTCAAATTTTTAATGAAATAGAATCCAGAGGTATACTTAAACCTATTGAATTTTGATGGACTTTTGATAATCCAGATATCTTCTAATTAAAGGGTTTCAGTGCATTAGTTGAGTATGTCAGCATCCTGTGTGCCACATCAGATGTGTTTTGTTTTAAGATTCCTTCTCTTGGGGTCCAGAGTCGTATTTAGAAGAAAGGACTGTTTTTCACTGTTACTGTAATAAATTGGAGACATGTTTAAAGTTGGGGGTGGGGATAACATGAGGTGATCTTGTCGTTGCTTCTATGCCATGGGGACAGGGACCAAGCCCCCAGCACTCAGACTAGGACTTGATGTTGTCTGGCCCGGGTATCTGTGAACAAAAGGGTGTGCAAATTCATGCTTCACCCTTCAGTCACATGGTCTAGTGTTTCAGAGCACAGCCCAATTCTTTTAACAGTTTTTGCAGGCAAAAGGAGTGGTGCAGGGCGGGGAGAAAATGGTTAATTTCGAGGCTACTGACTAGGCCACGGAGAGTTTAGACTGTCATTCAAAGCGAACATCTAGGCGGAAAGTTCGGTGATGTGTCATGAGGGTAGCTGGGGCTCTACCTACCTGAAAATAACTTGCCACCAACTTCTCACAGAATTTAAAGTTCCCACTGAAGCCTGGCTCCCTAACAGCCTCTTTCATGAGTTGTATATATCTTATCCCATTGGCTTGAGGAATTATCCATTTCCTAGTAGATGTTTGGTTAATTCATCTGGTACCACCAGTAGTATACCCACGAAAATGGAACATAGATAAGTTCAGTGTACATGTGTGGCAAGGGTGTATGGATGTAAGAAGGGCTCAAGGGCTGGAGCACAATACTCGAGGCCCTTCCAAATCAGAGGTCACTTGCGTGGATCTAAAGGCCAGGGTAATGGGGAGTGGGGTGAAGGACATCCAAGTCAATTCAACCGGTATCTGCCAAGCACTTCCTATGTGGAAGTCAATGGAATAAGTGTCCGTAGAGACCAAAAGAAGGAAGAATACCATGTGGGCTTTTCACTCAAGGGAGTTAACCGTTAGAGTGTCTGGGAAAGAATTAAATAATTATAACATTTGTGGGATGTTTACTGTGTGTTAGGTACCATTCTGAGTTCTGTGTATGTGTCATCTGGTTAATGCTCTCATCGACCGGATGACGTAGGTACCATGACTACATTCCTTTTATAGATCTGGAAACTCAGGCACAGGGGAGTCCAAAGCCTTTGGGACTTCAGTCCCAGCATTGTGACTCCAGAGTCCTTGCTTCGAAGTGTTATTCTATACTGCCTCCCAGACAGATGTTTTATATTTCAGGGCCTCCGAGGAAAGGTGAACCAAAAATGTGAGAGTGTGCTCAGCAGAGAACAGTATGTCTGTTTTGCCAGACTTCCTCTACCTCATTACCTAAAATCTTGTGAAATGTACAAAGAACCTTTTTGCTGTTGTGAGATATTTGACTTGGCTGGTTTAGCAGGCCCTTAGCGCCCCAAACCCAAGGGTTCAATATGATCCTAAATATTCTTGGCTTGCAGTTAATTAGACCTAAGGGATTTTGGAGGTTATTGTTCTAAAGTCTTAGCCAAGAAATATTTTCTTTTTGGACTTGCTACCTGAAATGCGGGCGGCTGAGCAGGGTTACTTGGTAGCCTTTGATCCCATTAGAGAGTTCTGAATTGGTAGCTCAGATCCTTGAATGAAATATGATATTAAAATAACACCAAGCTGAAGTCATAGGAGATTGCAGTGTAATGTATATAGTCAGAATAGCCAAGATTTAAGGGAAATAAAATGAGTTTCATTTGGCTTCATTTGCTCACTTGTGACTTCCCTTTCACCCTTCAGTGATTCTTAACCCACCTCTTCACATAGCAGGGACACAGCAAAACATAAAAATCTCTAACTCAAGTGTAGGGATTTTAAATCTTTCAGAGCTCGATAACACCAGCACCCTTTATCGCTCCAAGAAAACCCAGGGGCAAATGCAGCTAACGAACTTGAATTTCTCAAAGTTTAGCTATTGCTCTGATGTCATCTTCCCACACTATTTCATGGTCACAATTTTTGCTTCAGCACATGTGGCCTTTTTTAAGGGAGGCCTAACCCAATGACCTAGTGTTGGCAGATGGACTGTGTTTCATCTAGATCCTCTGATTTTATTAAGGGTGGTCTATGGGCCTTTCTTTTCTGCCCTCTCACCAGTGGCCAGCCTTCACCAAAGGCAGTAACTACTTCAGCAAATCACACAAACAACAGTATTTCACCTTATTTACAGATTCATTTAGCAAGTGCTGATTGGAAGCTTCCTTTGTGCCCAAGCGGGACCTGGACTAGTGTCTTCTTAAATTGCATACCCTCGGCACCTCACTTGCCTCACCCTAGTTCTGGCCTCATGCCCAAGCACTGTGCAGGACACTGGGGTCGCAGAGCTGATACAGATATGGCCCTTACTCCCAGTCCTGACAGCCCAGTAGGAGACACATAAATGAACCATGCATGCTGTTGTTATTGTCTCAAACTATAGATTAAGCCATGCTACACATTTTTTTCCATTTTCTGTACCTGACTAAATACTGAACTCAAAACAGGAAAAAAGGGCTTCCCTGGTGGCGCAGTGGTTGAGAGTCCGCCTGCCGATGCAGGGGACACGGGTTCGTGCCCCGGTCCGGGAGGATCCCACATGCCGTGGAGTGGCTGGGCCCGTGAGCCATGGCCGCTGAGCCTGCGCCCGGAGCCTGTGCTCCGCAACGGGAGAGGCCACAGCAGTGAGAGGCCCGCGTACCGCAAAAAAAAAACAGGAAGAAAAAAAAGAAAAGTAATTTGGATATATGATTTCCTTTAAAGTTAACTTACAGATTTTGCTGAAAAAAAAAATTCAAATACTCCTCTGTCAAACCCTCAGAATTAGCCTAGGGAAGGATATCTTAAATGCTGTCATTTACCCACTGAGTGGAAAAGTAGAACTCTCTTTTTTGTCTTAATGAAAAAATAACAATAATAAATGCAGAGGCAAAAAGTATGTGGAGCATAAGTGGCCTTACCAACTCACTACTGTGAAAGTGTTTTCTTAAAATTAAAATTGTAGTCAGTCAAAGGGAGAGAGAAGTATCATATGATATCCCTTATATGTAGAATCTTTAAAAGTGATGTAAATGAACTTATTTATAAAACAGAAACAGACTCACAGACATAGAAAACAAACTTATGGTTACCAAAGGGGAAAGAGGTGGGGAGGGATAAATTAGGAGTTTGTGATTAGCAGACAGAAACTACTATATATAAAATAGATAAACAACAAGATCCTACTGTACAGCACAGGGAACTATATTCAGTATCTTTTAATAATCTATAATGGAAAAGAATCTGAAAAAGAACATATATATATATACACACGTACATACATATATATATACATATATATATGTATATGTATAACTGAATCACTTTGCTATACACCAGAAACTAACACAACATTGTAAATCAACTATGCGTTAATTAAAAAAAATTTTTGTAGTCAGTCACATAGTTATTTTGGAAAGGGAGAGTAAATTTCCCTTTTGGTTTCTAACTTAGCTTCTGGGGACTCACACTGCAAAATTCCCGTGTGATGATACTGAGATGGGAAGCAAGATGCTGGAATTCATCTTTTCATGCCTTAAGTTCTGCAGCTCAACTTCTGAGCAAGCACGGTGCCTCACCCTCCTTTTTCTCGCTCTTGATAAAGTCTGATTTGGATGGTGGGAGAGCCATTCACACTGTCCACTTCTTTGCTTCTGTCCAGCCAGTGGTAACCATTGGTGCACACATCTAGTATTTAGAAAGGGCCATTTGATCAAAGATGTTTATTGTATCAGGGTCATGCTGGCCTTCCATTGTGTTATACACATTCTTCTATTTTCAGCCAGTGGACTTCTTAAGATGTAAGTCATCTAGAAACAAGTTTCTGTTACAGTTTTTAATATTGTTAATTTTTTCTCATTGCAGAGCAAAGAGATTGCATTCCAACTTCATGAGGACTTAATGAAGGTTCTTAACGAGCTCTATACGGTAAGCACTGTAATCTTTCTTTTGGAAAAATCTGGTGTAGAATTCTGGTTTGCAGAAACACTTCTCTTATTAGAACTCATTCCAAGCTAGAGTGTTGATGGTTGCTTGTCTGGTAGAAATGTGGAACCGAGTGGATAGATGGCACGAGACTGCTTCAAGTAAATATGTATATGCAGTCAGAACACTTTAAGAAACTGGACTATAGTTGTCCCCAAAAGAATGTTTTTATATGGTTGGATTATATGTGATCTATTCATATATTCAGTTCCAGAATATTGAGGGGGAGGGGTATCTATTTTTCCTTCTTGGCAATAGTTGGCTTTTCTGAATTTAAGTTTTTTCAGGTTAATGCATATAATCAGAAGAAATTAAATGATGAACTATTAAAAAACAAAATCAGTGATTAGTCATATGCCTATGTATATTTTGTTTTATAATTAATGATCATATTATTAAATACAAATTCCTTTTGGAGGAATGTGATGAGTTTTTATTTTATAAGAGAACAACATAATGAGAATTGAGTAATGTTAATTTGTTCTAACTATAGATGTTTGCGTTTTCATTACACAAGATTATTTGAATTTTTCTTTACAGGCAAATTAAACCTGAAACTTATTAAAATAGGTTCTTGATTTACAAATTCATTTGTTCCTAAAAAGCAAGTGTGTAAAGTACAGTTTTGTGAATTAAATTGCTTTTAATGCTCCACTGATACTTGCTAATTAAAAGAACCTGTAGTTTTAAACTTTATAAAATGAGTGATATTCTTATAAAATCCACTTTCCAGTTTTATTCTACATGTGTGATAAATTTGTGTTTTTATGCAGCATGTTTGCTACACCTGTGCTTTTGAATTAACTGGACAGTTTCTAATTGCTTGTTCCTCCTTCAGAAACCTTTAACTTTATGTGCAAAAGCCTCATGTTATAAGGTCATATCCATATAAAAGGCCATTTATTAGCCCACGCTTGGTGTGATTTATTAATTTCTGATAACCTAAGGTATCAACCATTTCTAGAAATCCTGGATGTAGCATTTAAAAGTTAAATCAGCATTGTGCCTCTGAGACTTCCACAGAAGAAATTCTGTCTTCTTCCATTGAACTATTTTAAGATGAGGGCTTCCTGGCACCTTCCTTGTGGTTCCCTTTGCTTGGGCATTGTTTTACCTAGAAATATAAATCAGTCTCTAATACTTTAAACAATAAATCTGCTGGTTGTCATGGCATCATAAACAAGAGCCTGTTGTTTATGGTCTGGAACTAGTAATACTAGTCAGAGCAACACTGGAGAAGATAAACTTGACTGTTGAATACAAGAAAATTTGGTAGAATGTCATGAAAGTTTTATCTCAGTGAGAGATGTGTATAGAGAAATTTCTCCTGGATTCAGCCTATCAAGTGGAATTAGACATCTAGGAGACTCTATAGTTGAATCAAGTAAGTTGATAACTCCTCAAACCTCTCATCAGTATCAGTCTGAAAGCCTGAAGGAGCCAGATTCTAGAAAAGGTCACCAGAGTTTAAATAACCCCGTCAGTCATTTAATCTCTGAATCAGTTGAGGAATCAAGGCATAGAGGAGACAGGCAGTGAGGTTTTAATTAGGTAGTCTGTAGATCACTTTGAGCTCTTGGGAGATAATTTTACTTTAACCAAACCAGAGAGCATGCACATTTGAGGTCAGATGTCATGTTCTGTGGGGAAAGACCGTCTTATACACACAGACACACACACACTTTTTACTCTGAAAGATGGTCTCTCTTGCACTTTAAATTCAGATACATAAATTCTGTCATGTTCAAATGAAATCTATCCATTATATATATTCAGTTTACATTCAGAAAGGAAGAAAAAGTGAGGAGTGTTTGAACAGGGGACCAAGGTTTGGGGGAATGCGGTTTAGGTTCTTTATTCATCCACTGACTGGTCACGAATAAATTACCTTCTGAGTTGCATCATGCATAGAATGTTTTACAACTGACGTAATAATGATTGTTGAAGTAAGGTGTAAAATATGTAGCCTGAGTGAATTGAGGATGCAATTTAATTGCCTTTTCAAACAAATATTCACTCCTCCCTTTCTCACAACCCTTGATACTCCTTGGGAGTTGAAGGTGAGCTCCTTTTTGAGAGGTACATTAACTTCCTTAAACCAGAGGAATGCTTATTATTAAATTACAGTCCAACCTTAGTGGTGGGCAGTAGCCTTATGTGTGGGCTTCCCTGCCCCAAAATAGTTCTCTCACAGGTCTATTGATTATTCCAAGCATTCTGTCAGAAGGCTTTGTCTTAAATAAAATACAAATGCCCAGGACAAATAGAAAGAGATGCCTTATGATCATTTCTACCTTAAAATGAACCGAGTTTCATCAGATTCTTTGAGAATGGGTTGTATCCATGGGGCATGAAGGCCTGGACCTCTGAGCAGGAGAGAGAGGATGGTGGCATCTGAGTGCCGTCTGGAAGGAGAGGAAAGGCTTTGAAGACATGCATCTCCTTTTCTATATTTTTGCCTCAACCTTGCCTTTATTTACAGAAACAGGGCCTCAGAGTGGTTTTGAACCTACCACATGGGCCAGCCACAGCAGTTAGGATTACTTGGGCCTTGAGTAACAGAGGTACTCAGAATAATGGCATAAACAAGATAGAAGTTTAACCTCTCTCACACATAAAAGGAGTTCAGAGGTTGGCAGCACAGGACTGGTATGGAGGTTACATAAAGCCATCAAAGAATCAGGCTCCCCCTAATACACTGTTCAGAGAAACATAATTGTATCTTTGTTCTTAGAGTTCAAGATAGTTGCTGGAGCTCTAGCCATTACATCTGCTTTCCTGAAACGGAATGGAGAAAGGAAAGAAGGGCAGGTCCTCTGTCTCTTACGAAGACTTAATGAAGGTTCCATATAGCACTTTCATATACATCTCATTGGCCAGAACTTAGAAACACAGTTTCACAGGCTTCAAGGAAGTCTGGGAGTTATAGTCTTTTAGTTGGCCAACTCATTGACAGCCAGTTAAAAATTGAGGATTTTGTTAATTTGAGAGAGAAAGGGAGATATTTTTTAGGTAACTAGACATGCCTTTCAAAGTAGCTAACATTTATTAAATGCTTATTATATACGGCTAGTTATTGTGCTAAGCACACGCATTATTTTATGTAATCCTCACAGTGTCTCTATGAGGCAGATACTATCATTATCCCCATTTCACAGATGAGGAAACTAAGGCTCAGAGAGGCTTGCCTAGGTTGCACAATAAGTAGTAGAGTGGGATCTCAAGTCCAGGGCTGGCTCCAGAGCCTCTGTGGGTCTGTCATTTTATCTCTGTTGCCATAGTTTTGGGAAACCATTCTCTAATAAAGATCTCTAAATGTTAATGCCATCCTAACAACACAAAGCACCTAAGCCATTTATCACTTGCTCCTTTGTATTTTTTTTAAATCAATGGCATTAATGTTGCTTTAACAAAAACATAGGTGAAAAATTGAACATGTGCCTCACTGGCAACCTGTACTTCTTAGAAATGTTCATTTAAATGATCTAACAAAAAGGAAAAAGAAATAAAATGAAAAAATACAAAACCAACAACAGAAAAACTAAGAAGTTAAAATTTTTTAAAAAAAAGATCTAACAGATGGGACTCATTGGGCTAAAAAGTAAGAGTGAACCGAGATCTTCAAATTCCCTTTCTAAGTCTAATCCACTAATTAACTTCCTTTTCAGTTTAACATGTGAAAGAGAACTAAAGTAGGGTTAAGAAAGCAGGGAGACTGCTGTGCTTTAAGGAAACAGAATTGACTGGACTCATTGAACTTGAATTTGAATCTCAGCTCACTTAGCCAATCTGGGCATCTGTATTAGTCTGGGAGAAACAGAACCAATAGGAGATTAGATAGATAGATAGACAGATAGATAGATCAATATGGGAGAGAAATTGATTATAAGGAGTTGATTCGTGCGGTGTGGAGGCTGAGAAGTCCCCAAATCAGCAGGCAGCAAGCTGGAGAGCCAGAAGGTAGTTCCAGTCCTTCCAAAGGCCTGAGAACCAGGAGAGCTGATGGTGTAAGTTCCAGCCCGAGTTCAAGTCCAAAGCAGGAGAAGACCATGTCTCACCTCGAAGACAGGCAGAGAGAGCAAATGCTCTCTTACTCAGCTCTTTATTCTATTCAGGCCCTCAGTGTATTGGATAAGGCTCACCCATGTTGTTAGGAAAACTAGTTTATTTATTCCACAGTTTTTGAATGCCTCCTACCATGCCAGCTACTTGTAGATGTACTGGGGATGTATAATAGATGTGAATAAAAACAGACCCTGTTACTTCCTCTCAGGGCATTTATATTCTAGGGAGGAGAAACAGACAATAAACAAATAAATATATAGTATGGCAGGTGTAAGTGCTAAGAGAAAAAATAAAGCTGAGTTAATACAGATTAAGCATTCAGAACAGTGCCCGGCACATAGTAAGTGCTTAATAAATGGAGGTAGTTAGTGTCATCCTCATCGTCATTGTCATCTTCCTCATCATCGGTGAAGTGGGGATGGCAACAGCTCCTTGTCTGCCTCTCAGCGTAAAGGTGGAGATCAGGGATGATATTAATAGTAATTTCAGATGGTTTATATATATATACATGGTTTTTCCTTATAATCAGTATATATTCGTTTTGTACAAAAAGAAAAATGACGGTAACTTCCTGTAAGAAAACCAAACCAGTAGTAAATGTGAACAGGGCTGTGACTGGGTTAGTGGAGAAGTGAAAAGGCAAAAATGGAAAAATGGTGACACAAAAAGTTAAAAGGAACATTCAAACCAAAATTGGTCTGTATCAGTCTGGTAAAGGGCTCATCATAAAACAGTGGTTTGAAGTGTTAAGCCTGTCCCCTCAGACCAAAATCTCAAAAGGTTATGCTGTATTTTAGGGGAAAAACAATTATTTGTCCTATATTAATATTTCTTTACTTTGCCTAGGTTTTACAGCATTATACTCAGTGTTTTGAAAAACAAGGCGCTTACCATCCTCAGTAAGCAAATTCTAACGGAGATTAACACAGATGTCATGGTAAATCCACGTGAAATTGATTGTTAATTATGTGTAATTGATGGTTACTCTCTCCATACATCAGTGACACACATGGCTAGCCAGAGTCAAGAGATAATCCATCTTCAAACTCCATTAAATTAAGAGGAAAGAACTGAGAAAATGAAGATTTATCCAACCCTTACCGTGAGGCACATGCAGGATCCCATTCATTTCTCACAGCAGTCCTATGAGGCAGGTAGTCCTAATCCCAAGGTTACTAATGGGAGCCGGGGCTCCAGATAATTAGCTCAGGGTCACACAGATAGTAAATGAATGCTGCAAAATCTCAGCCCAGTTCCATCCCCAAGGCCCATCAGTTCCCCACTGCACAGCCGCCTTCGGGAAGGATGTGCAGGACAGGTGGGGAGAAGAAGGGTGGAGCCTGATCCAAGAGGTAAAACTCAGAGTTGAAACTTTTCTACTGCACGCTCTGATTGCCACTTGTAAAAACCTGATTGAGCTTTCCACATTGTTGATGTGGGTTACAAAATGGGCAAACCCAAACGGCTTTGGGTTTGCACACTCAGCTTTAATATTAGGATATGTTCATTTGGGGGGCAGCCTCTTTAAAACATAGCTTTTCATATAGCTGTAGTGTTCTGTGTGTCAACACTACCTGTTTAGCTGTGTGTTCTCACATGGTGATTAGTGCTAAGTATCCATTACTGGCTATTCCATGCACCTTTGTTTTCTGCCTTCTGAGCTCTAGCTCTAATTTGCCTAACAAATGCAAATAGAGAACAGAAGCTATCCCAGTACAAACCCAAGTCTTTTGAGCCTCTTGTACAGGAGTTATTTGGAAGACAGGGTTTCTGAATGCACACAGGTATCCACGCTGGCCTTTACATATCTTTGAACCAGTTTAAAATGTTAAAATAAAAGGCTAATTATTTTTAGAGGAGATGGGAGGGAAGACACTGTTTATTATTTCAAGCCCTTCTTAGAAAACTCCACCTCTGAGGACTGCTGAGGAAAACTTCCTTGGCTGGCTTTGTGAGGCTCCCACAAACCAGGAGCTAATGCATTCTTCTATAGGAAGAAACATGCCCCAGGCAAGGTTGAAAGGTCATTCTGAAAAAGCCCAAGATACTTGCCACATCCTATCAGAAGATTTTTCTCTGTGCCTCCAAGAGGTTTTTGGGTTTTTTTGTTTTGTTCTGGTTAAGTATTTATTTTAGCTCAAGGGCATTTGAAGTATTTGAAATATATATTTCTGTAGTGAAAATGCAAATTCATTGCTTTGAGAGGGACTACAAAGAGGTCTGGGTCTCGGAAAAAACACTGAACAAAGAGAAATAAGGCATAAGGATATGTAAAAGGCTCCCCCAAATGAAAACCTCTCTGGAATACCACATTCTCCGTGATGCCACCTGGAAAACTTTTAAAAAGCAGTCTATTTAGAGATCCTGGGCTGACAAAGTGTTTCCATATATCCTTGCCCTGGCTTTATTACTAGACACTTAGATGGAAAGAAAGAGAGGTATTGGGATCACATGACTCCCTGCCAACTTCTGAATTCTAATCTTGGCCTTGACACAGACTGACTATAGAGACCAGGTTCGATAGTTTAACCTGGATTCCTCGTCCTGCCAAAACGATTGAGATTAATAAAATTTCCATTGGAAGACTCTCTAAAGACAGCTGTTGTTTTTTTCTTTAATTTTTAAAAACAATGTTATTGAAATATAGTTGATTTACAGTGTTGTGTTATTTTCAGGTGTACAGAAAAGTCATTCAGTTGTTTATATATTATATATATTCTTTTTTTTACATTCTCTTCCATTATACGTTATTACAAGATTTTGAGTATAGTTCCCTGTGCTATACAGTAGGTCCCTGTTGGTTGTCTATTTTATATAGAGTAATATGTATATGTTAATCCAAAATTCCTAATTTATCCCTACCCCGGCCAGGACATCCGTTTGATAAGAACTTTACATGTAGATGTCTTTTAGGGTACCCTGCTAATTAATGAGGTGAAATGCTCGCTAGCTCCCGCTTGGAATTTTTCTTTTCTCTCTGAGATTTGAGAATTAGTTATGGTTGGTGCTTATGAACTACAAATAAAACTGTCTTTTAAAAGAAGTGAACAATATGAACCGAAAACAAGTATTTGGCTTAGAAATGAAAGAACAAAAAAGTGTTAGAAAGTATAGTTTAGTAAAAACAAAACATTTCTCAAGCATGTTTCATATCAAGAATCCTTCTCAGAGTATTTTATCCAAACTATTACATTCTGAAATATAGTAGTATGACTTTTAAATGATTAGAATGCTTTAATAACAGACAATCAGAATGTTTCATTTGTATTGAGTAATTAAGGTACTTAGCTTTGTTTATCATTATTCATCAAAACCAAATATATAATACATATACATAGAATAAAATCATGGGCATTTTCCTTAGATTTATTGTCTCAAAATGGACTAGAAATGTTGACCAGTAAAAATCATGTGAAGGGAATGAAGATCTACATCTGTTGAGCCGGTGATCCATTTCAACATATCTTAACTCACTTGATTATCTGATAGAATTTTAGCACTGAATGGGCCTTTAGAAATGATCAAATTAACCTCCTTATTTAGGGAGACCATCACAGAGACTCAGATTAAGTGATTAACTAAAGTCCCAGGTTGGAACTGTAACCCAGGTTTTTATTTTAATTCAAATTAGTAAATAGGGCCCTACTATGTATGTGCTACTGTGATGGGAGCTTTAGGCAAGACAGTACCAGAAGTCTGGCAAATAAAAGCTAAGCAAGGACTAAATAGCAACAGCTAACCTATATCTGGTACTATTCTAAGCAATTTATATAATTAGCTCTTTAAATTCTTCCAACGGCCCTACAGGGTAGATGAGGCACAGAAAGGTTAAGTACTTTGCCCAAGGTCACACAGCTAGGAAGTCTCAGACCAAGCAGAGTCAAAAGGCTCAGCTCGCACACTGTACTCCCTTTTTTTTAAAATAGATTTATTTATTTTATTAATTTAATTTTGTCTGTGTTGGGTCTTCGTTGCTGCGCACGGTCTTTCTCTAGTTGCGTCAACTGGCGGCTACTCTTCGTTGCCGCGGGCGTGCTTCTCATTGCGGTGGCTTCTCTTGTTTCGGAGCACAGGCTCTAGGCGCACGGGCTTCTGTAGTTGTGGCACGAGGGCTCAGTAGTTGTGGCTCGCAGGCTCAGTAGTTTTGGCACACGGGCTTAGTTGCTCCGCGGCATGTGGGATCTTCCCGGATCAGGGGTTGAACCCGTGTCCCCTGCATTGGCAGGCGGATTCTTAACCACTGCGCCACCCAGGAAGACCCAGTACTCCCTTTTTAATGGTGATTATAACTTAAGGCAGACCATTATGTACCAACAGAAAGGTTCAGCTAGAGGGCTTTGGAGTTTCAAAGAGAGAGGTCCACCCTGAGGAATAAGAAAAATTCAAAGAGGAAAGGGTCTGAAAATGGACAGGATTTTACGACTAGGACAGATGGAGAGAAGTTGGGGAAGGTTTTTGAGGCAATAGCAGTGTGAGCCAAGGCATCCAATTAGGACGAACACAGGCATATTCATAGAATTTCCCTCTGGAGCCATATCTAGAGAGAAAGGAAAAAAAATCAGAAGTTGAAAGATTTCAGGAGAGTACCAAATGAGATTCTAAACGACATAAGCAGCAAAAAATGGTTAGACATCTGGTCAAAAGCAATTAGAAAGCTCAGAAATCTTTCTTGCATAGATTAACAAAGGCCTCTCACCTTTCTTCTTTTTTTCTCTCTTCTTTTTAATAAGTGGAGTGAGAGGTATTGAATTTGAGAAACAGGTTTTTGTGTCAAGTTCTAAACCATTTTCCATTAAAAGGAAAGGATTCCATATCATTCTTTCCATTTTAGTTGATGCTACAATTCCAAGGGTTTCAGGTCTTTTATGATTTTAAAATTCTAAGTGTCTGGTGTCCTCAGCTTAAATATTTCATATACTAAACCATATAACTTAAATGTCTAATACACACGTGTAATGTTGAAGACATGTGAAACATTTCCCTGAAAAGAATTAATGCCGGTGACTTTGAAATTCTAGTAAATTTGTTGGCCTTTCATTATACATGTATTTTCCCCCTCAATGTTGCCAACTGCTTGAAACTCTCCCTTCACCACTTCTGCTGCCACTGTGTTCACTATGGCCCTGGTTAATATGTATTCCAAGTGCCAGTTTGTGGGTATTATTCTTTCAGTAGCTTAAACTTGTATTTCAGGGCCTCTGAAGACTTCTTATGAAAACGCTTTTTGAAACAAGGACTTTCTGATGACCTTCCCTATCACTGACTTTCTCTGTTGACTTGTTGGGCAAGGATTAAGTCTCTTTGCAGCTCAGTTTCTTTGATGGATAGAACAAAGACCATCCCTCTGCTCTCAACCTTCAGGTGTGTGAGAGTAAACAAGTGAGCATTGACACTAAGCACTGGCTGAGGCTATCGTGGGCTTTAAAGATATGATGGGGGGGTGGTATTTTATGATTTTTGTAGCAACCGTGAAACACACTGTTTGCCAGTTACCACTGTAAGCGCTTGGCATGTATTAATTCATTTTATCTTCACAACAACCTTAGTGGTATGATTCTTATTCCTAATTACAGGTGAGTAAACTGTGGAACGTGATAAAAGGCAAAACAAGGATCTGAACCCAGGCAGTCTGGTTCCTGAATTTAACCATTAGATCTGTTGAGAAATGGAATAGGTTATCTTTTAAGACGGTGCTCTCCTCTGTAGAGTAGCTGCCCAGCACTTGTATGGAGAGGGGTTTGTGATTTGTAAGTTTCTAGGATTTATGGAATGCCATTATTCAGCGTTTGTTCCGAATCTCAGAATCTGTTCCGTCTCTAAGTCAGTTAAATGGAAAGTACTGAAAGCATAGTTGCCTCAGCTCTAAAATTACTAGAGGATCATCTCTGTTGCGTCCAGGTGATACACACTGAGAGGCTGGGAGGAGCCTTTCAATAAATGTATAGGTCCCGTTAATATATTGATGGCAAACAGCCCTGTCATCAGTGAGTTAGACTTGTGAGATATTTCCATGTATGGTGTTGGGTGCTGGGCTAGATAGAGGTCTCCACAGCTCTGTGTAAACCTCCCAAGGACTTCCTGGAGAAGCTGACATCTGATTTTATGACAAAGGAAGGGTGGGAAGGGCCTTCCAAAAAAGCAATTCGTGTGTGAGGGAAAGCACAGATGCATGAAAGCTCATTGCCTGTGCAGGGAACTCCATGTGCTTGAATATTGCCAGATTATTAGCAAATCATTCATGTCAGAATACAGGGAATATTAAGCTGGACTTTGTTTAGATCCTCTGCCCTTACCAATCTCTCTTTACCCCACTACAAATGGAGTGCTTGAGAGACAAGAAAGGAAAATATCTTCTGCAAAATTAGAAGTTCCTGGATAAAATGACATTCATTTTATGTTAAAAATCTCTGATCATTGTGAAGTGGGCAGATATTATACCAAATTGTTCATTGCTCTCATGAAAAATAATCCTGATGAACCTAGTGTAAATCAGTCGAGAATAAAATATAATTGGATTTCTAGTAATAGAATGTAAAGGAATCAAAAAAGTTAAGGCCGGACTTCCCTGGTGACGCAGTGGCTGAGAGTCCGCCTGCCGATGCAGGGGACACGGGTTCGTGCCCCGGTCTGGGAAGATCCCACATGCCGCGGAGCGGCTGGACCCGTGATCCATGGCCGCTGAGCCTGCGCGTCCGGAGCCTGTGCTCCGCAAGGGGAGAGTCCACAGCAGTGAGAGGCCTGCGTACCGAAAAAAAAAAAAAAAAAAAAAAAAAAAAAAAAAA
>NW_020837952.1:12747059-13162353 GCF_003676395.1 Aethalodelphis obliquidens
ATATATATATATATATATAGTTAAATTTAGCAGTTTGAAAAAGATGACTAATGCCCTGCTTTAACTTAAATATAACAGTCGGGGCTTCCCTAATGGCACAGTGGTTGAGAGTCCGCCTGCCGATGCAGGGGACACGGGTTCGTGCCCAGGTCTGGGAAGATCCCACATGCCGTGGAGAGGCTAGGCCCGTGAGCCATGGCCGCTGAGCCTGTGCGTCCGGAGCCTGTGCTCTGCAGCGGGAGAGGCCACAACAGTGAGAGGCCCGCGTACCACAAAAAAAAAAAAAAAAAAAAAAAACAGTCAAAGAAAAAAGCACATAGCAAATCCTTGTGTCAACCCTGCACCTACCAGATAGTTCCTGGGTTTTCCTCCTTAATGAGCACTTGATGATTGATCACTAATCAGTTTGAGAGCTAATTAAAGTCACTAGAGTGATAGATACCCCAGTTTAAGACTCATCAGTATAATAGTACATTAGAGTATACAGGCATTGTTCATTTCTAGATATTTTCTGTGCAGCAAAGCAGATGCGTTATGGCCTCAGAGCCCATGGAAAATTCTAGGAGGAATCTTATGTCCTCGGCATAGCATGGTATACTGTTTGCTGCCTCAATCAACAGAAGCAGGAGATAATTAGTATAATTTGTTGTTAATGGGTTTTTCCTTTTGATTAAAATTTATCTGCCATCTACCCTGACACTGAAAAAAATCAGCCTCTTTAGCAAGTGAGAAGTATATTTTATATATATGTATTTCCCCAAACAGTAAATACTTGTGATACTTAGTTGTTGAAATCATGGACTCATAGAATTTTAGAGTTGGAAAAGGCCTGAGCGATTACATGGTCCAGCCACGTCCTTTATAGGTGAGAACGCTCTGGGCCAGCAGGGTTAGACAGAGCCTTGCCACAAGGTCACAGTCAAGGCCTGGCAGACTGAGGGTTCACACGCTTGGATATTTAGGACCTGAAAGCTCCTTCCACTATCACAGGCTCTTGTAGGTTCTTGTTGAAGATGGAGAAGAAAATAGTAAATCTCCAACAGAAAACAAAACATGAATGACAGTCCGGATGCTCTTTTCATATAGACTGCTAGATGCCATCCTATGTTATTTCCTCTGAGCATCATCACATATTCTCCATTTCAGGGGATGTATTAAAATTCTCATGGAAAGAGGCCTTTTAGTTACATGATCAGTTTTTCTATGGTCAAACCTCTAGTTTGTGCTTTTTCTTTCATTCCACAGTTTTCAAAGTGTTTGAGGTTCATAGTTTTATTTGATTGGTTCCCTAATTTTGGTCCTGTCAGGAGACCTCATGTTACCATCTCTAATAGATGAAACTTACACTGAGGGTCAGAAAGACTGAGGTTACAGAACTATTTTGCAGCAAAGCTAGGACCAAACTCCAGGTCTGTTGGATTTTATAGACCTACAAAATGCTGCTCTTTGTAATTACTCCTGAAACAAAACCTTTAACACCACACTGAACAGAACAGAATTATTTGGGGGACTTGCATTAGCCTTACTTTCTCCCTTTGCATATGTGTTCTCTGTTTTTCCCTTTGTTTTTTTTTTTTTTTTTGCGGTACGCGGGCCTCTCACTGCCGTGGCCTCTCCCGTTGCGGAGCACAGGCTCTGGACATGCAGGCTCAACGGCCATGGCTCACGGGCCCAGCTGCTCCGTGGCATGTGGGATCTTCCCGGACTGGGGCACGAACCCGCGTCCCCTGCATCGGCAGGCGGACTCTCAACCACTGCGCCACCAGGGAAGCCCCTTCCCTTTGTTTTGTTTATTCTCTGTATCTCTGTTGCCCTGTCATTTGGGTGGTTAGCAGCCAGCAGGGTCCGGAGTCCCAGACAATGCCTTTTGTTCAAAGCATTTGTTTGGATTATAAATATAATTCGATGATAAACTCATACTGTTTTACTGATTTCATTTCAGTGGAGCCACAACATACCTCAAGTTTTCTTTGATAAACTAGCTATAAAGACGGGATCTCATGCTATTCAATCGTTCATCTTGAACTATCTGCTCATTTCTAAAGCGCTTTGCTAAAATTCTTCCCATACACATAAATGGAAGTATCACTTCTTTCCTTTCCTTTACCTCTGTTGGAAATGATAGTCTTTCCAGTCATGGAGAAATCATTACCTATTATTAAAAGGAAATCTTTTGTGGTAATTTTTTCAAATAGCAATAGCTGACATTTACTGTGCACTTATTACATGTCAAGCTCTTTTTTCTGTGCTCTTTACATGTCATGACACATCTAACCCTTCCAACTACCCTATGCATGCAGTGAGTAAGAATGTTATGCCCATTTTACAGTGAAGAAATGAAGGCACAGAAAGGTTAAGTTACTTGCTGAAGATCACACAGCAAGTGCAGAGGCAGGATTTGAGCCCAAGCAGTCTGTTCTGTGGGTCTAAGCCCTTAACTGCCAGTATACTACCTCTCAAAGTGAGTTCTATAAATGTTACTTTTCAAATATAATTAAGTTTTGTGAATTCTGCTTTCATTGACTTATAGTGAACCATACAAGCCTGGGGAAAGGAAGTGGGAAAGTTCATCATTGTAACAGTCCTATTGACCGCTCATTACCTCGGGTATCAGCAGCTTTTCCAGCCCTGATGCCACAAATGAGAATAAAATATACTGATAAGTGTCCCTCACAGGCCTTAAGTGGGAGATGGGGCATTGGGGTGGGAACTGAGATCCATTGTGGGCATTGACTGAGTAGCATTCATGTTGTGGGTGGGATTCTCCTGTCTTTACATCTGTATATAAATAATAAAAAAAATAAATAAAATATATCCCCCCTCCCACCCCAACTTTCTCTCCAGGTGAGCTCCCAGACTTAAATCGAAGCTGATTAAAAGGAAGCCTAGGAGTCTTCTCCACCTGACTTGCACTCAGCCTACCCACCCTGAAGTCCGTGGGTGCTTCCCTCCCCACCTCCTATTTGTCTTCAGTAAGAGTAGGCCTGCCTTTGTGTCTTTACCGGGTAGGGACTGTGTCTTTCATCTCTAGCTTCAGAGCCTAGCACAGTGCCTGGCTTACAGATACTCAGTAGCTGTTTGGTGGATGAGTAAATGCAGATCAGTATGCACTGCTCCCTGAAACCTGGGTAATTTTCCAGTAAATTACACTTAATTTTCCAGTAACTGTCAGCATACATCAAAAAGGGTGCTAATGATGAGATGAACATTGCAGAGAGGCTAGAAGCCTTCCTAAGTGTGACTTCAGGTGGTGTGTTTTATGAACACGTAGGTATCTATGCCATCAACTCCTGGGTCCTCGTCACTGGTATGTTAGATTAGTTTTTAAGAGGTTTTGGCTGTCCCGAGTTGTCATATGAAACAGCAGGAGAGGCCTCCGTCAGGTCTGCTTTTGCTGTACTCAGTTCTCCAGCTGCTTTGTCTTTGGGAGGCACTGGCCTGCACCTCTCTGCTTAGAGCCAGAACGTGAAGCCAGTTAGTCTGGCCGCGGAGCCTGTGTACTCGCTCCTACATCATACCTTAGAAACTGTCAAGAAAGAGAACTGCCCACCCTGTTCCTGTGCTTCCCAGGCATTGCATCACTTAATCCCAATTTCACCTCAGAGGAACTGGGGCTCAGGAAAGTTAAGACACTTGCCCAGCTGATACGCGTAGCACGAGAACTCAAATCCAGGTCTGCCTGGCTCTGTATTCGTCGCCAAGGTTGGCTCAGTATACTAAAGGGCGGGAAAGCTCAAGGTTGCTGGTGTAAAGATCGCAGCATGCAGTGTTATGATGCTGTCTGAAAAGTAGCTCCTGCCCACTGCCCCTATTTAAACTAAGCTCCAGGGACACAGCTTGGCTCAGCAGAGACTATAGTCTACACAGAGGCTGTGTGAGCCCCTGAAGGAGCCAAGCTTACAGCACAGCTCCTGGGGCTCAGCCTAGGGTGGCCCGGGAGCCCTGCCTTCCCCATGAACCTGAGAGCTTCGTGGGAATGGACTTCCAAGGTGGTGGTCCTACCCTGATGGTTTTGTTAATCTGGCACCGGCAGAAACTCGGTTACAGTTAGAGCCCTCTCCTGTATTGATTATAGAAAAGAGATCTTTCTCTTAGGTTGTTGGTATTTAAGGAGACCTAAAGAATGTAGTTTCTCAGGAGAGCTTTTTGTGATTGATGGATTTAGTAAAACAGCAGGCTGTGTGTGGAATTAGGAAATACTGTCACTAACATACTGCTTTTTACCAGCCCACCCGCCAACCACAGCACCCTTTTTTTCTGAGATGCCATAAATCCCAGTGCTAACTGTATTTCACAGATGATTTAGAAATGTTTGCCATCCCGTCAGTCCTGTCCCAGGTATTTATTGGTGGTACTATTTTGGGTGCCAGGGCTGGAGAGGAACAATGCTAGTCACATAGTATTTGTTAAATGAATAAATGAATGGGCAAGCTGAATATAAAAGGATTCCTGTCCTTCATTTGTTTCTCACCAGATGCCTATTTTACTCCTCCTGTATATAAGGCAATATTAAGGACCTGGAGTTGCCTAAAATATTATTGGTGGCCTCACTGAACTTACAGGACAATCCATGATACTGAGTGGTACACAGATATCTGTAACACACGGCACAGAGTCTGAAGTGCTATCAGTAAGTAGGTCTTGGAGGTCGGAAGAACAAGACCACTCTGGCTGGGGACCCAGGGAACACTTAGCAATAGGTGAGCTTTGACCTTGCCCTGGAGGGTGAGTCAAAATGGTAACAGCAGGGGATGCTGGGGGAGGGCATCCCAGGCAGTGGGATTGGATTGTCTTGGGAAGAGGCCACGGAGGCAGGAAAGTACAAATTTTGAGGAGGGAGTTAAGTGATTGACTCAGTAGTATACAGAGTGCTGCTTGGGCTGGTGTTGGGAGCAGAGCGTGAGAGCATTTGAACTCCGTGGTGGAGGGGGTCGTGTCAAGTTTAAGAAAAGGTCAGAGAGAGTGAGAACAGAGAAAAGGCCCTGGAGCTGTCATTCTGGATTCTCCTTCCTCCTTTCCATTCCCTCTTCTTCATGCTAAATCAGGTCGCTTCACACCCTAAACCATCCTGCCTATCTTCACCGAATTACTGCTGAGGTACTGCTTTGACCATACTGTTCACACCTCTGTGGATTCACCAACCCCCTTCAGAGTAAATTCTATACTACTTAGTTGGGGTTTCAAGGCTCTCCTCATGTGGCCCAGTCTTATTCTTCAGCTCCGTTACCCCATCATCCACTACCCTGGACCTTCTCCATCGTCTTGGTCTCCTCATGCCCACCTCACCTGTGTGGGTCGCCTACCCCATTACATCTTTCCTGATACTGTCCTCTCAGCCCAAATGCCCTCTCACTTCATCAGTGTCCATGAGAATCTCCAAGGCCCATTTTTTAAATTCTAAAAACTTAAACTCTTAGAAGATGGAAACCAAGTCTTTATTTTTATACCCATCAGTGCCTTACAGGTGCTAAACACCAAGCAAATGTTGAATGAATAAATAATTATCTTTCATTCCTTCTTTTCCTCCATTCCTAAATATGACCAAGAGTAACTATATCCCCCAGATAAAGAGGCCTTCCATTTGTATAATGCATTAGACCTTCTGAAGGTCACGGCATAGCAGTCCAGAGCACTGAATCTGGAGCCAGACTGCTGGGGTACTACCCATTGCTTTGCCGATTATCAGCTGTGTGACCTTCAGCAAGTTACTTAACCTCTCTGTGCCTCACTTTTCTCGTCTGTAATACGGGGAGAATAAAGGTACCTACCTCATAAGCATTTTTAGAAGGATTAAATAAGCTATTATTGGGCTGTCCAAAAAGTTCGTTTGGGTTTTGCCGTAACATCTTATGGGAAAACCCAAATGACCTTTTTGGCCAACCCAGTATTTGTAAAATGCTTAGAACAATGTCTGGCATGTAGTAGGAATTATATAATGTTTGTTTAGCTAAATAGATACACATTACATATATCTCCATATATATATATATGTATATATATATATTAATGGTATAGATTATATACATATATATACACACATATGTAGTAAGTACTCAGTAAAGGTACAGTTGTGCCCACACACAGGGACCATGTACAATTGGGTATCCACAACAACCTTGTAAGGTGAGCAGAAGTGTTAAATGACTCTCCACACCTCGTAACTGGTAGATCCATTCCTGGAACCATGTCTTCTAACTTCTGAGCCAGAAGTCAAAAAGTAGAATTTATACCCTTGATCGACTGATCTCCAACACATGGATGGTTTTCAGATACACCATGACTTCTTGACACTGAATATTGAAATTTACTATAGATACTTTAATTACTTTGATTTAAAGTACAAGAGTAGTGTCAGATCCATTATATAGGGTCTGTCAGTAAGAAATATACAGTTTCTGTATAGGATTTCACATGAGGTGAGAGGTACATGAGGTAAAGAGAGATTGGTAAGGGCAGAGGATCTGAACAAAGTCCAGCTTAATATTCCCTTTATTCTGACATCAATGATTTGCTAATACTCTGGCAATAGTCAAGTGTCACAAAGAAATCCATGATGTGGTCACTTTCTACTTGACTATATTCTTCTTGCAGTTGAAGACAGAGCAGGGAAGATAAATTGAGCATGTTCAATGGAGAATTATGCCTGAGGTTTTAGTAGAAAAGAATTCAAATAGGAAAATATGCTATTGGAGTACATTTAAATGGATATATACCTATCATGTCATTTGGTATGCAAAGGCTTGTGTTTGCATTAAGCTGATGGAGAAGCTGTTATTTTCTTTGCAGTATATATTCAAAAGCTTTCTTTTACTTCTCTGAAAAAGAGAGAACTGTCTGTTATTTTAAATACAAAACACATTTAACTTCTGTCAACAGCTTACATTTTAAATAATGCAGTTTGTACTGGCATTCATTGTCTGCAATTAGAGTTCTCGAGAAGCTTTTAGTTTTTTCTCTCCAACTTTTAAAATTCATTCATTGTAACTGTTGACATTTTGGAGAACAGTGGAAACCCTAAGTCAAATTGGAAAAACGGAACAAAGACATTACCTTTCTGGAAATTACATTGAACCCGGTGGAGAATCCTCAGCTATTGTGCTGAAGCACATTGTGATGAAATATTTATACCCTCTTCTTGCTAGTGTTAGGTCAGACTCAAACGTTTTCCTTTTAACCCAGCCTACTTAACCAGAAACATCATGCTAGCAGCCAGCTCAGAATCCTTAGTGCCTAAAGCTTAGTTTGTGCAAATTACCTGCTTACAGTAGGCCTCAGCATCTTAGTAAAGCAAGAGTCAGGAGTTCAGGTCTTTTCTTCAGGATGTATTTAAAAGCAAGATTTCTCAGTCTGGGATGCCTTTTCATCCAACTATGACGGGAGGCACGTGTTCTCATTTCTTCCTTCCTGTCAACTAGCAAGAAGACAGCCGAGCATCTGTGTGTCTGTGTGTGTGTGTGCGTGTGTCTGTGAGTGTGTGAGAGATTGGTTTTTTTCACCCTCTCATTTAAAGATGTAACTGGAACCAGGACCCAGACAGCCTGTGGGTTTGCTTCAGGCGGGGAATATAAACAGAGCCAAGCCTAGAAATGCCAGGTGTGCAGTAGATTCATTGACCTCGTTGTTTGCCCAGCTGCACGGGGACTCCCATTTCATTCCCCAGCTGCTTCCTAATGCTGTCTTATTTTTCTTTCAAACTGGAGTAGCCAACCAAACCACACCCCCAGACAGATTTGATAATTACTAAGAAGAGACAACTTTGCGGTTACACACAGCTCACAGAAAGCCGCCATGACTTTGTAGTTTGGCCCGCACTTTGTTCTTGTTCAGCAGTGCCTTTGACGTAATTAGCTAGCTTATGATTTTAAGGAAAGGCATCATCAGATTTTATGAAAAGTAAAGCTCTTCATTAACCCTGTGTTTTACTCTTTAAAATAGTCATCTTAAGAGTGTGTATTAAGTTGAACCATAAGTGCTGATTTTCTACCTTTTTCATATAACCTACAAAAAACAGCAATTTGGTTCAACCTAAATAAATATATTTATTCCAGTGTTGCTTCCAGTCTTCAAACTATTTTAAAACTCATCTTTTGAAATGAGAAAAATCAAGTTCCTTACTTTAAAACATTACATCAATCTCTTTAACACAACTATTCCTTAGTTATAAAATTGGCTCTGAATAACAGTTATTTACAGATGAAATAAAATCCATTTTATGTGGAGGAGAATTTGACATAATTTTTGAGAATGTGCCGGTACTGATTACTTGGGTGCTGAGTTCTGGTACCTGAAGGAACCCTGAGACATCAGTTGGCATCGGAGTCATCACACCTTTAAATTTTTCTAAATTAAAGAATATTTAATTGAGGATTGATTATATATTTACAATATATATGGAAAGGATACATTACAGAATTTCACCTCCTGTATATTCCTAAATCTATCAAAATGCAAATTACCTGTATCATTTCTAAGAGAAGAAACAAGCTTTATTTATAAAAAAGCAAGAAGTTGAAATATTCTAAAATGTTCAACAGTAGGGAATTAGTTAAATAAGTTACAGCACAGTCATATAAAGAAATATACAGCCCTTAAAATTATGTTTTACAAGACTATTTTGTGGTATAGGAAAATGTTGATATTTTTGAGTGGAAAAGGACATAGGAGATTAAAAATTGTAAATATAGTATGATCCAGATTTTTTAAAAGGAGAAATGATATGTGTCATTTTAAAATGAACAAGTGTGTGTGTGTGTGTGTATTTTCATAGGAAAAAGACTGGATAGCTGTATACCAAAGTCTTATGCTTTTTATTTTCTACTTGCTTTATATTTTACTTTCTTTTTTGTATCGTGTTTTCTACATTGAACATAAAGTATTACTTTGTGCTCATAAAAAGTTTTCTTTTTAACTACAACTATATATGAACCTTATATTTACATTTTGTATTTTGACAAGTACATTTTAAGCAATAAAGTCCCTTTAGTAAGGGCTATATATTTATTTGGAGTTTTTTATAATTCCAAGGTTTGACTAAAATTTACCCATGCATAAGGGTTTATTCTTCAAATTAATAATGCAGAGGAGATTTTAGAGAAACACTTTTAAGTTTGAGGGAACTTTTTAAGTACACTGAAAGCACACACAAGACTCTGTAAATCATTTTTTTCATCACAGCCTGTCCCTAAGTGCCTCTTCCTGGCAGGTGAATTTGCATATTTCTGTTTGCTTTATGTAGAAGGAATAGTATATACTTTATTTTACTAACAATCTGGCTCTCTGCCAGTTGAAAGGTGATATCTTTAACATATCATGTCGTATAATGGTTTCCATTCACTTTCTAAGTTACAGACAGACATCTTTTAACAATGTGGGTCACATTTTCACAGGTGATGAAAACATACCATATGTATCATGCAGAGAGCATCAGCGCAGAGAGCAAGCTGAAAGAGGCTGAGAAACAAGAAGAGAAGCAAATTGGCAGATCCAGTGACCCAGTCTTTCATATCAGACTGGAAGAGAGACATCAGCGGCGAAGCTCTGTGAAGAAAATTGAAAAAATGAAGGAAAAAGTAAGTAAAAGACTGCAGAGCCTTTCTGTCCTCACTGGAGGTGACAAACCTAGGAACACTGATGCAACAGCTGATAGACACACATTGTAAATTGCTGTGAAGTGACATGCATTTCCTCCCACGGGAATGAAAAAATGTGTTAGAAACATAAAAATCATGTAATAACAGCTGGACCTCATTTAGTGGTGAATGCCAAGTATCCAATACACAATGTAGAGAACTTTGAATATTAACAAAGAGATTTCATTGCAAATGGGCCTGGCGCCCGTATACGTTGTTGTTTTTCCTCATCGCTGGGTAATTTTCATTTATTTAATTCAGATTCGAAATGTACTTTTCTCAAAGGACTTCGAAGGTCATTTGTATATGTTGAATAAATTGTTTAGATGAATAGAAATTCATGTGTGTTTCCCTGTCTTGTTTTAAAATGACTTTATTGTTTTCCCCAATGCCTGGATCTTCTTCATTTCCAGAGACAAGCAAAGTATTCGGAAAACAAGCTAAAGTCGATTAAGGCACGGAATGAATATCTCCTAACCCTTGAAGCAACCAATGCCTCAGTTTTCAAGTATTATATTCATGATCTTTCAGATTTAATTGATGTAAGTACTCGAAGTTTTTATACTTTCCATACCAAGATGGAATTAGCAGTAATCTCATTTCCTTGATTCTAAAACACCATCATTTATTAAAACAATGTTGTTTTATGTAATTGTCAGGAAAAAAACGCTGCCAATTAAACTACACAGAATACTAAGACACAATAAATTGTAAGATGCATGTGAAACACTGTGCATCCTAAAACCACTGAAAAACGAATTATGAAGTTCTATGAAGCTGTGAGTATCTGGAAGACTCAGCTAGGAAGGGGGTCCAGGCATTTTCAAATGATGCAGTGGCACAGCCCTAACTGTGTTCATTGATTCGAAATATATTTATTGGACCCCTACTATTGTGAGATGCTGAGGCTCTGTGAAGCCATAGATAAACAGTTCTTACCCCGTGGAATTTAAAGTGGAAAAAAAAAAATGTTAAGCAAATGACGACACAAATGATTGCTTTATGACAGTTGTGATAAATACTGTGAAGCAAAATAGGATACACAGAAACCACTTTTATTATCTAACTCTCTTTACTTTTATAAGATATGATATAAAAAAAGCGCTAATCGGGCTCATTTAGAACACGCCAAGTATATGTCTACTATTTTATTTGTGCAGTGTTTACTGCCATTATTCCCCAACTTTGACCCTCAGCGTCACTCATTCTTTCATTCAGAAATCATCCACCGAGTAGCCCAGTCATTGTGCTAATACTGTAGGAGATGGCAAAAATAAAACAGACAAAAATCCTGGGTCCAAAAACGCCAAGATCTGCAAATAGAAGATAAAAAGTGATGTTCCGTAAGGAAAACACAGATGAAGTGTGAAGTTCAGAGAGTTATCTGCGGGAATTTTACTTGTATACTGCTTTGCAGTGATTGAATTCAACAGTTAGATGATAATATAAGATTATTTTCTATGGCTTATAGTGTCTGTCATAATTTAGTCATATAGTAGGTTAAAACAACTATTTTTATGGTGCATTAAGTCTCAGATATTTAGCGATTATTTTAGAGCCACAGTTGGGGACTTTTACAAAAGAATTGCTAAGAATTGTTACAAAAGATTTTTTAGTTCATTAACACTCTGATGTGACTTTTTCCTTTTATTTAAGTGTAAAAACAATTTTATCTCATATAATATCATAATTTCTTTATACAAAACCATTTAGTAATAAATAAAACCAGGGAAAACTTTTTTCTCTTTTCCTTTGTTACAAGTATTTCAACCAAGTAAGTAATCACTTAATTGTTTTAAATACAGAAGCTTTAAAAAAAAATTTTTTTTTCTTCTAGCACTCTGATGAAATAAAAGGATTTTTTTCTGCTAGATTGCTGCTAGTTTTCCTGAATAAAAATAAAAAATTTTATGACCCCTGTTTTCAAACTTAGATCTGTAAGGATTCTGCAAAATGAATGGAATATAGAAGAACTAATTCTTGGAACAGCTCTGCTTGCTTTTTTTGTTTAGGGCTTATTTTAGTAGTGATTGGAGTACTTCACTAAACCCAAGCCAATTTAACAAGAGGATAGATAAGTCTCTGTATCTTGAAAAGTGCTTCTTTAATACGTACAAGGTACCAAGTACTATTCTTGATAATGGGGATCCAGCAATGAACAAAACAGAGTGCTCACCTCCATGGAGTTTATGTACTAGTTGGGGAGACAAGCCATAAAAACATTTGCACATATATAATATATGTATGTAATATATGTAATATATTATATGCTTATATATTAAATATTTATATTTAATATGTATATAAGTAGTAACTTATTGTTGTAGTAGTAACAGTGCCATGAAGAAAAATAAAACAGAGCTCTGGGGGTGCTTCTGTTGATGGCATGTCAGAAAAGCCTGATGTTTGAGCAGAGAAGTGAGCTGCAGAGCTATATTTGCTAATGGGGAAGGAATCCCTCATATAGAAGCACTGGCAAGGCTCCAGGTACAGAGGTGGAGGTGTGTTTGGCAAGTTCAAGATGCTCGAGAATAGCAGAGGCCAGTATGGCTGGAGAGGAGCGAGCGAGGAAAAGGTTCTGGGAGAGAAGGAGGGGCAGAAGCCCAATCACTTAGGGGCCTTTGGACAGGGAACTGTCTAAGTTTGGTGTGAAGCCAGTGAAGGGTTTGAAGCAAGGAAGTGACGTCACGTGATTTCCATTTTAAAGACTTACTCTGGCATCGGGGTGGAAAATAGACTGAGGTAGGTGAGGAGGACAAGTGTGAAAAAAGCGAGCTACATCTAGGGTCTTTTGCAATTGTCCAGGCCAGAGATGATGCTGGCTTGGACTGGCATGGTAGCAATAGACCTGTGAGAAGTGGTTGAATTCAAAATATATTGAAAATAAAGCTAAAAGAAAACTGGGGTGGTGGATTTTTAAAAAAAAAGGATAAAAGTGACTCCTAGGGCTTCCCTGGTGGCGCAGTGGTTGAGAGTCTGCCTGCCGATGCAGGGGACACGGGTTCGTGCCCCGGTCCGGGAAGATCCCACATGCCGCGGAGCGGCTGGGCCCGTGAGCCATGGCCGCTGAGCCTGCGCGTCAGGAGCCTGTGCTCCGCAACGGGAGAGGCCACAACAGTGAGAGGCCCGCGTACCGCAAAAAAAAAAAAAGTGACTCCTAGGCTCAGGTCTTGAATAACTAGGTTAATGATGTACGCTTTACTGAGATAGGGACCCTGAAGAGGAGCAATAGTTCTGTTACATGTACTAAGGTTGAGATACCTGTGGGGCACCTGTGTGGAGATGTACAGTAGCGTCCTTGATACCGTTAGTGTATATAGGACAAGAAGAGCATGTCAGGATTATGTGAGGCACCATCATGGTTGTGGATATTTATTGAACTCTTCCTATGTGACAGGCACCTAGGTTTCTAAGCATAATTTCATCTAATCATCATAACCTTGTGAGGTAAATACTATTTTCTCTATTTTATAGATTAAAAGAACTGACGGAGGCTTAGCTAGCTGGGTAACTTGCCAAACATTACACAATTGTTACGTTAGGTTTCAAACTCAGACATTTTAACCTCCAGATCAAAATAATTCTGATATAAATAAATAGTTAAATATGCCAAGTATTTTCAATTTTATTTTTAGAAAGCTGGATTTTTTAAAGATCAGCCTTAAATTTAAAATGTAGATTGAGCGACGGCCGCAGCTGCAGCGGGACAGCCCGCCAGCGGCTCGGGGCGCGTGCGCCGGGAACCTCGAGGGGCGGGCGGGCGCGGCACCCCCTGCCTGGCTGCCAGCGCCCCGGGGAGGCGGCCCGCGACGGAACCAGCAGCATGAGCAGCGGCTACAGCAGCCTGGAGGAAGACGCCGAGAACTTCTTCACCGCCGGGACCTCCTTCTTCAGGAGAGCACCCCAGGGCAAGCCCTGCGCGGGCCAGCAAGCTTCCAAAAGTAAAAATGGACTAAAAAGTGTTGGATTTCCCTGGTGGCGCAGTGGTTAAGAATTCACCTGCCAATGCAGCGGACACAGGTTCAAGCCCTGGTACGGGAAGATCCCACATGCCGCGGAGCAACTTAAGCCTGTGCGCCACAACTACTGAGCCTGCACTCTAGAGCCCGTGAACCACAGCTACTGAGCCTGCATGCCACAACTACTGAAGCCCGTGCGCCTAGAGCCCGTGCTCTGCAGGAAGAGAAGCCACTGCAATGAGAAGCCTGCGCAACGCAGTGAAAGAGTAGCTCCCGCTGGCAGCAACTAGAGAAAGTCCACCCATAGCAATGAAGACCCAACGCAGCCAAAAATAAATAAATAAAATAAAATGTAAACAATTCTCAAATGATACAACTTAAATATGAATTTTAAAAGAAATGTTATACAATTCTAAAAGGATACAACTTAAATATGAATTTTAAAAGAAATGTTATGAAATTGGTATGTTGTCATATTCAAAAGAAATTGAGTACTCTTTTAGTGAAAAGCATGCTTCAAGTTCGTTGACCCACTTTCAAGGCAATCAGAATGTGACTATGTACATTCTAAAATGGCTGCTTATTTTGTAGGAATCCAACTTACATATACGGGGGTGATCTTAAAAACGATTAAGCTTGACCCTTCATGATGAAAAAGAAACGGATTATTATGCAAAGGCACCTAGAATCCTTTATGCTCCTGTGTGAGCCTGTTTAGCAAAATACCTTTTATACTGAGCTAATAATTATTAGAAGGTATAATAATTATTATACCTCTAGTGAGAAAAAGTTAAGGCAACATTTTTAATGCTGTCTTAAGACACTTAATACAGCATCAAAAACATTTTATATGTGAAATGACATGGAAGATACTAAATGTATCTTGATTAAATCAAAGCATTATAAATAGTCAAAGAATTCAAGTTGAGACCTTTTTTATACAGACCTCCAGTTTCTCTTGGCTTCTACTCAAGTCAGTATCTGTCGCCTTTCTTAAAATTTTTCTATCATACATGATGATGAATGGATCTATTGATATAAAAAGGTCATATAAATTTTCCATAGAATTTGTTTTAAAACTAGTCTTATTATAGAAGCACTACATTTACATTGTAGAAATCTAGAAAATACTACAAACGAAAATAAAATGATCACATTCTTACCACCTGAGATCATCACTGTTAAAATGTAGACTTTTTCTGTGTCCACACACACATTTTCAGACCAGAGAGTATGAAATCACATTTTACATATAGCTTTTCAACTCCCTTTTTTCAGTCGTTCATCTCCCATCCTTCCATTTCAGAAAAATTTTATCTCATCTAATAACCACCACATTCCCATTTGTGAACCCCCCCTCCCCAAAATGTTTCTCAGCTGGTATGTCTAGACTAGATCCAATTTAGATCACATGTTGGATCTGTGTGATGTGTCCCTTTAGTCTTTTTTTATCCAGCCAAGTCCCTTGTTAAAGAGACAGTTGTTGAGGAGACAGGAGTTCCTGAGAAAATCTCAGCTTCTCAATTTGTCTGATAATTTGTTGTGTTTTTATTTAGCCCATTTCTCCATCCCTTATATTTCCGACAAAGCAAACACTACATAAAGGCTTTATGGATTCAAGTTAAGCACTTTGCAATGGAATACACCATGGGTGGTATTGCTATGTCTTATGTAGGTATGTAACAACGTATGTTTGGCCCACTGATAGTGTTACTGAAATTGATCACTAGCGTATGGTGATATAGCTCTGATTCCTTCATCATATATAGTTAAGATTTTTCCCTTGCAACAAACTACGGGTATTCTAAAACCTCTTGAATTTGGATTTTATTAAATTGAAAATCTACTAATTTGGAACTAGCAACATCTGGGCAATAATTTACTTTTGGTCAGCAAAATGCCTTCTTAGAGTACAAACTAATAATGTAAATTAAACAGGAATGATAATTTAAGAAAATATTTTCAGGCACTTCAGAGTATAAATTTACATATATATCACTGACACCCTATTTAATGGAATCCTCTTTTGTTAACGACTACAGGTCTAAAAACTAATACTGCAACAATTTGATAGATTAGTTCAAGTCTTTCCTATAGATTTGGAGGTGATCTAATGTTTTTTTTTTTATTTAATAATTCCAATTTTATCTGTTTTAGATAAACTTCACCTTTACCTATCAATGTTAGTTTGGATACTCCAGATACTGAGTTATCTTTAGGGAGAATGGAAGGGGTTGCAATTGGCGGGATTAGAGGACTTATGAAATACCTGTAATATTTTATTTATTTAAAAATATGCAGTTGTCCCTCGTATCCACAGGTAATTGGGTCCAGGAGCATCCTTCAAAATCCAAGGATGCTTAAGTCCTTTAAAGTCAGTCGGTCCTTCATATTCATGGATGTGGAACCTGTGGATATGGAGGGCCGACTGTATATATTTTGCACCTATCTGTAAGTTTGGCATGTTTTATATTTAGAAACGGAAAAAGCAGGGAGTTATAAAAAATGATTAAAACCATGCCTTAGATATTTTAATCTAAATATACCAATGTACTTGAACTTGCTAATCTTTAAATTATTATTTATCTTTTTGTACAGAATTTTGAATAGTCAGTCTTCCTATGTACAACCACACCCACTGTGTATTATCTATGATTTCTACTTTTAAGTTTTTTTTAACACACAAGAAAAAATATTTTGGATATATACAGTGTTTTCACAGTCTTGCACAGTTGGCAATTGTGCCTAATTTGATAACAATTTTGTTTACTCTTAAATCTTCCAACAGCTCCTTTCTCAATTATTTTATCAGTTTATTTAATATTTAATTAAATTATAATAAATATAAATGGCACAGATATTATACAATCAGCTCTTTTTTATATATAAATTTATTTTATTTATTTTTGGTTATGTTGGGTCTTCGTTGCCATGGGTGGACTTTCTCTAGTTGCGGTGAGCAGGGGCTACCCTTTGTTGCAGTGCGCGGGCTTCTCATTGCGGAGGCTTCTCTTGTTGCAGAGCACAGGCTCTAGGCACATGGGTTTCAGTAGTTGTGGCACGTAGGCTCAGTAGTTGCGGCTCGCGGGCTCTACAGCACAGGCTCAGTAGTTGTGGTGCATGGGCTTATTTGCTCCACGGCATGTGGGATCTTCCCAGACCAGGTCTCAAACCCGTGTCTCCTGCATTGGCAGGCGGATCCTTAACCACTGAGCCACCAGGCAAGTCCCTGTACAATCAACTCTTGAAAGCATACAGACTAATTGTTTGAGCAGAAATGTACAGGAGTATTAGAGAGGGCCTATTAACTGTGTATATTCACAGTGGCATTGGTCACTATGCTTTAGAGCAGGAGTTGACAAACTTCCTCTGTAAAAGGCCAGGTAGTAAATATTCTAGGCTTTGTGAGCCTTATAGTGCAGAAGTAGCCATAGTAAGTGAGCAAATGGATATGGTTATGTGGCAGTCAAACTTCATTTATCATATCAGGCCATGGGTTGGATTTTGTTCGCAGGCTGCATAGTTGGCCAGCCTCTGCTTTATAAAATGAACTGAGTATTAGTTAATCCAGAGTGTCACTTAAGCAGAAGATTGTTGAGATGGCTTTTCCTCTGTCTCTGAAGAAAGTTTTAAGTAAATTTTAGTTTGTAGAGTAACAGTCTCTTACTTTGGAATCAGGTGGGAAGTGAACAAAGTTAATTTCACAGTGAGGTTTTTATTATGTCATTCTAAAAAATTAATATGAATTGCAAGTATTGGCCAAAGGAAATTTAATTGGTTTGGGAGAATAAAGGCATAATTATAGGGTAAAATAGATTGTAGTTTTGTAAATAATAGATTTTGTATCTGTTATCATTAAATATTCCCAACATTAAGTGCAGAAGAGACTGTAACTGTTATTCTGTAAAAATTAGGATGTATTACAACAAGAAGAAAAATCATACAGGCAACGAATATATTTGTGATTGAATGCTGAAATTTTCAAGTGATTATGATTTGCTAAGAAAAAAGAGTTGGGGAGAGTACAAGTCTCAATGCTAGGAATCTCTGATCTATAATCATATTCACTAGTCTGTATATCTGAAATTCTTAAACCAACTGGTTTTAAGATTGCAGAACTGGTAATATAACCTCTTTCAGTCCAGTTCCACACCTACCCACCCTCAGAAGGTAGTCAGAGAAACAAAATCCTCAACAGTAAGATTCTATTAGTGCTTTGTCCCTGAGCACCTGCCCCATGATAATAAAGTATCTGTCATCCTTACAGTACAGTTTCACAGTCTCCAATTACTCCCTGTAAACGTTTGCAGGTCACTTTGAAGCTTGAAGGATAAATCTTTGTTACTATTATGGAATATTGCCATAGAAAATCTCCTATTCCAGCTAATTTTCTTGGTAGAGATTTCTGTCATGTGTTTTATTAGCCATTTCTACAGAATAAGATTGAAGTTAGGTTACATTGTATACCGCATGCCATGTTTATTTTATCATCTCTAAATAATCAGCTATCCTTTTGTCTCTAGGGACATATTTTTAATTGAAAAGCATTTTATTCAGAGTTCAGATTTTTCTTAACTAGTTTGACTTTTCCCCCACTACATAATAGTATTAAAATTTATCCACGAAAACCTGCCAAATTTTAATATTGTAGTCTCCATTAGGCCTGAACTCTTATCAGGAAGATTATAAAGAGGTGATGTTAGATGGGTTAGGACAGTGTAGTTATCATGTAAACTGATGTATGCGTGTTTTTATCCCTGCATGGAAGAAAGGGTATTTAAAAACTGAAATGAGTTGGTTGACCGAAGTGGATGGCTTTAAACATTCCTTCCAATGGAGATGCTGTGGGCCTTTGTTAAAGAAACTGCATCCACCTGCCGTATAGGTGCACTTTCTCAGGCTCCAGTGCTCGCTTTTCCATCTTGGCTGTACCTTTGAATGTTGTGAAAGTTGCCTAAGGCGTGATCCTTTGTTTCTTTTTCTCTTGGTCCCTTGCCTTAAATACTCTCTGATGGTTCCTAGATTTTTTTTCACCAGCCTTAATCATATTCCTGGGCTGCAGATTTGCATATCCACTGCCTCCTGGACATCTCTAACCAGATGTCTGTAGACACCTTGAACATTTGCCCCTACTGTCGTCATCCTTCACACATGTAACAACTTTTTCTTATCCATTGTTTACATCTCAGAAAATGGTACCACTTTCCACCCAGTGGCCCAAGCCAAAAACCCAGTTCTCTCATTCCCCACGTATAAACGCATCAGCATATCTTATCATCTCTACGTCCAAAATATCCCAAACCTTGGTATTTCTCACTACTTGCACTCGCAGTCTCTGAGACAAAGCCTCTTCATCTCTTGCCTGCACTTAGGAAGCAACAGCTTCCTAAGATGTCCAACTGAGCACTAAGACCTTCCAATCAATAATTCATTCTCTTCCCAAGCAACCAAAGTATTAAAAAAGATAAATCAGACCTGTAATCCCTATTTAAAACTCTCCATTAGAATAAAATCCAAACTATTCACTAAGACGCTATGTGAACTGGCACCCACCTGCCTCTCAGGGTCATCTCCTGCAACTTTCCCCTTAGTCACCATGCTTCAGGCCTTTCTCTTACCCAGACCCACTAAGCTTTTTCTTGCCTGGGGCCTTTCTCGTTTTTGTCTAGAGCACTCTTTCTTCCGGAGCTTTACAATGCTCCTCCTTTACATTCATGTGACACCCGGCTGCCCTATATAAAAGAGCAATGCCCTTCCCGCAGCACTCCGTGTGCCTCTGGCTTTTTTCTCCATAGCATGTGTCACCTGACCTGTGTTAACTGAGGCCTGGTTTATTGTTCTTTCTCCTCTCTTGTGATTTGATTCAGGGTAGTTACAGAGATTTGGCCTGGGAAAAAAATGAGTCCAGTAGCAGCTCCTCTGAAGGAAATAATTGCCCCTGTGGGTGGGAGCTGTATTAGGCAACAAAAGATTATTCAGCCTACTCATTGGCTCAGGCTATGCAACCTCTGTTCTCCTTCTCCTGTTTCCTACTCTGTATCCATTGGTATCACACCGATGTACCATTTTGACCTTTTCCACGCTAAAGAGAAACTCAAAACAAGTTTGGCTAAATGCTCGGCTGCAGTTAAAGTAGCAGCAAAAATTAAATTGTCAGCTAGGGACCATCAGGAGCCCAGAGGTGAAAGCAGGTGTGTAAAAGTTGCCTGTAATTTCGACATACAGTTCAGTTCCACAAGATGCCTCTGTCTCACAAAATGTGTTTGCGGTATCTTGCCTGAGGTACTGAATAGCTAGAGAAGAAATTAGTGAAGGACAAAGATACTTACACAGGAGAAATCAACTTTTTTCCTTGACATCTACTGTAAAAGCTCTGAGAGTGTCTATTTCTGGTCTTTGAAAGCTACCCATGGTCATGTGAAAGCTGTATTTTGCAGTTCAGTTTGCTTGGGTTGTACTATTTTTCAGAAAGACTGAAAAGAAGGGGCAGACTGAGTCTTTACACAATATCCATGGTTCTGGAATGGTCAAAGCCAAACTTATTAAAAGCCAGGGATAGGACCCACAAGAAAAGATCATGGAAGCTTCTCAGACAGAGGCAGGAGTGATGAAGTTAAGACCGAATACTTCAGGATTTCTTCCCTCTTCATTCTCATGACAACCACTTAATTCTGGACTGACATACAGGCTTGGGGCTGCCCTCCAGCCACTTCCTGGGCTGCCCTGCAAATGACATTGGCTGTTACTGTTCTGGAAGCATGTATGTAGGACTTGTTTTCCATTATGGTAATCCCATCTAGGCCCAAACTTCTACCCCACTAGGGCTTCTCATGTCATGGAGTTTATTTCAAAAAAAAAAAAAAAGTTGTCTCCCGGAACAGCTATGATCCAGTTATACCTGACATCCTGACATTATACCCACCAAGTATACTTGAACCAATCTCTCAGCCTTTGGGACAAGAAAAAGTATTTGTCACTGGCCTCAGTACCTAGATTTCATCTTCATTTTTTTTATACTATTTGTAACACTTTTGCCTAAGGAAATTAGCCTTACTGTGGTGCTACAGACTAATGCCTAGTGGAATCTATCTTGGCAGCTCTTAGGATATTAAAAAAAAAATACAGCCTTCGACTTCTAACAGTCTTTCCTTCCCCAGCTTTAATCCATAATTTAATATATCCATTCAGAGTTTTTCATCCATCAGAACAACACTATTTTGTTTTCATGAAATATTTTATTGGTTTCTTATGTATTTTCATCATTAAATGCACTTGGGCACTTGGGTTATAATTCAACTCTTTGTGTAGAAGCTGGCTCTTCGTGTTGTCATTAATAATTCATAAGCTCCGTAGAATTACTTTAGGCCTTTTAACCAAGTATCTTGAATCCTAACATATCCAGTGTCATTTTAGCTTCCAGTTTAGAAAAAAAAAATGGCTGTGACAGGTCTTGCTGTCTCAGGAGACCTTGAAAAAGAATTTTATTGCTGTTTCTTGTTTCTTTTAAAATTCTGGATGGTTAAAAAGCCTACAGTGTAGAAAAAGCTGCATATCACAAGTAACAAAATCATGCCAGTTACATGACCTCACAGACTGGAAAGTATTGGTAGAGGTCAGAGAAGGAAATTTTCCATCAAAGCTCATCACAGAAACGTACCAAGTTCTCAAAGTCCAGAAGACACCCAGGGAGGCCCCTGGGTTGATTTTGAAGCCACATGCATGCTTCTCCCCAAATTATTAGGAAACAACGGTGAAATAAGGGGTGTCTTACTGGGATCAGACCCACCAACTTTGTGTGGCTGAGCTGCGTGTGGAAACATGCACTGGTACTTTTGAAATCTTGACATTTATTCCCCAAAGAAGCCACACTTAGAAATCTGAGGAGTGAACTAAGTCTGGAAGCAATGAAAATTTGGTATGTATTTTTCAGAGCTGTAATTCAAGTGGATAGTTGGGGTTGAATTTCTTTCTTTTTCTTCCTCTTTTTCCTTCATTCTTCTTCTCTTTTTTCCTTTCTCTTTTAAGTTGAAAAGAGACTTGGTTTTTGTTGGGGGGAAGAAAAGGCTTTTCTCTGGGTTGTTTCCTCTCAATATCAATTTTCTATTAAGTCCCATTGGGATCAGTACTCATAAAGTAAAGGAGCTTGTGTGATCTGCTTCATTATAATCAAGTTGAATCTGCCTTCTTTCAGAATAGTAGGGTGTTTTGAAGCACTGATACATCTCAAAGAAATGAGGCCATTTCCTTCACAAATTTATGTTTTCATACGATGAGGTGTTATTGAAAGAATAATTTTTCAGTCCCTCTGAGGTGTATAAAGCTGGTACACAGAACCATTATGGATTTTGAGGAGTAAGAGGAATAAAAGAGGACTTTGCTCATCTGAGGCTAGAATTTTTTAATTAACTGAAAATCAGTCTCTGTATTTGAGTGCAGCTGATTCCGCGGGAAATGTATTAATGCGGAGACTGATTGCTGCATCTCGCAACTATGTTTTGCTTATATTTGTAATTGTGATGTGGCAGCTACTGTCTGCTTTTTTAAATCAAGTAATCTTTAATCAAGTCGATTCTCTGGCCTGTTTGGAGAAATGGCACCCCTAAAGGACAGGGTTCAAGACCCTTTTACCTGATTGTTTCAGTGCAGTGCTTCTCAAACTTTAGCGTGTATATGAATCAACGTGCGTATTTCTTTTTTAACTTCAGATTCTAATTCAGTGGGTCAGGGGTGGGGCCCAGGAGTCTGCATTTGCTGCTGGTCCACAGACCGCACTTTGAAAACCAAGATTTTATAATATGTTTATGTAAAAATCCCAAATTTAAGCATTATGAAATTGGAGGGTGAGGGTGGAATTAAATGTGTTAGCATTTCTAAGGACAGGTAAGTGATTAAATCTGTACCTTCATAAAACATAAGACAAGTTGTGTCCTTTGCACCCTTCTACTACTCTTTTAGTAGCAAACTGACGAACAACTTATACTTGAATTCCTTGAGAATGGAGATTATATTTTACTGTGTTCCAGTTTTCATATTCCTGGAGCCTAGCAAATGCCCAGGCATCTGTAGATGGCCAATTAGTGAGCTGAGTTGAATTGAATCAAATTGAATTGATTGAACTTCATTAGAACAATATAGGGATGACCTGATTTTGTACTTTAAAACCACTTGTTTTCTCTTTAAGAGATTTATATTGCTTTTATGTACAAATTTAAAATTCTGTCAGTAATTTATAACTGACTAGTATCCAGAGTTACATTGTTTAAAATTATATTCCCTTAAAATGCAATATGAATAAATAAATACAAATTAAACATAGTGAAGATCAAAGCCCAAAGCCCTTGTATTCCTAGGAATACTAAACAAAATTCTGTCTCTGATAGAAGGACTTTAGCCAGTCATTTCTTACTGAAAAATTTTATTCTAGAGATAAGACAGAAGGCATGACTGGGCTATTTTGGCAGAGTCAAACCTGTTTTTCCCATTTCAGAAAGAGTACAGATTATTGTTGTCTTCAGTAAATTATACAAACATCAAAATACTACAGTTAGTATGTTTGCATCCCAGAAGGATTTCAGTAGATCACTGTATCAATCTCAGTATGCATGAACAAACTTGAAAGCTATTTTTTCATTATTTCTTTTCTGTATTTGATTTTGCTTCTTTTATTTTTTAATAGCTTTATTGAGATATTATTCACATACCGTACATTTAACCCATTAAAAATCCACAGTTGGCTTTTATTATATCCACAGTGTTGTGTATATGTTGCCACAATCCATTTTAGAACATTTTCATTACTCCGAAAAGTCCTGCACCCCTTAGCCATCACTTCCTAATTCCTTCATCCCGCAGCCCTAGGTAACCACTAATCTACCTTCTCTCTCTATAAATTTGCCTGTTCTGGATATTCATATCAATGGAGTCATACAATGTGTGGCTGACCCATGTTGTAGCATGTATCAGTACTTCATTCCTTTTTATGGCTGAAAATGTTTTGTTCATTCATTTATTGATGGACACTTAGTTTCCACTTTTCAGCTATTAATAATACTGCCAGAAACATTCATGTACAAGTTTTATCTCTTTTTTATATAGTCCTAGGAATGGAATTGCCAAGTCATATGTTTTATCTCTTTTTTTATATATTCCTAGGAATGGAATTGCCAAGTCATATGTTTTATCTCTTTTTTTATATATTCCTAGGAATGGAATTGCCAGATCATATGTTTAACCTTTGAAAAACTGCCAGGCTCTTTTCCAAAGTGACTGCAACATTTTACATTCCCATCTGCAGTGTATGAGGGTTCCAGTTTCTCCACATCCTCCCCAATCCTTGTTATTTCCTGTCTTTTTTATTTTAACCATCCTAGTGGTATCACATGTGGTTTTGATTTGCATTTCCCTGATGACAAATGATGTTGAGCATCTTTTCATATGCTTTCGACAATTTGTATATGTATTTTTTAAGACATACCTAACAGATCCATTGCCCATTTTTTTAATTGGGCTATATGTCTATTTATTATTGAGTTGTCAGAGTTCTTTATATATTCTAGATACAAATTCCTTATCAGATAACATGATTTGCAAAATATTTTTCCCGTGATGTGGGTTATCTTTTTACTTGATAGTGCCCTTTGAAGCACAAAAGTCTTCAAATTCGATGAAACCCAATTTATTTTTTCTTTTGTTGCTTGTGCTTTGGATACTATATCCAAAAAACCAATGCCTAATGCAAGGTAATGAAGGTTTGCTCCTAAGAATTTTATGGTTCTAGCTGTCACATTTAAGTTGTGATCCATTTTGAGTTAATTTTTATATGTGGTGTTCTCTTACTTTTTAAGTGCTGTGATCTTGGCTACCATGCAAGTCTAAACAGAGCCCTGAGAACATATCTCTCTGCGGAGTATAACCTTGAAACCTCCAGACACGAAGGCTTAGACATTATTGAGAATGCAGTTGACAACTTGGAGCCCAGGAGTGACAAGCAGAGATTCATGGAGATGTACCCTGCTGCGTTCTGTCCACCAATGAAGTTTGAGTTTCAGTCTCACATGGGTGATGAGGTCAGTAATTGATTATCTTAAAACTAATGCATTGTCTCTTAACTTACATTACTCTTCCCCTGCTGTACCCAGCAGTTGTAAAAATTCCCAGTTGTCTTCTCATGGCTGCCTTTGCATGGGATCTTAGCACAATACTCTCAACAATCAGCCACTACCACCTTTTAAAGCAATGATCAAACACTCTAATGCCTCCAGAGGCCAAAGAAATAGAGGTGCAGACTCACCTGGGTGTAAGCACTAAACTCTTGCAGGATAGTTAAAGAATTCTTTCTCCACCACAAGACATTCAGATTTAAGTTCAAAACAAAGCGTTTTGTTGGCCCAATAGAATCTGTCTGAAGACTTCTTATAATCCTGATTTAAAGATCTCTGTAAAGAAAAATAATTATAAATGGCAGGAAAATGGAAGACAGGAAAAAAGATACAAACCATTTTTTTAAGACTCAAGTTATCTCCAAACTGGTAAAACGAGCATTAGAAAGGATGTATTATATCTTAGCTTCTTTATATGAGTTTAGCTTTCTATCCTATTTTATGCAAGGGAAAAACTCCATTTAAACCATTTATGAGTTACAGAGGTATATTTATTGTCTGTGAACAGGGGGAAACAAGAAGAACCAATAATGGAGCATGCTCTATAGCACTTGGTGTCCCAGCTGTGCAAAACAGTACTCATAGATTAAAAACTCAATTTTAGCTTATTGTGGTGACAGTATGTTTTTAAAAATAGACGTACTTATAATTTCCATGGCAGATATCTTCTTTAATGTCATATTTTCTCTGAAACACCTAATGTTGAGACTTATAAGATGTATATGTATGTACCTGATATATTTCTAACCTAATTTTATTTTTGCTTGATTTGATAGAGTGAATTACTTGATTAAAAATGGTAAGCAGTCTTTATGCCAATAGCACACGAATTTGACAGGCGAGTGGCTTATCCCACCCAGAGTTATGTTTCTAAAACCACATGGTTTTAATCTTTCAGTTATGGATGGATGTGTTAAACACAGAATGATAAAATGTCACAAACAAGTGATTTCAGTTGGGTTAAAAGTTGTTACTTTTTTTTAACTATTATTATTTTAATATAGTAAGTCTCTTGCCCTTTTTTATGGCCAGTTCTGCCAGGAAGCAATAATCTCTACGATGTCTTGGAGACTCCATAAAAGGAAACTCTCATTTGCTGAGACCATTTCTGTGATGAGAAAGATGAAAAGAAATTGTTCATTTCTAGTCTGATTTTAGTATAGTTAAAAGGCTCTTAATTTTGACCTTATCCATAATTGAGATCATGGCCAAGATATCTTTCTACCAAAGCCTAAGACAAGTGGCTTCCTCAGTTTCACGGTGAATCACATGATTTGGCTGAAAATTGGCAAGACAAGCCATGGTTGAAGATACAGAAAACAGTTATTCACTTTTTCTGAGTTTTCACTGTGTGCCAGGCAGTGTTCTAAGTGCTTTATGTACATCATCCCATTTCATCCCCACCACAGCCCTATGGCATAGGTACTCTTACTATCCCCATTTTACAGATAAGGAAACTGAGGTTTAGTAACTTACTGTAGTCACCCAGCTGACTGTAACCGGCAGGCTCTGCTGCCTGCCCTACTTTGGCCTGCATGACCGTACACTTGGATCATCCGTCACACTCTGCGCAATAACTTATTCCACAGGTAGACGGCAGCATCAGAGCTCCATCTCCAGCAACCGCCACCTTCTTAGAGGGATGCTTCCTACTGCTGCTTTTTTCCCAGTCATATCCAGGCCAAGCAGCTGCATTCTGCTCTTGCCACTTACATAACAAGTTCATATTTAAGATTGAAGTTTTGAGGTGGCTGCTAAAAGTAAAATATGTAATTGGAATCTTGAGGGGATCCGCCTGATCATGCAGCCTTTAAATGGGAGAACTGTGCACCTGGAGGCTGGCTGGATGGCCCCCTGTTGTAACTGTGGTTTCTGATTCCCCATCAGGTGTGTCAGGTCAGCGCGCAGCAGCCGGTCCAGGCAGAGCTTATGCTCAGGTACCAGCAGCTGCAGTCCCGACTGGCCACACTCAAGATTGAGAACGAGGAGGTGAGCATGCTTTCTGCCCTCACAAGTGAAATGAATTCTAACGTAAACTGGAAGACAGTTTCTCACGACCTAAGGGAATTTAACATTGTAACTGCCATCTCTTCATCCTGCATTTTCAGCTAGATCATAGTTCCTGAAGTACTCCTTGTAGAAGATAAATGCAAAGGTTCTGTGTTCTACCATAAATGAATACTTTACCAGGGATTCACTGCATACACATGTAAACACACCTTTTATTCTTAAATTCTTAAATACTGAAAGTAGTTCCCAATAGATGATCAAATTCAACATATGTGTTCAAGAATCTACATGAATGTGTGGAAAGAGATGTCTGACATGTTCATTTAATCCTAACTTTTGAAATTAGTCCGTTTTTATGCTTTTTTGTAGTTTCTAGGTTTTTGGTACTGAATATGGCATTACTGATATAATTATGAGTACAAAAATCATAGTACTTGAATGGAAATATAAAACTGTTTATTTGCTGACATTACTGGATTTAAATGGATAGAACGTAAAATGTGAATTATAAATATACGTTGAGCCAGAAAGCAGTCGTACAATTCAGCTGCCTGTTTCTGAAATTGATTTATTGGGTCCATGTTCTACTTAAATAAAAATAGGAACCACAGATGTTTCTTGTGCTAGTCAAGGCACTCAAATGTAATTTACAGGAACCCAAATCACACTTAGTCAAGTCACAAAGTTTACGTATTGGTCAGTGTTTGCAGTAGCCTCAGTGGTGATTGGATCTGTGTCCAGACGATAGTTATCAGGAATCTCTTTTCATCACTTTGAAGTGGTATCTTCATGTGTGTTGGTAGGAAGTCTCTCCCCATGTCCTGTATCGGGAGATCCAGGACTACATGGTCCCTACAGTTTACCATCTCACCTCATCCCCACATCCTTATCTCTGAAATAAGGTCTTTCATTGGCCTGACTTAAGTCATGCATACTTTTGGACCAACTATTACAGCCAGGAAATGGGATTTTTTCATTGGCCAGCTTAGATCCTGTGCCCATTCATAGAACCGTTTGACAGCCCCAGCAGAAATACGTATTTCTAGAGACAAACAATTTCCAAAAGAAGAAGTGCGGGACAGAAAGGAAAAAAACAACAATCTGCCCTTGATAAAATAAATGGTCAAAATTCACTTTAGTACCCTCTTTTATTCTGATTCCACTGAGATGTTTTGAATTATGTGAATGTGTGTTTGTTTCTGTTAAGAAAGAGTGTCATGTTTCTAGACCAGTAGAGTTCAGTGAAAACCCATTGCAGCCTTTCTGGTTTCTGGTCTTTCTGGAAGAACCAAACCACCCCTTATTCAAACATGTGTATATAAGATGCAACCAATGTGATTAAGATTTCAGTCTCTGGGTAAAGTCCCCCTAATGAAACTTCCCGAAGGAAGGCTGTTGCTCTCTTTGAGGTGTCGTTAGAGCTCAGGGCTCTGGCAAGGCATCGCAAAATACTCACTTAATGCAGTTTACTGGATCCTATTAGACCTAGGGTTTGTATGCCTAGTGACTTCCAGTTTTTTTTTCATGCATAGGCTCTCATGGTTTTATTTGGAAACGGTCTCTAAACTCTAGGAAAATAGTGTATGATACACAAGGTCGAGACTGGCGGCCCACAGACCTGTTTGGTTTGGCTCCACACAATTTGGGCCTGTTAAAAACAGGAAAGTGTGGGAACTCTAGCCCCTGTGTTGCTTCGTGAAGGGAAATGCTGGGGTACTCGAATTCCACTTTGCCATAGTCGTTCAGTCCTGATTTTCTTACATTGGACTAGTCCATTTATGTAACCTGTCTGGCCTCTGCAGCCCTTTGAGTTTGTGACCCTAGTCTTCCTCTTCGGGCATAATGTGGAGAAGCACAGTATCTTTATAACCTGATAGGGGCAGACAGTGCTTTCTGAGGGCTAATTTTTCAAAATTTACTGTAGAAACAAATGAATTGGATTGTCCTGATGTTTCTTCTGAGCATGACAAGTGGTTTATGATTCTGGGAGATGGAACAGATTCACTGTAGTAGAATGGGATTCCCAAGGAAAGTAAGATTTAAATTGGATTTGTGGCAACCAGTAGACTTCATAGGTATAGAAAGAGGGAAAGAGGTTTTAATATATTTTCAAGGTTGGGGAACAGAGCAGTTTGGTTATCACCCAGGTTCTCCTTGGGGATGAGCTGAAGGTGAAGCTGAAATTGTGTGACGAGAGGCATTGAGAACAAACTTAAGGAGTTTTGATGCTGTGGGTCAGTTCATTTCAGTAAAATAAATATTTATTGAGCAACTTACACATTCCACATATTTTGCCAGGTGTGGAAAGTACAGAGATGAATAAGTTACAGTTAGCATGTGTCTAGTGGAGAACTAGTCTATAACAAGTCGTTTATACAATGTGAAAAATAAGAGACCTAACTTGGGAACAACACAGCAATCATTGCTGATTTGGAGCCCCTGTGTAGCACTTTTCTCCACCATGAATAAGGAATTTGCCTCTGATCTTCCACTGACAGGAGGACAGAAAATTGACACCTTGGTGTCAAAACAAAATATACAAGTAAAGAAACACGCGCAAAATTTATGTAATTCTCTGCCTCTGCGCAAACGTGTGTGTGTGTGTGTGTGTGTGTGTGTGTGTACACACAAAGTCCAACATTTATTGGAAAGAGTTTAATTAACTAAAAATAATTATGACTGCCCAGTGAAAAGATCAAAGTTGAGGGAAAATTTCATCCAAGCTTACAAAAGCATAGAGAGGGCAGCCAAATAGAACATGAACCTTTTCACCAAATCTTAGACAACTATAAATAATGGACACCCCTTGAAACTGTAGGAGGCCTTCTAGGAAGGGAGTTTCCATGCTAAGAGCCCACAGACCACGTCTGGCCATGGACAAATTTTGTTTGCTCTACAGTGCTTGATTTTTTAAATTGTTATTGTCATTTAAAAATTGGAAGTTTTGGGGCTTCCCTGGTGGCGCAGTGGTTGAGAGTCCGCCTGCCGATGCAGGGGACACGGGTTCGTGCCCCGGTCCGGGAAGATCCCACATGCTGCGGAGCGGCTGGGCCCGTGAGCCATGGCTGCTGAGCCTGCGCATCCGGAGCCTGTGCTCCACAACGGGAGAGGCCACAACAGTGAGAGGCCTGCGTACCGCCAAAAAAAAAAAAAAAAAATTGGAAGTTTTGCATAAAAATGTGGATTTTCAGCTTCAAAAACATTAGATCTTCTCATGCTAGACCTGCATTTCTATAGGACAATAACTGGCTTGAGCTGAGGAATACATACTCCCCTTAGACACAGAGCACGTGCTTCCTATTTGCCATACGCCCCACTCAGCCCACTTGCCTATTTTCATTACTTGGCCCTGGAAGATAGTTTGTTTTGCAGCACTTGCCTTAAAACAAAGAGAAGAGAGCAGTATGCATTTGTAAAATGGCCTGAGTATACTTGTAAGTAGTAAAAGTTGGAAGTAAAGGCCTGAGAAGGGCTTGATAAAATTTGTGGTTGATGCAGACTCATAATGGATTGTGACATTTACTGTCACTTCACAGTAAATGAACTGTGAAGTTCAAATGTAAAAAACTTTACATTTGCCTGTTAAACCTTTTAAAATGAGCTTTCAGTTTCATTATGCTGTGGACTTGCATCAGTGATACCTTAGCCTTATGATTCCAACTTCCAGTCAGCCGGTCCACAAATATATATTATTAGGTTCGCTGTGTATTGTGCCCATAGAATTAGAGCAGGGACTGCTGCCCACACAACTCTATTCCCCAATTTTTTTTTTTTTTTTACTTAAAAGTATAACTTTTTATTAAAACTTTGAAGTGAAACCTTAATAAACATTATTTTTAAAGGCAACCTAAAACTTTGAAAAGCAACCTAAATCTAAATGATCATTTATACCTTTCTCACTATACACAGTTTCCAAAGTCCAACCTAATGTTACACAGCCATGTCCACTTTCTGAAAGTTTACCATTCAAGTGAAGTAGGAAGATTAATAGGTACAGACTTCCAGTTACAAAATAAATGAGTCAAAGGGATGAAATGTACAGAATGAGGAATATAGTCAATAACTATGTGATATCTTTGTGATATGTGACAGATGGTAACTAGACTTAAGATGGTGATCATTTTGTAACGTGTAGAAGTTTCAAATCACTGTGTTGTACGCCAGGAACTAACTAACATGGTGCTATATGTCAATTATACTACAAAAACAGACCAAATTTATAGAAAAAGAGGGGGGTGGGGGAGAGGGGGAGTTGGATGAAGGTCATCAAGAGGTACAAACTTCCAGTTATGAGATAAATTATTACTAGGGATGTAATGTGCAACATGGTTAATATAATTAACACTGCTGTGTGTTATGTGTAAAATTTGTTGAGAGTAAATCCTTTTTGCTTTTTTCATTTTGTATCGGTGAGATAATGGATGTTCACTAAACTTATTTTGGTCATCATTTCATGATGTATGTTAAGTCAAATCAGTATGCTGTAGACTTTATTATTGCCCTGTCAATTATATCTCAATAAAACTGCAAGGGAAAAGAAAGAAAGAAGGAAGGAAAGGGAAAGGAAGGAAAAAATTTACTTTTAACCGTTGTTGTAGGGATTTCAGCTTAGGGGGTCATTGCTGTGGCTCCTTTCTTTCAAAGCTAGCCTCTGGAGTAATTCCCCATAGATCACATTTCCCTTTCCTTAGAGTTCCTCATTCCTCCCTTTGTTGCAGGAGAATGGGGTGCAAGAGGATGGTCATGTCCCAGGTTTCAGGTGGTTCCTGGGACGGGCTGCCAAGTGAGGGTCCTTGGCTTCACACAGGAAAGCATTCAAAAGTGAGCCAAGGTAAAGTGAAAGAGTTTATTTAGAGAGATGCACATTCCATAGGCAGAATGCTGTTGTCTCAGAAGCAGCCCAGGATGATTAGTTTTTTGGGGCTGGGTAATTTCATAGGCTAAGAAGTGGGAGGGATATTCTATTTTGGGGAAGGGGCAGGGATTCCCAGGAATTGGGCCACCACGCACTTCCACTTTTTGGCCTTTATGGTAGCCCTCAGAAGTGTCATGGCGCCTGTGGGTGTGTTGTTTGGCATATGCTAGTGTATTACAGTGAGCATCTAGTGAGGCTCAAGGTCTACTGGGAGTTGTATCTTCTGCCATCTTGGGCCTAGTTGGTTCTAACCAGTTTTTGTCATATCCTCAATGGCTGTGTCATTCTTTTAACGGTTGTGCCCTGCCCCCTTCCCTCCTGTCTCACCTTTATCAAAGCCAAAGAAAAGGAAAATGAATTGCATAAGTAAAGCAATTAGGCCTTTCTTTTCTTTAGGACAGCCTTATTTTTAAGTAGTTTGCCCCATTTTCAGACCATTTGTCCCAATATTTGCTCCAGAAAATAGAGCTTTCGTAAGCATGTCACTTCTGTGCTATGAGTAAAACCTTCTCACACATAAAACAACTAATTTCTCTTAAGTTATAGTAGATTTATCCCCCTGAAGGGAATAGAAAAGAGAGTAGTCTGTAATTAATTCCTCAGTTAACTTGTAACAATGTTTAATGAACATATAAATTTTCCTAGCACCACTTAAAATCTTTCACCAACAGTTTACTAGGGAGTATTTCGCAGACTATTCCCAAATATAATCCTTACACAGGATATTTTCAACAATAATGAACAAGATTTTAGGCAAACGTGAGATAATTTTCACGGCATGGGTAATTGAGGGAAGTAAGAGGTATCTTGGTTTTACTTTCTGTTACCCGAAAACTGGGTTCACCTCTTGGTGGGAGTGTAGCCAAAAGACACAACCAAGCCAAAGCGCAGGAGAAGGAAGGCTTTGTTATTACTTGCAGCAAGTAAGGAGAACACCGGGCATCTTTCCCAAAGCAATGACTCCCCAACAGCGAGAACTGGGGAATTTTTAAGCTAAAGGTACATGCATATTCCTGAAGAGGTTTGAGCAGAGGAGAATTCAGCATAGAATTGGGGGCAAAAGTCAACAGAGTCCAAGTTTAGTTGATTGAGGTCAGGAGGGTCAACATCCTCTTTCCGTCCTCCACCTGGGTAGGGGCCTTAGTTCCTGCAGAACTCAAAGATATATTATGTATATCCCTTGAGGAGGAACTAGGACTCTGCTTTATCACTGCCTATTGTTTGGCTGCCTTTTCTCTGTTCCTGCATTCCTTTGTTCCCTTGAGATCCTTGGTTACTGAGACCTGTTCAAGGGCAAGCATTGTGGCCAGCTTAGATCACAAAATGGCTTAGGCTAAAATGGCTTCTCTTATGTCAAGAAAGCCGTCCATTCCTGGTTCTCTTTCTCCAGGGACCCGCTAACCTATCTGCTTACATTTCTACTTAGGGTAGAAAAATCACATTTCCCCCCATCAAATTTCCCATAATACCAATCGATGACTGCGGCAGAATCTCAAGTCATATACATCATTGATCAAACCCTTAGGGGCAGTTGGTTTAAGAAGTGAAGCTTGATAACCACTTAATCATTATTGCTATGTCTGATGACTTGTGTGGTTTTAACTTCATTTTAACTTAAGTGTTTCTTACTTGTCTGAAACCTTCTACTGATGAGGTTGACAGTAAAAGCCCAAACAAAAGAAAACTGCCATTTATCCCTTAAATGATAGCATCATCTCAGCCAAAATTGAAAACAGGATCAACTGTTTCTCACTGGAAACGCCTGTTGTTAGAAGCTCTGTGTGTGTGTGCACGTGCGCGCGTGCGTGTGTTGTTTGTTTGTTTGTTTGTTTCAAATAAAGCCTTAACTCACTGAAGGGAGGGCCTTGATCCAGAAGAATACCAAGCGGAATGAGGAGAGTTTCTAGAAAGTGTCTAAAAGTGATTGATGGGGTAGGGCATCTGGAAGAAAATGGCAGAGCTCAGGATGACTGTCAGCAAGGAGACCCCACGTTGTTGGTGTGTGCTGAGCACTCCTCTGGCGTCTCAGCAATTTGGAAGGAGGAGGACTCCAACTTCCACCGTTCATTCAGTTCATTCTCACCGCCATCTTAAGAATCTGCTGTATTCCATGCACTGTGCTAGTTAATAAGCCGCCCCTGACCTCAAGGTGTTCCCGCTGGAGATAGAAAACAGAGGCCCTCTAAACAGTGTGGTGTAGGTGCTGTTGAGAAATGGATTTGGGATCATGCTCCTCAGACCACTCTTAGCAAAGGGTCCACCCAGAAGGGTCATTAAGTCAGAGTCCAGATGGGCTGCAAGAAAACAGGCTTTCTGAGACATGACTAAAGCAGAAATGTTGTTCAGAGGGCTCTAAGCAATGATGATGTTCTCTTCTTTGGATTAAGTTGTATCATTGCTGAGAATGAATTTTGTTCAGAAGTCAGGAGAGCCTGGTATTTGTAAACACCGCCTTAAATGCAAGTGTGTAGGTTACTAGTGTGAATTCCTCTGGAATGGTGACACGACCCTTCCCCAAAAGCAGGGGGAAGAGCAGCAAAAATCAGACTGTTTTTCTAAATCTGGCAACACCTTACCCAGCAGTGACAGGGTCACTGGCACCTGTACCCCCCTGTTAAGGTACCAGGAGCAAGGGGAGTGCTCTGCCGCTGCTCCTGCCTTCTGTGGCCTGTGCTGGCAAGAAGTTTCTGTACCCCTGGCTAATTAACTATGGCATTAATCCAGTTTATATGTGTGTGGTCTCCTTCTGCTAATTTTGAATACACCTGAAAGGATACAGTGCTCTAATTGAAATACATACAAGGTCAGTGGTAGCAAGGAGGGAGTAGTTAAGTGGGGAGGGGAGGACAGGGCTAGGGGTCACCTTCACAGATGGAATGATAAGTCTTAAAGGATGAATAAGCCTGCACCAGGTGCAAGGTACAAGGCACAGTGCCATGAAATAACGTGGTGTGTGTTAGGGGTTGAATTGTGTTCCCCCCAAATTCATATGTTGAAGTCCTAACCATCAGTACTTCAGAATGTGACCTTATTTGAACATAGGGTCTTCACAGAGGTAATCAAGTTAAAGTGAGGTCATTAGGGTGGGCCCTAACCAGTGTGACTGATGTCCTTATGCTAAGGGGAAATTTGAACACAGAAACACAGAAGACAATATGAAGAGACAGAGAGAGAAGATGCCGGCTGTCTATAAGCCCAGGAGGCAGGGCTAGAACAGCTCCTTCCATCACGGCCTCAGAAGGCACCAACCCTGGCCACACCTTGATCTCAGCCTTCCAGCCTCCAAAACTATGAGGCGATAAATTTCTGTTGTTTAAGCCACACAGCGTGTGGCACTTTGTCATGGCAGCCCTAGAAAACTAAATCAGTGTGTTTGGAGAAGGAAACTTCTTGTTTTCTCTAATAATTGTAATGTCCTGGGAGAAGAAAGGCAGAAGAGGCGGTCGACAGAAGGCCGCAGAAATCTGCTGTCAGAGTCCAGGCCACCTGGACACTCCTCCAGTACAGCGTGTTCTTTGGGTTTTTCATAATTCCTTATCATGTTTTTGGCCTCTCCTTCTACCAAACCCAACTGTGTTTCCTTGCTACTAATGGGGAGTCATTGCAAGCCTCATATGAGCTGTTTCATATCTGCTTCATTATGTTCCCCCTTGTGACTTATGAACATGGCTTGTGTGTGTGTGTCAGAGCTGGTGTTATTCTTCATCGGGAGTGTCCCATGGGATAATACATAGTCCCAGCCATTGTATCTGGTGGCTTCTGTCACATCCTTTATTCTTCCCGATAATTCCAAATTTAACCATCACACTCTTGTTTCTGAGAAGGAAGTTGAAAAAAAAGAAAAGCGATTGACAAGGAATCACATTCACCGTTGCTGGGTCCACAGTATGGGCCATAGTCTGTGAGCCTGTTACCGAGGACTTGGGTGGGTGTGGCACCTGCCAAGTCACTGGACAGGTCCCTGGTGGGCAGGACTGGCCCTGGACTGCAGCTGAGCAGTCCTAGATCTAAGTCACAGGTCTGCAGTAGGGTCCACAGCCGGGACCAAGTTCTGCAGGCCTGCCTCTGGGGGCACAGATGGGCATGTCTCCCTCCTGGTCCCTGGGTGGGCAGGACTGCTTTTGGACTACTACCGAGAGGGACTGGATCCAACTTACAGGGCTGCTTCAAAAACCAAAACTGCACAGAGTTTGGCAGGCCTGACTCTGGGCATACAAATGGGCTTGTCTCTTGTTGGGTCCCTCGGATGGGTACGACTGCTCATAGGCCATTGCTAAGAGGTATTAGAGCCAAGTTACAGGGCCACTTCATTATCCACAGTTGGACCGAGGTTGGCGGGCCTGCCCCCAGGGCACAGATAGATGTGTCTTCAGCCTGGTTTCTGGTCAAGCAGAACTGCCCCCTGGACTGCAGCGGGGCTCATCTGGAGCCAGGTTACAGGACCACTTCAAGATCTGCAGTTGGACCAAGGTCGGCAGGTCTGCCTCTGGGAGCAATGACAGGTGTGCCTCCCAGCATGTCCCTGGGCAATAGCACTGCTCCCAGACCAGGGCTGAGAGGGACTGGAACTGCATCATGGGCTACTACAGGGTCCAAATCTAGGACTAAGGTCAGCGGGCCTGTTACTTGGGACATTGGTGGGCGTGACTCCTCTCGGGTCCCTTGGCAAATAGTGCTGGTGGCAGGCCCAAGGCCAAACAGGACTGTAGCTGCGTCTACAAGCGGACAGGCTATTTCTGGGTCTGTAGCCAGGGCCAAAGTTGGCAAGCCTGCCACCTGGGCATGGGCCAGCTTTCTCAAATGGGTCCTTGGCAGTTGTGGGCTCCATCAAGGTTTTACCAGCTCCTATCTGGATCCCAAAGCCCCCACAAATGCACTTTTGTCCATGGATGGCTGCCAAATTGTTGTTGTGGGAGTGTATGAATAGGGGACCTCTAATTCTACCATCTTACTGATGTCACCTACAGGATAGTGAGTCTCTTCATTCAGCCTATAGATATATAATCATGACTTTCTTAAAGTACTTATAATGTTATTTTAAAAATCACCTTTAATGTGCTTTTTTCCAGTGTCTATCCTTTGCAATTTGCATATCCTCAGGAATAATGACTAAATCTGTTTAATTTTTGCCTCCTGTTAAAATTTGCTCCATCACATGACCTCTTTAAGCCTCTAAACTAGCACTGATTGTTATTGTTTCTTCCCTAAACAGTATTTTGTTGTTTTAAAAAAAAAACAAAAACAAAAAAAACAGTCGAACATATCTCTGCTTCCTGTAGTGGTGGACTGAGTCACTCAGCTGATTCTCACACATTTCATTATCCAGGACAAGGTACATGGCCAAGCCTGAAACCCATGACATACGGAGCCATATGTTCCCAAAAGGAAGAGCATCAAATATTTTGAACAGAAATAAAATCCGGTGATTCTGAACTATTAGTGCCCCTAATGGCTTGGAAAAATAAACAAACATTCTCTCAGGATGATAACCTCGCCCTAGACCTCAAATAACTCTACAGAAACTGTCCAGCAAAGATAACTAGGTACATAAGGAGAAAAGACAACATGAGTGATAGCCAGAATACATAACAGACAATAGAAATATACCCACAGGAACTAAATATTGGGATTACCAGAAAAAAACTGTAAAAGAGCTATTTACTGTGTTCAAGAAGTTAAAAGTCAAGCTTAGATTTCAGCAGGGCACTCTTATAACCTATAAACAGTGAAATAACAGATTTGAAAATGAACCACACAGAAATTCTAGAGCTGAGAAATACAGTAACCCAAATTAATAAATCAGGCATGGTTTTAACATCAGATTAGACACAGCTGAAGAGTGAATTATCAAAATAGAAGACAAATCTGAAGGAAGTAATCAAAATGCAGCATGGAAAAACAAAAGGATAGAAAATATGAAGAGAAAGGTAAGATACAGAGAACGCAGTGATTTTTAGCATACTAACTAAACTCCCAGAAAATATTGATAGAAAAGAAAGTAGAGACAATATTTGTAAAGATAATGGCTGAAATCTTATCAGAGCTTAAGAAAAGTATCACATAATTCAAGAAGTCCAAAAATATTCCAGGCAGAATATATTTTTTAAATCCTTACCTAGATTCATTATAGTGAAACTATAATGAAAACTTTAAAACCAGCTGGAGAAAGAAAGCAGGGTTCATTCAAGGTGTGATAGACTGATAGTAAACTTCTCATTCAACAGGAACATGGAAGCCACAGGAAAGTACAGTGATGTTTTAAATGTACTGAAGGAAAATAACCGCCAACCAGGAAAAAACATCTTTCATAAATGAAGGTGAAATAAAAGACATTTTTAAATCAACAAAAGCAAAATTCGCCACTAGAGGATTCATGCTAAAAAGAATTTCTATGTAGAAAATAAATGTAGTTACCAAAGGGGAAGGGGAGGAATAAATTAGGAGTATGGGATTAACAGATACACACTACTGTATATAAAATAGATAAACAACAAGAATTTACTGTATAGCATAGGAAACTATTCAATATCTTGAAATAACCTATAATGGAAAAGAATCTGAAAAAGTATACATGTATTTGTGTGTGTGTGTGTGTGTGTGTATATATAAAACTGAATCACTTTATTGTACACCTGAAACTAACACAATGTTGTAAATCAACTATATTTTTAAAAGAAAGAATTTCTAAAGGGTGTTCTTAAAAATATAAGGTATAGAGATCAAAGAATTTAATAAATATATGGATAAAGCTAAATGAATACTGACTATATCATAATAATGTCTTGTATTTAAATGTATACAAATATTTACATATATAATACATCCTATTATAAAACATTACAAAAGTAGCATATAAGTCAGGAAAAGTAAATGGTTTTAAGGTGTTCTAAACTCTGTACATTGTCTGGGAAAAAGATAAAGCTATTGATTTACATTAGACTTTGATAAGCAAAGGTGGAGTACAACCTAATTGTGGAAGATAAATGCGGAAGATAAATTTAAAAGCTCCTAGAAGATAACATAGAACAGTATCTTTATGACCATGAGATAGGAAAATATTCCTTAAATAGGACACAAAAGGCACTGATTATAAAGGCAAGTAAATTGATTACATTAAAATTAGAGACTGTTCATCTAGACACTATAGAAAGAGTAAAAAACCAGAGCTCAGAGTGGGGAAAGATATTTGCAACACATATAACTAACAAAAGACTCATATACGTATTACAAATCTGTAAAGAGAAAGGCTCATCACCCAACAGAAGATTGAGCAAGAGGTTTAACAGAGCGTTTCAAAGAGAGAAAATCTAAATTGCCTTGAACATATGATAATGTGCTCAATCTCAACCATCAGAGAAATACATATTAAAACCACAGTGAGATACCACTACACACCCAACACAGTGGTTTAAATTTTTAGGTGATTTTTTTTTTTTTTTTCTTTTTTGGCCATGCCACACGGCTTGCAGGATCTTAGTTCCCCAACCAGGGATCAAACCCGGGCCCTCGGCAATGAGATCATGTAGTCCTAACCACTGGACCGCAAGGGAATTCCCAATGGTTTAAAATTTTAAAACTGACAATACCAATTGTTGTGGATGTGGAGTAATAGGAATGCTCCTGTGTTGGTGGGAATACAAATTAGAGCAATCATTTTAGAAAACAATCTGGAATACCCAATAAGCAGCAATTCTACTCAAGTATGTGTGGCCCAACAAAAATGTGTTCCTGGCAGTATTATTCATAGTGGCCCAAAACCAGAAATAAGTCATCTATCAGCAGTAAAAGGGATGAATTATGATGTATTCTTACAATGAATATTCAGCAGTGAAATACTGTACTCACAAGAAATGAATAAATCTTACTACATAAAGTTGAGCAAAAGAAACAAAACAAAAATAATATATGCTGTAAGAATCCATTTATTTATATAAAGTATTTTAAAAGGGTAAAACTAATATGTGAGGTTAGAAATCAGGATAGTAGCTACCTCTGGGGAGCAGGAAAGTGTGTGTGGTGACTGGGAGAAGCACAGGCTACTCATAATGTGCTATATTTCTTGATCTGAGTGGTAGTCACATGAGTGTGTTCAGTTGGTGATAATTCATAAAGCTGTACACTTATGGTTTGCACATTTTTCTGTATGTAATTTCCCTTCAGTTTAAAAGGTCCTTTAAAACAGATAGTGTGGGCTTCCCTGGTGGTGCAGTGGTTGAGAGTCCGCCTGCCAATGCAGGGGACACGGGTTCGTGTCCCGGTCCAGGAGGATCCCACATGCCGCGGAGCAGCTGGGCCTGTGAGCCATGGCCGCTGAGCCTGCGCATCCGGAGCTTGTGCTCCGCAACGGGAGAGGCCACGGCAGTGAGAGGCCCGCGTACCACAAAAAAAAAAAACAAAAACAGAAAATGTAATTGAGAGAGTACTCAGTGATACATGTGATTTACAGGAACTCAATTATAAAGTGATATCCTCCTCAGGATAATTTTGAATAAAGCCTCTCCTTATATTGGTGACATGGGGTATTGTTTACCTGTCTCTCTCCCCAATAGACTCTGAACTTTGGTGGGGGCAGGGCCTGTGCCCCCATCTGTACCTGACAGAGCAGTTTCTCACTGTTTGTGGGATTCACGAAATAAGGTACTAACCTGAGAAATGTGCTCCTATTCCCAGGTTAAGAAAACAACTGAGGCCACCTTGCAGACGATACAAGATATGGTCACCATCGAGGACTACGATGTTTCTGAATGCTTCCAGCACAGTCGTTCCACAGAGTCTGTGAAGTCTACTGTCTCTGAAACCTACCTGAGTAAGCCCAGTATTGCCAAGAGAAGAGCCAACCAGCAGGAGACCGAGCAGTTCTACTTCATGGTATGCCTGCTGCTTCCCCAGCCACTCTTGGGGCTCAGATCTGGGGGCCCCAAGTACTGTTTCTGGAGTTGCATCAGAATCACCTGGGGTTCTTTACTAAGATCAGAGTTTCCAATTCACTAGGTCTGGGATAGGGTTTCGGAGATAGTACTGATATGCAGACAAATTTAAAGAGGACCGCTCTGAAACAGAACTTTTAGATTATTTAATGAACATACATGTCACCAGGAGAGCTTCTAAAAATGCAGGTTCTGATTCCAGTAGGTCTGGGGAGGGAGGCACCTGAGAGCCCATATCTCTAATAGGCTGATGCCAAAACACTTTGCTTAGCAAGGTTCTATGATCTAAAAGACAAAAGTGGCTGGATTTTAGATATCCTATGGGAAGTTCCTGGACACTGAATACTTTTTTTAAAAGTTAAAAACATCTTTGCTTTTGCAGAAACTCAGAGAATATTTGGAGGGTAGTAATCTCATCACAAAACTTCAAGCCAAGCATGACTTGTTGCAGAGGACCCTTGGAGAAGGTCAGTTATCTGACATAGTTGGGGAGATGACCTGGATTATATGTTGTGTCATGTATGTATTCCATAAAGAGTGTGAACTGTGAATTTGTGCTGGAAGAAGCAGAGAACACTGTATGTTGAGATGTGGCTTTATCTGTGTAAGAATCAAGTTCTCCCTGGAACTGTTTTCTTTATGAGCTTGATGCTAAGCAGAACAGGGAAATCTAGCCAACACAGAGCTCCAGAGGAAGGGTCTTCAGAGCACAGTGCTCCTAGGAAGAGAGAAGTCAGAAGGAGCTGCACCTGTTCCTACCTGCTGACCCCACGCCCCCCAGTCACTTCTTCCTTTCCTTCTTGGACTTCCCCACCCTTCCAGCCCCACCCCTTTTGTTTAAATGGACTAGTATTCGTTGTCCCATCTAATGCCTGTTTGGACTCTAGAAACCAGTTAAACCAGTTTGGGTGATTTTCTTTTCTTTCAGTAGGCATTGGTTTTACTTGAGAAGCAAACGAATTCTATTAAGCATATTGCTGTATCTAATGGTGCCAAAAACAACAGTAGCTACCACTAACACAAGGCCCTGTCTGTGCCAGGCATTGTTCTGAGCTGTATATATATAACTGGGCACTATTAATTTCCCCATTTTTACAGATGGGAAAACTGAGGAGAAAAAAAAGGATTAAAGTAAAGGGTACAGTGTAGATGTTATTGCTTCCCTTTTCATCTTCATGAAATTTAAAAGGGAAAAAAAAACACAAATGAAGTTTCTGTCCTAAGTACCTCATAATCTGTAATACATTTAATTATCTTTTATTCACACTAGATCTTGCTGGAAGTTATAAAAAATGAAAGAGAATACAGATGGGAGAGGGAAATCAGGGGACTGAGTTGTGTAAATAACTTGGGCCAAAAAGAGTTTGCTCCCTTGACCTAAACTCTTGCCTCCTACCATTTTAGAACCTTCCTTAGCCATAAAGCAGGGTTTCCATCACCTTATCTCCTGGTTTCCTCTAAGCAACCATTATCCTCTGGGAATGTCCACATGGAGAAAGATCATCATAACCTGAAACTCCGTGTATTGCAGTTAGGAGGACAGACTCTAAGATAAAAGGCCAATTTCACTTAGAAAAAAAACAAATAACATTTAAAGGGCTAAGAACTGTCTTTAAAAATAAAATAACCAAATACAATATGTGAACCTTCATTAGACTGTGAATCAAAAAGCAAAGTTGGGCTTCCCTGGTGGCGCAGTGGTTGAGAGTCCGCCTGCCGACGCAGGGGACACGGGTTCGTGCCCCGGTCCAGGAAGATCCCACGTGCCGCGGAGCAGCTGGGCCCGTGAGCCATAGCCGCTGAGCCTGAGCGTCCGCAGCCTGTGCTCCGCAACGGGAGAGGCCACAACAGTGAGAGGCCCGCGTACCAAAAAAAAAAAAAAGCAAAAGTTATAAAAGGCGTTTTAGGGACAACTGGGGAAATTTAAATATAGACTGCATATTATATGCTATTATTTAATGAATTTTTAACTTTCCTAGATATGATAATGGTATTATGGTTATGAAGGAGAACATTCTTATTCTTAAGGAATGCTTGCTGAGTGTCATAATGTCTGCAGCTTACTTTCAAATGGTTCAGGAGAAAAGATATATATAAGAGAGGGAGAGAGAAGGAAATAAAGCCATTATGGCAAAATGTTAACCGTTGGGAAATCTAAGTGAAGGGCGTAGGAATGTTCCCTGTACTAATCTTTCAGTTCTTCTGTAACAGAAGTTTGAACCTTAAAAAAAAAAGCCCTTTTTTTCTTTGAATAGTTGACTTACCTCAGCAATTATGTCCTCTTTTTTCTTTGTTCTCCTCATGATATCATGTAAAGTCTTTTTTTCTTTTTTCCACTTTTCACAAATGCCTGATATTGCAGTGATGCCCTAAGGTCTATTGCCAGTCCCAAAGCATAAATAATCTTCAGTGCAGATGAATACTTAATAGGCACAAAGTCCTTCCCTACAGGACTGGAGACACCATTTAAGAAATTGTGAGTTGGAGGGAATTTAGTAGTGGGTGAATTCATTCTTGGCACTGCATGTAGACACGTGTTAATACTCTTGGGATCCCATTCTGAAACTTTTGTGGTCCTCATTCTATGTAGATTCCCTTATGTCTTCTGGAGAGAAAGCCCCACCGGTTGATATTATTTTACATGCCATTTTGGCTAGGGCTCTATTTCAGCCAGTTCACTGAATCCGTACGCCAGATTCCGTCTTCAGCTGCTGAACTGTGTAAAGCTGTATCGTACCTTGTGAGTTCCATGCCAGGATGTCTTCATCTTGTAATTACTTTCAATGGTTTCCGGTGTCCTAGCGACACAAGCTTGTTCACGTGTACCAGGCGTTCGCTGGACTGGGTTTATTCTGCGCAAGAAACTGGATGGTTCTCACCCAGTGCCGGCAGACCCCCTGGCTGCAGACCTCTCTGCTCCCCAGCCCTGCCCCCCGTGCAGGCTTGGCAGCACACAGTTGTGCTGCATGGGCTCGTTGCTGGCGGCTTTGCCCAGAGACACGCAGAGCATGGGGGCCGTGCCCCACCTTTTAGCTCGGCCATTGTGAGCCCTTTGACTTTCCATGCAAGCCCTGTTCACATTAATAGGCTTACACCAAAGGAGACCAGGCAAGTTCATGGCGCCTGTACCACAGTGAGATTATCCAATGGTGAGCCCTTAAGAAGGGATCCGACTCTGGGTTTGGCCAACTAAGGTTAGTAGCACAGTATTAAACAATGTGTTTGGGGACAGTCCTGACTTTTTATGTAGAAATCACAGCTCCGAGTTATACTAGGCTCATTGCTACAAAAACTGCCTTCATAGTAAAAGAAACAGAGCCTAACTCAGGGATTTAGCAGTTGATCATACACAGCTGAAACTGTAACTGCGGACACGTGTTTGGCCTGTCTTGCTCACTTTTGGCAGGCTACCAGTGGCCCAGTAAGTCCTTTGATTTACAGCACTGCAAAGCGACTAGATTGGGCTGTTAAAGTGGCACTGTCAAAATTCAGAATTCCACATCTTTGAAAACATCCGAAATAGAAGGAAACACATCATGCGTTGTTAAGACCAATATCGTCCTCATCATCTTCATCATCCTTCAGCAGCACCATTATATCATTTTGTGATGTCTTTGTTTTTAAATTGGAGATGTTCAGTCGAACACGGTAAATGAGCTATATAAACTGAGGCACTGAAATTTTTTTTCTTTTCTATTTTAGTAATGAGCCTTAGTGTTCACATTGGCTTCTTTGAGTGCAGCATTTGGAGTTAAGGGGGTGTAAATATCAGTGTAATTTTTGCTGAACATAGAAAATCTAATACTGGAAGTTGAGTTCCATGTTACATTGTTTCTAGACCCAGGCATAAGGTTTCTGACAAAGGAATTGAATAGATGATCCTCACTTAATCCTTTGTCTGTCTTTGGGTAAGAGTACAAATATACTTTCAAAAGAGAAGCTGATTGTGAATAATTATGTTTTTTAGAAAAGCACTGCAGGTAGTTGGTATTTTTAAGGAAGAAAAAGGGCTGGAAAGTAACACCGGGAGTCCGTATCCATCATTCGTTAGGGACAAAATCTAGGGTACCTCCATTCAGTCTGAGCTGTGCACATTTTAAATATTTTATCTAGTTTGGGGACTCAGATTGCAACCAAATTAATATTTCGGTTTTTCCTTTTACTCTGTGGACATAAAACACATTTGGGCATGAAAACTAATTCTCTTCCTAATTCTCAAGTAAAATTTTAAAAGTAGTCAAAGTAGGTGCTTGTACCAAGAACAAGATAATTCTGGGTCATGGGTCATTCTTTTCTTCCAAATGGCTTGCATTGGGGTGGGAGGAGGAGTTCTCTGTTGTTCTTAATAATTAAGTAGCCTTCCAAAGAAAGTGATTGAAATTTAATCCTCAGACCACTGGAAGCGTTCACATTTCTCTGGGAAACAGATTCTTCTAAGCTTGCGTGTTATTGATCTATTAATGATGATACTGATTGAAAAGAAAACCTCATTCACCAGTTAAGACACACTCAGTACTATTAGCAGAAAAAAACGATGGATGCGGTGGTGGCAGTTATACTGTGAATGATAGTTCTTGCAAAGCTTGCTCTTGACTCATTGATCAAAATGTATCTTTTATAGGTTTTTAATTTTTTATCAAATACTACTAACCATGGATGGATGGAGCAAAATGATTTTAAGCCATTTTACATAATCATTTTCTAACTCTAGTGAATATTCAGTTGGGATATTTTAACAAAATAGCAAAACTTAAACATTATAAAGCATTTCATTTCTAAGGAATTAACATCTTTATCATTGAATCACTTGAAAGTTATTAACCTTTGTGATTCTCTTTAATTTGATAGATATTAGATTTGTTTAATAATTTACTTAATTTATTAAATCTTCAGTATTTTGTATTTGGCTTTAGCCATATGAGGTGGACAGATAATGTAAGCCATAGTCTCTACCTGTCTTCTAGCATCTTTCAGAGTATTTGCTGGGGAAAACGAAAGACTTAACATTTTACAATATATTGGATTGGCCAAAAAGTTCATTCGGTTAGTGACTACATTGTGCAATAAAATTCTTGGCAAAATGAAAAATGTCTTTTATTTTCACTTAAAACAGAACGCACTTTTTGGCCCGCCCAGTATCACTTGGGAACTCAGATCTAGAATTAAAACAAACCTGAGCCTTAGTGCCAGACCCACCACATACTGACCATGTGACCTTGGGCAAGTCACTTGCCTTCTCTATGCTCAGTCTCTTCTGTAAAATAAAAATAGTAATAGTACCTACTTCATAAAGTTGTGAAAATTGTGAGTTACTATAGAGAAAGTGCTTAGAACAGTGTCTAATAAATATTAGACATTGCTGTTTTTATTGTTGTTATTGATACATATATAGTTTATGTCATACTTTTATGTTGTAATAAAGTATGCAGAATGGCAGAATATAATACAGCACAAGCCAGCTATTTCCTCTGCCTTCCATCCTTTGTTCATTCTACTGACCCACTGGGTGATCTCAGCTAGCTCCCATGGCCCCAGCACAACCTAAAGGGTGGTAACTCTTTAAACCTTAATCTCCAGCACTGTCTTCTCCTTGTGCTTTAACCCTGTATAGCCAGCTTCCTGCTGAAGGCTATCCTGGAAGACATCACACTCAGCTCACCGTCTGCTCTCTCCGCTTTCTGATAGACCTCTCCCACTTAGAAATAGCTATAAATTCTTCTGGAGTTCTGTGTCCACCGTCTCTTTTTTCTTGTTCCCCAAAATAGCAGAAGGCCAGCAGAAGGAAGGGACTTCCAGTTAAATGATAGGTAGAACTGGGTAATGGAGGAAAAATCAGATTTTTCTCCTTTCCCCCGACCCCAACCCCAAGTCATGGCCAAGGACAGATTCTACCAAGACTTAACTGTAGCCTGGATCTGTTTGAGAAAGGTATTCTCTGATATGAACTGGTGCCCCTTGTTTAGTAAATGGGTATTAGCAAAATACCTTATGTCACTTGTTATTCAAAAGCAGATGATAGAGTAAAAGACTCGTTGCAGCCTGGCAGTGTTCATTCACCATTCCCAACCAGGCAGCTCTCTCTACGGATTGTTACATTGGCCTTGCCCTACAAGCCTGAATCACCGCATCGTGCTACTATGGGCTGGTCTCACCTGTTTGTGCTGCAACATGACCCTTCTCTGCCAGCTGTATTTTCAGGCTGTTTCAGGACCGTATCATCATTTTGCAAATAAACAAGTTGAATGGTTTAACTCTCCCACACCCCTTCCCACTGCCCTAAATATAAGAGAGAACAGACAGCAACCCATAGACATATTCAAACTTGAAATTACCTCAGTTTGTAGGAGCACCACAAAAATACAGAGCTGTTATTTAAAACAAATCAAGAAGCCTGAATGTGTAAGAACTCGTGTTTTAAGTGACAGAGAATTCTGTGAAAGGCTTTTAGCTTACAAGTTGGTGGAATGTAGCATAGTTTAATGTCCTTGTACTTTAATATCTGCAAATGTCATTTCCGACTATAAAATGCAACTTCTCTCCCTGATTTCATATTATAAACACCAATTTAATCTAAAGGAAAAGGAAATTGAGTTCTCCTAACCCTACGTGACCCCCTGCTTCTCTCTCACAAGTATCAGTCAAGGCGGGGAATAACTAACATTCAAATCTTGGATGTGTTTTATTTGTATTTCATCTTTGAACTTACAGTTAAGATCAAGCAGGAGCTTCCCTGGTGGTCCAGTGGTTAAGACTCTGAGCTTCCTCTGCAGGGGGCTCAGGTTCAATCCCTGGTCATGGAACTAAGATCCCACATACCACATGGCACGGCCAAAAAACTAAAAAAAAAAAAAAAAAAAAAGATTACGCAGCTATTTCTTTATTTAATAAAAAATAAAACTCCCCGGGCTTCCCTGGTGGCACAGTGGTTGAGAGTCCGCCTGCCGATGCAGGGGACACGGGTTCGTGCCCCGGTCTGGGAAGATCCCACGTGCCGTGGAGCGGCTGGGCCCGTGAGCCATGGCCGCTGAGCCTGCGCGTCCGGAGCCTGTGCTCCGCAACGGGAGAGACCACAACAGTGAGAGGCCCGCGTACCGCAAAAAATAAATTAATTAATTAATTAAAACTCCCTGCCCCATATTGCCAAGTGAAATACGTTTCTCTAATCTATAGAATTTATTAAATTTTATGTATAGATTTTATGAAATATTTACTTTGAATATTTTATCTATCTTTATATACTGTCTTCATGCTCCTCACCATAAAATGTGTAAGTTATTATAAACTCAGCATCATAAATCAAGGGACAGATGATACAAAAGATTGCCCAATGCATTGCACGGATGCCACTCAGTTGACTTATTTTAATTTTTTTTTTCTGCAGGTCATAGAGCTGAATATATGACTACAAGGTAGGAAAATATTTTATCATAACTCATTGCATCTCACTCTCTTATCTCTTTTAACAAGCAACCATTTAAATGCTGCAAGAATGAAGATATTTTGTTAATGAACATGGAAGATAGTTTGGGCTTGACAAAACAGTAACATGAAGTGTTGGGGGTTCTCACAAAACCAGATTTGCTCTGGAAGATCTGAGGGTTTCCCAGTGGAATTGTAAAGCTCTTTAATGAGCAGACTCAGTTTAAAAAAAAAAGACATAAATTGAATGGGTTTGATTTATCTAATCCAAAACACTTTAAGTTTCTAGAAAGAGTCTGATAGGATTTTTGATTTGATAATTTAATTAGCAAGCAATATTATGCAAATATCTACTGTGTTAGTTACTTCTTGCTCCTGTATGGTGTATAAAAACTAGAGCTATGTTGAATACTCTTAGGATTTTAGCTCTGCCCCTGTTTGGTTTACTTTAAAAATTTAACTTTTAATGCCTAGTATCATATTGCACTTTCTTTCTTTTTTTCCTCCTTTTTCTCCCCTTTTTTAAAATTCTTAGAAGGACTTTGATGCTACTGCTGAGAAGGAAAAGCCTTTTTGGAAGCAGGTTCTGATTTGGGATGGGGAAAGTTTGTGGCAAGTTTTATTTTTCTCTGTCAACATTTGTACAACAGCCAGAAATTATTCTAATTGACATAGCAAGAATTCACACTTTTAAAGTTGAGTTCTCTTTGAGGTAGGAGGCATTTAGAACACTGGTGTGTCTGTTGCAGTAGTTGGCAAGTTGATTTTAAGGTTCTGCAATGTTCCTGCTAGGCAGTTTATTCAAAAGGAAACCCCTCTTACTTCTCGGTGAACCAACTAGAAAGATACAGCTACTGACTTGTCTAAACTTTATGAAAATACTGAGGTTTTTCTTCCCTGTGTCAGTGACAAAGAGGCATATTACTCCTGCATAGTAATATGTGGTTTTTTTCACATATAGTGTCCCTTTGCATTATCAACTATTTTACCTGTTTCTAAATTATAATTAACATAAGGCACTTTTTTAAAAGTTTTTTTAAAGGAAGGAGTGCAAATATATATTTGCAATGAGAGCTGTACTTGCCCAACAGACTTGATATTCACATCACCCTGACTGGTATTTCCTCTCATCCACATGGGCATTCTACCTAGAAAGCCAGATTATCTGGAAGTTGTGTGGCAGGCACGCAACCAGAAGGAGTCATACAATTCGAACGTTGAATGAACGTAGAATCTGTTCACCTGATGTGTACGTGGCAGAGCCAGGTCCATCCGTGCACCAGTCTGCCTGCCGAGCCAACTCTGCCGTGCAAAGTACCTTGATAAGCACTCAGGCAGTTTATTTTAACCTCAGATCCCTCTCACAGCTTTAGTAGCTTCATATTTGTCTCATACTTTTGATGTGTCAAGAGAGGCAATTTTCAGGCTTTGGGGAGAAGACTCAAAAGACATCTCTGCGTTAGCCCCAGCCAGGAGTTTCTCTGCATCTCTCAGTGATGCAGGAATAATTATCCAGTGCCACTGGGGGCTTCTTTGGCTCTAGCTACAACATTTGCTTGTCCCCACTAACCAGTAACCAAACAAAATGAGCCTGTGTTCCTATTCCCTTAGCTTCATCAACTGCTCCAGATAGCATTAAATGTGAAGTTCTTTGGACCTTGTTGTAATAACCACACTTTCTAGTTTCTGTATTTGATGCTTTGGTATCTTGGGGCCTTACTGATCCTGGAGGGACTGCCCCTCTGAGAGTCAGTCAATTCCTAGAGATAGTAAAGGGCTTGCTTACAAGTGTGCCTTTTGTGTATAAAACAACCAGTCCACAGCCCAGACTCTCAGCCACCTCCTTTATCAAGTCTTCACCTCAGGGCCACCATTCCTCTTCCCCAGTCACCCAAAGGCCAGGTACCAAATAGGGACAGCTCCCGTGCCCCCAGGGCCCACCAAAATTATTCAAGGACTAGCCAATCCTAAACCCGCTTACCCTGCCTTGCCTGTTCCTTCCCGTGGGAACCGCAACAAAGGCTCACATTTTCCCTCATTTTTCCTTCCTCCTGAGCGACCTTGGTGCTTCTGCGTGTGCCCCCCTCCCCCGTGTAGTAGCATGCCCCCAACTCTTGGGAACTGTGAGTAACAAACCGTCTTCCCAATAACAGTTGTCTTCTGATCTGTTGCCTCACCATATCTGAGTAAAAATAAAGTCTATATTTTAAAATACTTCTAAAGTAATGAAAAGAGTGGATGAAATCAAGCACATACGGTTAAATTCCTTGGTGGGCAGTTGTTTTGTTTGTTTATACCTACCAGATCCTTTCCTCGGTGAATGGCATAGAATTCAGTGCAAATCTTGTTCAGTGTATAAACAAGATTTCAGAAACTTCAGCAGTGGCAGACTGTGACTTGCTTGGTGACATGTTTGCTTCTAGACACTTGCAAGGGCTCCTTTTAACCTCTCAAGCGCCGTGGAGCTTCAGGTGTTGCTTGCCTTATACCCCATTAGTCATAGGAGCCCAGCTGTGGGGAGAGCCTTAGAATTTGGCTATGGAAGGCGGTTATCAGCAAGTTTGTTCCCCTACCTCTCTTGACTGCTATGATAATACCTTAGGAAGCTAGCCAGGCTTCTACATAAACTCTTGGGCTTTTGTTTCTAAACTGGTCTTTCAGACCTTTAATGAACTGAAAAGGCAAGTCTTCCTGGAGAGTTTGCAGCTTAATAAAGGGCTTTACCCGATTTCCAAGTGTGGTGTACATCCTCAAACCAGCCTTCCCTTTTAGGAAGGAGTTTAGATTGGAATGTCCAGAGAGAAGTTTGGGGATTCTTCTTGCATGTATTCCTTGCAGCACAGTTGTTGAAGTTGAGTCACGTAATCCTGGCCCTCTTTGCCGTAGAGGGAGAGGGCAGAAGAGGTTCCCTCTCTCCAGTTACAGAGCAAGATGATGCAGGGCTTCTAAATATGGTACTTGGTACCCTGGATGTCCATATGCCGGAGAGACTGACTTATCCATCAAAGCAAGCAGACTGGAGATGGAGAGAGTCCAGAAAATAATCAATGGGTGCATCTTAATGCTCTACAAATAGGTGATGAGCTAGTCTGTTTTAAAGAAATAACAATTCGTGTGAGCCTGGACCCACTGCCCCCCAGAAATAGCACTGAAACAAAACTCTGTTTTTCACTTGTGACCCATTAATAGCTACTTTTGCATAAAATAAAATCCCATTAATTACCTGAGGGATAGCAAACAGATGTCATGTTATTTGCATTGAAGAATTATGTTGTAACTAAAAATATTATATTTAATTTCTCTACTGGGATCTATCAGAGTCCTAATTTTTATGACCTGTTGTCTTCTGTGTCACTTGTAAGCCGAATAACACAAACCTCGGTTCGTAACTCTTGGCCAAATAGCTCACAGTTAATTCCATTTGTTGGTGATAATTCCGCTTTAAAACAAACTAGCAAACAAATGTCAACTACAACTACAAGAAAAGAATAGTCTGATTGAATAGCTGGTATGGGTTTTGATATATAACTAAAAGTAAATAAATGGGAAAGGGGAGGACTGTTTTCCTCTGTGGGTAGGGGTGGGGAAGGAACACAAGAATTCCTGTGTTTTGTAATTTTGATGTGACCTATGGGTGTTTCATTTATTGTTTGATTTCTGCCATGCTCAGTAATTATATTCCCTCTCTTAGGCCTCCAAATGTTCCCCCTAAGCCCCAGAAACACAGGAAGTCCAGACCCCGCTCACAGTATAATGCTAAGTTGTTTAATGGGGATTTGGAAACATTCATCAAGGTACTGGCACCAGCCATCTGGGTGGCTGATCTCCACGCTTCTTACTATAATGGTCTCAGCCTCTCATAAAAGGAGGCAGGTCATTATGTCCAAGTCTGTCCTGGGGCTCTTTGCTTTCCCAGAAAATCAATATAATATTTCCTGAAGTCAGAGAGAGGAAAGAATATTTGGTTTGAGTGCCTTCAGAAGAGGGAATAAATGTGGGTATTATTATACTGGCAAAAGAGAAAGCCCTCTTTCTTTAAAAAAAAAAAAAAAAAGCCATAATTTGTACAAAAAGGAAAAGAGCTACCTGATAAAATGTTTTGTTTCTACTCATGCAAATGAGGTGGCACAAAATATATCTGAAGTCCATCGCTAAGCTAGCTCTGGAGCACGAGTTTCGATTTCCCATGACTTGAGGAATTCATTATATTGGATAAATTGTAGGACCCTGTGGTCTGTATCTGGATCTCTGCTATGTTTACTCTGTCTTTTTCATCCTGTATTTCTGATAACGCTTCTAGCCGAGGACGAAGGAATTCACACGCGAGACATCAGGTATAGTGCTCGAGGGAAGCGAGGGCACAGCCTCTTTCGCTCTTGATATCATTTTCAAATCACAGTCATGCTTGGCTTTAATTAGATTTTTTAAGGTCTTTAAAAGAAAAGTGTTTGCAATTGGAAATTAGACAGGTTTATAAATAGCTTTACTTAGAAAAGAATCATAGAACTCAGACCTGATTTAAGAAGAGTTGGATAAACTCTTAAGTTTTACATTATGTATTTGGCAAACATACTAAATTTGGGTCAGGGGCTTTTATTAAGGAGAGTCAATGTTAAATACCAAATGTACATTTAATACTGGATTTTGGACCCTCATGTAAATTATACAAAAAAGAGAAGAACTTACTCTTTCATAGCTAACATTTTATGACATGGGACGCAGTGTTTCTGAAGACTAAATTTATACAGGAAACCACATCATTGATAACCTCCCTTAACAATATGTTACAGCTGTCTTGCTTTCTTTAAAGACAGATCTTTTATTGGATATGTACACTAATCGTTAAAAAATGTATGTGTGTGTGCGCATGCACGCAGACAGAGAGACACATGCATACATCCAGAGATTAAAAGCATCTGGCAACCTTAAAACTGAGCCCTAACCCTGGAATTGAGTGAAAAGTCACCGGACAACCTGCAGAGCAATCACGAATCCAATGCCATTAGCCTTAAACCCAGAAGAGCCTTATTGGCTCTAATTTAATATGAAATTATTGTCAAATTTGATTATCTGGTTTCCCAGCCCAGGGCTCACAAGCGGGGGCACACTAGATGGAGAGAAGGGAATGATAAAATGAAAGCACTGGGCTATGCAACTGCCTGGCAGAGAAGGAGAATATAGAAAAGCTCAAAGAAGCAGATGTGTGATTCCATTATATTTGATAGCACAGTACAAGAATGACTGCTTAAGGTCATAGGAAAGCACATATTATATTTTTAAAAGATTTTTCATTAAGAACAGTTAAAGGAAACCAAATTTAGGCACGAAAGTGGGAGTAAACCACTTATCGTGGAAAAATTCACTTATGTGAGCTCCTCTTTGTCCCAGATGCCATATTAAAGAATCTTTGGTCCTAGCAGTGAAACAGTGGATACAGGGATCCCTACACTGAAAAGTGCTCAGTCAGTTGAGGTCCCCACAGTATCACTGCGAGAAAAACACCACTTTTCCTGTTTCCCATGGGGAAACTGAGACACAAAGGGATTCGTTTGAATGGTTGATGGAGCACAGCCCATTGCTTCACTTCTTGTAAAATATTTTCTACCAAAGCATCTGGCATCCATGAAATTAAATTAAAACATGCACATTCATTACTTTTTGACTCCAAAATTCATGATATCTGAATGAAATAGTGATGATAGCTGAAAGATTAGCAGTTGCCTAAGCAAATGTGAAGATGAAAATATTTTTAAAATAATACACAAACCTAACACATTTTTATTTAGAACTTTCTGAATGCAAACATTTTCCTTTTAATAACCTTTTAATCTTGGTTTTTCTTTTTGTTTTAATCCTAAGTTCAGCTGTTGCAAACTAATATTCTTTTATCATTTACATTTAAATATTTGTTGCTCTTTTAGATTACAGTTTTATAGGAATTGTTCACATAAAAAAAGGTTGTATCCTAAAGAAAAATCCCCTCTCATATTTAGTAAGTTTTGATATAATTATATGGCTATCCTTGAGCCAACTGGTCCACAATTAATAAAGTTTACATTCCTGAAACAAATTGACTAATTAGAGAAACTTAATGAAGTCTCCAGAAGTAATTGAACCATTAACTGGTTTATACACTGATGAGATTGTCTTAAAACCGAAAATGAAACCATTCCTCAAGAAGTATATTACCCATTCTAGGAATGGTAAAAAGTTAGATTGCTGGACTGCATTATTCCCACTCTTTGCCCTGTTGATTAATTGGAAAGGTTAGTGGATTCTGAATTGTTCTAATAGATTGAGACAACCAAATTCTTCTTGTGTTGCAGAATAAAATTCCTCATGAATTAGTGCCTGATTTCAGCTAATCATTTTGAACCTCCATGTTAACCTTAAAGCTCTAATTCCTGAAAGAGCAGAGCCTGAAAAGAACATGAAAAATAACTCCATAGTCAGTAACCTTTTTTAACTACATGGAGTGCATGGCATTGATACATATTTAACTGTGACCTAAGCAGCTCCTTCATTTCATTTGTCATCCTGTACATGTCTTAATACATTTCCAGAATTCACATTTGCTCAGTAGAGTGCACTGACTATGTTATGAGATGTGGAGAAAGAAGGCTAAGAGATGGTCCTTCCAAGAAAACGAAATCTAATGGGGTGTGCGTTGGTGCCATTTTTTCCTCCATCCTTAAAACATGAAAAAATAACAGTGAAAAATCTCTAAGGATCAGTAAGTTCTGATGCCAACTAAATAAATACATGACACGTTATGAGCAGCTCTAAAGCAATTCTCATGTTATGATCTGGAAACACGTAAGCCCTTCTATAACTGTCATCCTCTAGATGGTGGACTCTCAGGGATGCCACAGAGAAGATCCTGAGATGGCTGAATGGTTGTGTTTGGTGACTAGTACAGTCAGTCAGTCCTAAGGTGCTGTGCTTAAAATACACAGAGTTCTTTTCAGGTCCATTAGATCAATTACTTGTATAAATAACCTTTTAAAAACTGAGTGATTTATATATTCATTTCTATATGTAAGCCTACATACGGTAGCAAAGATGAATTCGCTTGACATCCTTAGGCACAGCAGAGTAAGTTGAAACATGATTGCCTTCAATGTATTTCATTTGGTTTGCCCCAGAACTGAAACATACCTTCAGTTAAATATAATTTGATATTTGGCCCTTGTGGAATATTTTAGAGGGAGTGTGTTTGGAGATGATCATCTAAAAGAGTAAAAGTCAGTCTTTAACTAGGGTTAAACTATGAGCTTTATTGTTATGTGTGATTTGTGCCTCTTCTTTGCGGTCAACTGGTTTCCATCTCTTTGCCCAGGACTCAGGACAGATCATCCCCCTCATTGTGGAAAGCTGTATTCGGTTCATCAATCTCTATGGTAAGCCCTAAACTGCAATATTCTTATTTTAAACAATAATTACTAGGAGTATTTCAGTAAATGTCTTTCCCTTTAATACTTAATTGTTGGGAAAAGGGGGACCTGGAGGACATGATGGGTCTTTCATGCTCTTTCCCTTCTGTTCTCTTTAGGTCTTCAGCATCAGGGGATTTTCAGAGTGTCTGGTTCCCAGGTGGAAGTCAATGATATTAAAAATTCATTTGAGAGAGGTACTTGCATGTCTGCACCTATAAGCAAACCTTGTTAAAAAGTCATCATTTTCTGTAGAGTGGAGTGGCATACTTATCCTGTATATCTTCACAACCTTTCTCTGCATTTATTTCATTGTGGATGTTGAGTTAAGAGTCTATTTAGAATAGCTAAGAAATGAAGCCAAAATCATAAGACCTTGTTATCAAGTCTAGAAGAGCACATGAGTTTTGTGTCCTGGTTTAGGACTGGCATTGATAATCCTCAGCACGTTGTCAAAGGTGGCTCATGAAAGGTTCTAGAAGAGTGGCAAGAACAGCCCTGGGCCTGCATAGCAGCTGTTTGAGGTGACTCATCCCAGCTTCATGTCTGTTTCCTTTGTCAGGAACTCTCCTTCCTCTTATTACCATCCCCAGACTCCTTCCCTGTGACCTTAGTTGGTGCCTTACTCTTATTCCCAATTGGCTAAATAAGTCCTCCTGCACATTATGATTAGCAAAACCGTACACTTTAGCATCAAGCGGACCTAGAATCAAATCACACTCTTGCATTCACTAATCATGTGATTTGGGTCAAGTGACTCATCTCTTATTCTGGCCTCGGTTTCCTCATCTGCAGAATCCCAGGACTGGTGTGAGAATTGGGTATAATCCATGAAAGTGCCTAACTCTTTTTTTTTTTTTTTTTTTTTTTTTTACGCGGGCATCTCACCGTTGTGGCCTCTCCCGTAGCGGAGCACAGGCTCCGGACGCGCAGGCTCAGCGACCATGGTGCGCAGGCCCAGCCGCTCCGCGGCATGTGGGATCTTCCCGGACCGGGGCACGAACCCGTGTCCCCTGCATTGGCAGGCGGACTCTCAACCACTGCGCCACCTGGGAAGCCCATGCCTAACTCTTTAGGAGTGGGTCTTAGCTAATAATGCTCTCCAGTTATAATGATTTGTATTGTGTCTGCTTCTGGATGCATCTGCACCTTCCTGCCTCTGCTTGGAAGTCAAGCCAAGGATGCAGAGGGAGGGGCATCAAGGCTTGGAGACAAGGCAGCCCCTCTTGGTCCCATTTGCCCTAACCCAGGCTTGACACAGAGGCAGTTTGAAACCTTGGGTAAAGAGGTGAACTTGGAGCCGGATTGTTTTTCCTCTTCCAAAGCCTCTTACAGTGTGCATAGAGCCGAGCAGCCTCCCCTCTCAAGGGCTAAGTGTCCAAGTCTCTTACATGGACCATATTCAAGATAAATTGAAATGCAGTAAAGCCTCAGGTTCCTGTGCCAGCCACTGCAAGCAAAAATGCTTTATTCTTTTTCCTTGAACATTCCCCTAGTATGTTGTTTGTTTGCGATCCCTTTGGGTAAGGCTTTCTCACAGTGGGCCAAAAAAAAATATTTTGGTGAATTCGTGTTCAATGATTTCCTACCCTTGAAGCAGAGAAAAAGGAACCACAGGTCCCTGAAAATAAGCTGCCCCAACAGGCAAAAAAAAAAAAAAAAAAAAATTTAAAATTCAATGTACAATTTTTGTGAACTTTAGAAGAGCAGACCTGTGAATAAAAAGACGGAGTTTGATTTAAGGCTGCACATCATGTTGAACTTCTTAAGGATTTTATTTCAGTTTGATTCTCAGGGAGGTGGACAAGCCAGGTCAGTTACCTGATCATTTTAAAGTGCTTAGCATAAAGAATAATATAATTTCATGTTTGTGATATATTTTTAAATTTTCCACTTTCTATGCAAATTCCTTGGTACTGTTAAGGTACATTTTCAAATTCCTCTCTCTGATTTCAAAATCTCCCACTGCTGAAAGCAGCTTTCAAGTCTGCTGTGAACACCACCATGCCACTTTGAGAAGTATTTATTTAATTGTCGGTATTCACAATTAGGTGAGTCCTGTAGTATTTCTGATACATTTTGCTGATCCATATAGCGTAGCCAGACAGACCTATATTGTTTCTTTTCCCCAGTAGAATAAGAAACACAGAATATAGTATTTGAATTTATGTCAACCTAATATAACAGATTTTAGCTTTAAAAAAAAAAGTTGGGTCCAATTATAAATCCCACAATATTTTATTTTAAGATTTAGGTAATTTGTAAGGGATTATTTGGTAGCATATGATAAAAAAAAAGCTTTATTTTAACCAACTATTTTTAGGTTAATCATGGGGTAGGATATCTAAACCAGTTATTTTAATTTTAGTAGCATATAATCTTCCATAAAACATAATTAAAAGATACATGTATATATAGAAATGTGTGTGTGAGTATAGAAACATTTTTGTTCAGAGATAAAAAGAGAAGCAATGTGTATGTAACTAATTTTTCTTTTTTGTTTTTTTTTTTTTTTTAGGTGAAAACCCTTTGGCTGACGAGCAGAGTAACCATGATATTAACTCAGTTGCTGGCGTTCTAAAGCTCTACTTCCGTGGGCTGGAAAACCCCCTCTTTCCTAAGGAAAGATTTAATGATCTGATTTCTTGTGTCAGTAAGTGGGCTTTTTTTTTTTTTTAACAATTCTTTTCCCACTAGAATTATTTCACTAACCAATTTCCTGGAAAAGGCAGTGGCCCCTCTCCCTGTATCTTCCTCCCCCACCATTACCCATCACCACCAAATTTCTGAGACCATTTGTTTTCTCTCTGGATCCAGCGTGAGTCATCTTCCCAGCTGTGGCCTCGCCCTTCGCTGAGTGGGCTCTGCTCCTAAACATTCCTCGGGCTCCACAGAGCCCGAGAGCTTCCCCGTTAGTATGTGGGATAGAGCAGAGAGGCAGGTACCAACCAGCTGAAGGTGAGGAGAAGGCTGTAAGCATGGAAATATAACTCCTTTTTGGCTTTTGGTTCTTAGTTTTCTCCACTGATCTTAGGAGTAGGGTAACTTATCCATCTTCGAATGTTACTTCAAGAAACAAGGTAAAAGGTGGGGACTTCCCTGGTGGCGCAGTGGATAAGACTCTGCACTCCCAATGCGGGGGGGCCTGGGTTCAATCCCTGGTTAGGGAACTAGATCCCACATGCATGCCGCAACTAAGAGTTCGCATGCCACAACTAAGGAGCCCACGTGCTGCAGCTAAGACCTGGTGCAACCAAATAAGTAATTTTTTTTTTTAAAGAAATAAGGTAAAAGGAGATAAATGATCATTATTACAGTGCAGGAACAGCAGGTGGTAATTATCTGTCAGTGGGCATCCCCAGCTAATAGTCAGAGTTGCTCTGGGACCATGTATGATATATTATGAAACCCATAGTCAGCAGCAGAGTAAAGCATTGCTGTTTTCTGCAGGGGGTGGGGAGCTCTTGTCACTACAGGAAGGAAGGTGAAAATAATGATACTGAGAATTCGGTATTTAACCTCAGTCACGTCCCATACATCTATAAATGTAGTGTCCTTTAAGTCCAAATTCCTGGGCAAGGGTGTAGAGCTGACTTAAATCACATAGTGAGGGCTTCCATGAGAATCAAGCTTTACCATAATGAGCAAACCCCCTCTCCCAAACCACCCCCCTGAATCAACAGGTCCAGTGGACCTCAGAAAATCTCTCCACTCACCCTTCCTTCCCTCTTCCCGTCACCAGGGCCTTGGTTTCTCACTGGGAGACCCTACGTGTAGGTTTTACCCTCTTTCCTTACCTCTCAACCCCAGCTAGATTCAAAAGGGCAAATCGAGTGTTACATTACCACCACCGCACCACCCCGTTTAAAACCTATTTCAATATTGCCCACCTGAAAACAAACCCCTTGGTATGGCCAACTCACAGAATGAAATTCTTCCTCTCCTTGATCTCTCTCCTTCTATGCACTCATCTCCTGCCGACTACCCTATTGCCTTTCTTTTATTTATTTATTTTTGGCTGCGTCGGGTCTTCGCTGCTGCGCGTGGCCTTTCTCTAGTCGTGGCGAGCGGGGGCTACTCTTCTTTGTGATGCGCGGGCTTCTCATTGCGGTGGCTTCTCTTGTTGCGGAGCACGGGCTCTAGGAGCACAGGCTTCGGTAGTTGTGGCTCGCGGGCTCTAGAATGCAGGCTCAGTAGTTGTGGTGCATGGGCTTACGTGCTCCGCGGCATGTGGGATCTTCCTGGACCAGGGCTCGAACCCATGTCCCCTGTGTTGGCAGGCAGATTCTTAACCACTGCGCCACCAGAGAAGCCCCCTTATTGCCTTTCGATTTCAACAGTAGCAACCTGCAGGCACGCCAGGCCATTTCCCACCTCCGTGCCTTTGCCTGTGCTGTTTCATCTGCTGTCCCTGACAGCCATTTGACATCCACTAGGAAGGATTTGCTGAACTGGCACTCCTCCCAGGCTGCCATCCTCCCTAGTACCGAGGCAGCATTAGTCACTTTCTCCTCTACTAATAGTCCATTGTATACATATGTCTATAATTTTTCTTAAAGCCCCGCATTACAATTACTTTTAACCTCTCTGTCTCCCTCTACTACAGAGGGTTTAGGGAAGAGGCTAAGAACGTAGGTTCCAGACTCAAACAGCCTAGGTCCAAATCCTAGGTCCAAATTGCTCAGCAAGTTTCTTAACCTCTCTGCACCTCAGTTTCATCATCTATAAAATAGGGAGAACATTAGTCCGTATATAATAGGGTTGTGAGAATTAAATGAGTTAATACATGTAAAGTGCCAGGAAGAGTGCCCAGCATGGAGTGTGTTCAATGAAATGCCTACATTTAGCTCCATGGGCGTGTGAGGTCTTGATAGTTTATTCCGTTTCGTAGCTCCAACACTTGGCATAGTTAATTCCAGACATGTGGTGAGTGAATAATTCATAGTTGTTAAATAGAATTTAAATGAAAATTCAAAATTCCACCAAAATTATTTGGTTGGCATCCATGCCTGAAGTCCTAGATCTCACTGAGTATGAATTCCCTGGTGATAATTACCTCCACCCCCGCCCCATACAGTCTGATGCGTGTGTGGAATTCAGAAGTGTGCCTGAGTGTCCATTCCAAGGCCCTCGCATAGCCTGAGTCATCACAGCAGCCTCTGACTCAGCTGGAAAGAACTGAGAAGGTGTCACACTTCTGGAATTCTCCTTTGGCCGTATGCAAAGATTTCCCTCACCAGCTTAGCCAGGAAGTCTAAATCTGCAAAAATTATAAGCACTCTCTAATGTTCAGTGGTTTTCTAGGTACATACGTCATCAACATTTATGTTTACGTATGCCAGCTGGATAAAGACCAGGGGGCTGCATTGTCATTTACTACTGCAAAATCACATCACACTTTCATTCGATGAGAAATATTATTTTATTATGGTTATTAAAAGCTGAAGCCTTAGAGTCAGAAAGATCTAGCTTCAAATCCGAGCTTCACCACTTAACAACGTTGTAACCTGGAGCAGAGATAAATATTTAATCTTTTAAAATATCTGTTTCTTTATCTACTTCATAGAGTCTGTGTGCATAAAGGAGACAGTCCATACTAAGTGTTTATAGCATCATGCCTGGCACATAATGAGCCTAAGTATATGTTGCTAGCTGTCACCATCACAACTATTACAACTACTCCTACTACAAACTCGGGTCACATATGCCAGTACCTGGGTCAGACATTTACCAATCTATCTGTCCAGCAACATATGTGTTTCTCTGCCATAATTACTTCACGTGCATTTAGAAATGATGTTAGCTTAACCCAGAGTTATGTTGGTTCCAGCATGATTTTTCCCAGCACAGTAAATGTTTCCTAACAATCCAAGACAAGCTTTCTCAAAATTAAATACGAAGCAAAATAGGAAGAACATAAGGGAAAAAAAGGAAAATCTACAGAAGTACCTTTCTTTTTTTTTAACATCTTTATTGGAGTATAATTGCTTTACAGTGGTGTGTTAGTTTCTGCTGTATAACAAAGTGAATCAGCTATACATAAACATATATCCCCATATCTCCTCCCTCTTGCGACTCCCTCCCACCCTCCCTATCCCACCCCTCTAGGTGGTCACAAAGCACCGAGTTGATTTCCCAGTGCTATGTGGCTGCTTCCCACTAGCTATCTACTTTACATTTGGTAGTGTATATATGTCCATACCACTCTCTGACTTCTTCCCAGCTTACCTTTCCCCCTCTCCATGTCCTCAAGTCCACTCTCTACATCTGCGTCTTTATACCTGTCCTGCCCCTAGGTTCTTCAGAACCATTTTTTTTCTTTCTTTTTTTTAGATTCCATATATATGTGTTAGCATACGGTATTTGCTTTCCTCTTTCTGACTGACTTCACTCTGTATGACAGACTCTAGGTCCATCCACCTCACTACAAATAACTCAATTTCATTCCCTTTTATGGCTGAGTAATATTCCATTGTGTATATGTGCTACATCTTTATCCATTCATCTGTCGATGGACACTTAGGTTGCTTCCATGTCCTGGCTATTGTAAATAGAGCTACAGTGAACATTGTGGTACATGACTCTTTTTGACATATGGTTTTCTCAGGGTATATGCCGCGTAGTAGAATTGCTGGGTCGTATGATAGTTCTATTTTTAGTTTTTTAAGGAACCTCCATACTATTCTCCATAGCGGCTGTATCAATTTACATTCTCACCAACAGCGCAAGAGGGTTCCCTTTTCTCCACACCCTCTCCAGCATTTATTGTTTCTAGATTTTTGGATGATGGCCATTCTGACCGGTGTGAGGCGATACTCATTGTAGTTCTGATTTGCATTTCTCTAATGATTAGTGATGTTGAGCATCCTTTCATGTGTTTGTTGGCAATCTGTATATCTTCTTTGGAGAAATGTCTGTTTAGGTCTTCTGCCCATTTTTGGATTGGGTTGTTTGTTTTTTTGATATTGAGCTGCCTGTATATTTTGGAGATTAATCCTTTGTCTGTTGATTTGTTTGCAGATATTTTCTCCCATTCTGAGGGTTGTTTTTTCGTCTTGTTTTTGGTTTCCTTTGCTGTGCAAAAGCTTTGAAGTTTCATTAGGTCCCATTTGCTTATTTTTGTTGTTATTTCCATTTCTCTAGGAGGTGGGTCTGAAAGGATCTTGCTGTGATGTATGTCATGGAGTGTTCTGCCTATGTTTTCCTCTAAGTGTCTGGCCTTACGTTTAGGTTTCTCATTCTCTTACATTTAGGTCTCTAATCCATTTTGAGTTTATTTTTGTGTATGGTGTTAGGGAGTGTTCTAATTTCATTCTTTTACATGTAGCTGTCCAGTTTTCCCAGCACCACTTATTGAAGAGGCTGTCTTTTCTCCATTGTATATTCTTGCCTCCTTTATCAACGATAAGGTGACCATCTGTGTGTGGGTTTATCTCTGGGCTTTCTATTCCGGTTCCATTGATCTATATTTCTATTTTTGTGCCAGAACCATACTGTCTTGATTACTGCAGATTTGTAGTATAGTCTGAAGTCCAGGAGCCTGATTCCTCCAGCTCGGTTTTATTTCTCCAGATTGCTTTGGCAATTCGGGGTCTTTTGTGTTTCCATACAAATTGTGAAATTTTTTGTTCTAGCTCTGTGAAAAATGCCAGTGGTAGTTTGATAGGGATTGCATTGAATCTGTAGATTGCTTTGGGTAGTAGAGTCATTTTCACAATGTTGATTCTTCCAATCCAAGAACATGGTATATCTCTCCATCTGTTTGTATCCTCTTTAATTTCTTTCATCAGTGTCTTATAATTCTCTGAGTACAGGTCTTTTGTCTCCTTAGGTAGGTTTATTCCTAGGTATTTTATTCCTTTTGCTGCAGTGGTAAATGGGAGTGTTTCCTTACTTTCTCTTTCAGATTTTTCACCATTAGTGTACAGGAATGCAAGAGATATCTGTGCATTAATTTTATATCATGCTACTTTACCAAGTTCATTGATTAGCTCTAGTAATTTTCTGGTAGCATCTTTGGGATTCTCTATGTATAGTATCATGTCATCTGCAAACAGTGACAGTTTTACTTCTTCTTTTCCGATTTGTATTCCTTTTATTTCTTTTTCTTCTCTGATTGCAGTGGCTAAAACTTCCAAAACTATGTTGAATAAGAGTGGTGAGAGTAGGCAACCTTGTCTTGTTTCCTGATCTTAGTGGAAATGGTTTCAGTTTTTCACCATTGAGAACAATGTTGGCTGTGGGTTTGTCATATATGGCCTTTATTATGTTGAGGTAGATTCCTTCTATGCCTACTTTCTGGAGGGTTTTTATCATAAATGGGTGTTCAATTTTGTTGAAAGATTTTTCTGCATCTATTGAGATGATCATATGGTTTTTCTCCTTCAGTTTGTTAATATGGTTTATCACATTGATTGATTTGCATATATTGAAGAACCCTTGCATTCCTGGGATAAACCCCACTTGATCATGGTGTATGATCCTTTTAATGTGCTGTTGGATTCTGTTTGCTAGTATTTTGTGGAGGATTTTTGCATCTATGTTCATCAGTGATATTGGTCTGTAGTTTTCTTTTTTTGTGACATCTTTGGTTTTGGTATCAGGGTGATGGTGGCCTCATAGAATGAGTTTGGGAGTGTTCCTCCCTCTGCTATATTTTGTAAGAGTTTGAGAAGGATAGGTGTTAGCTCTTCTCTAAATGTTTGACAGAATTCACCTGTGAAGCCACCTGGTCCTGGGCTTTTGTTTGTTGGAAGATTTTTAATCACAGTTTCAATTTCATTACTTGTGATTGGTCTGTTTATATTTTCTGTTTCTTCCTGGTTCAGTCTCAGAAGGTTGTGCATTTCTAAGAATTTATCCATTTCTTCCAGGTTGTCCATTTTATTGGCATAGAGTTGCTTTTAGTAATCTCTCATGATCCTTTGTATTTCTGCAGTGTCAGTTGTTACTTCTCCTTTTTTATTTCTAATTCTATTGATTTGAGTCTTCTCCCTTTTTTTCTTGATGAGTCTGGCTAATGGTTTATCAATTTTGTTTATCTTCTCAAAGAACCAGCTTTTAGTTTTATTGATTTTGCTATCATTTCCTTCATTTCTTTTTCATTTATTTCTGATCTGATCTTTATGACTTCTTTCCTTCTGCTAACTTTGGGGTGTTTTTGTTCTTCTTTCTCTAATTGCTTTAGGTGTAAGGTTAGGTTGTTTATTTGAGATGTTTCTTGTTTCTTAAGGTAGGATTGTATTGCTATAAACTTCCCTCTTAGAACTGGTTTTGCTGCATGCTGTAGGTTTTGGGTCGTTGTGTTTTCATTGTCATTTGTTTCTAGGTATTTTTTGATTTCCTCTTTGATTTCTTCAGTGAGCTCTTGGTTATTTAGTAGTGTATTGTTTAGCCTCCATGTGTTTGTATTTTTTACAGATTTTTTCCTGTAATTGATAACTAGTCTAATAGCATTGAGGTCAGAAAAGATACTTCATATGATTTCAGTTTTCTTAAATTTACCAAGGCTTGATTTGTGACCCATGATATGATCTGTCTTGGAGAATGTTCCATGAGCACTTGAGAAGAAAGTGTATTGTGTTGTTTTGGGATGGAATGTCCTATAAATATCAATTAAGTCCATCTTGTTTAATGTACCATTTAAAGCTTGTGTTTCCTTATTTATTTTCATTTTGGATGATCTGTCCATTGGTGAAAGTGGGGTGTTAAAGTCCCCTACTATGATTGTGTTACTGTCAATTTCCCCTTTTATGGCTGTTAGTATTTGCCTTAAGTATTGAGGTGCTCCTATGTTGGGTGCCTAAATATTTACAATTGTTATATCTTCTTCTTGGATTGATCCCTTGATCATTATGTAGTGTCCTTCTTTGTCTCTTGTAATAGCCTTTATTTTTAAAGTCTATTTTGTCTGATATGAGAAGTGCTACTCCAACTTTCTTTTGATTTCCATTTGCATGGAATATCTTTTTCCATCCCCTCACTTTCAGTCTGTACGTGTCCCTAGGTCTGAAGTGGGTCTCTTGTAGACAGCATATATATGGGTCTTGTTTTTGTATCCATTCAGCCAGTCTGTGTCTTATGGTTGGAACATTTAATACATTTACATTTAAGGTAGTTATCAGTATGTGTGTTCCTATTACCATTTTCTTAATTGTTTTGGGTTTGTTATTGTAGGTCTTTTCCTTCTCCTGTGTTTCCTGCCTAGAGAAGTTCCTTTAGGATTTGTTGTAAAGCTGGTTTGGTGGTGCTAAATTCTCTTAGCTTTTGCTTGTCTGTAAAGTTTTTAATTTCTCTGTCGAATCTGAATGAGATCCTTGCTGGGTGGAGTAATGTTGGTTGTAGGTTTTTCTCTTCCATCACTTTAAATATGTCCTGCCACTCCCTTCTGGCTTGCAGAGTTTCTGCTGAAAGATCAGCTGTTAATCCTATGGGGATTCCCTTGTATGTTATTTGTTGCTTTTCCCTTGCTGCTTTTAATATTTTTTCTTTGTATTTAATTTTTGATAGCTTGATTAATATGTGTCTTGGCATGTTTCTCCTTGGATTTATCCTGTATGGGACTCTCTGTGCTTCCTGGACTTGATTGACTACTTCCTTTCCCATATTAGGGAAGTTTCAACTATAATCTCTTCAAATATTTTCTCAGTCCATTTCTTTTTCTCTTCTTCTGGGACCCCTATAATTCGAATGTTGGTGCATTTAATGTTGTCCCAGAGGTCTCTGAGACTGTCGTCAATTCTTTTCATTCTTTTTTCTTTATTCTGCTCTGTGGTAGTTATTTCTACTATTTTATCTTCCAGGTCACTTACCCGTTCTTCTGCCTCAGTTATTCTGCTATTGATCACATCTAGAGAATTTTTAATTTCATTTATTCTGTTGTTCATCATTGTTTGTTTGCTCTTTAGTTCTTCTAGGTCCTTGTTAAATGTTTCTTGTATTTTCTCCGTTCTGTTTCCAAGATTTTGGACCATCTCTACTATCATTACTCTGAATTCTTTTCCAGGTAGGCTGCCTATTTTCTCTTCATTTGTTTGGTCCGGTGGGTTTTTACCTTGCTCCTTCATCGCTGTGTGTTTCTCTGTCTTCTCATTTTGCTTATCTTACTGTGTTTGGGGTCTCCTTTCTGCAGGCTGCAGGTTCATAGTTCCTGTTGTTTTTGGTGTCTGCCCCCAGTGGGTAAGGTTGGTTCAGTGGGTTGTGTAGGCTTCCTGGTGGAGGGGACTAGTGCCTGTGTTCTGGTGGATGAGGCTGGATCTTGTCTTTCTGGTGGGCAGAACCACGTCCGGTTGGTGTGTTTGTGGGTGTCTGTGAACTTAATATGATTTTAGGCAGCCTCTCTGCTAATGGGTGAGGCTGTATTCCTGTCTTGCTAGTTGTTTGTATAGAGTGTCCAGCACTGTAGCTTTCTGGTCGTTGAGTGGAGCTGGGTCTTAGCGTTGAGTTGGAGATCTCAGAGAGCTTTTGCCGTTTGATATTACGTGGGGCCGGGAGGTCTCTGGTGGACCAATGTCCTGAACTCGGCTCTCCCACCTCAGAGGCTCAGGCCTGACACCCAGCTGGAGCACCAAGACTCTGTCAGCCACCTAGCCATTGAAGAGGTAAGTCCAGGTCCAGGAAGAAGCCCAGCTCTACAGTTCCTCCTCCAACACTCTTGATTTAGCCCTCTAAGCATCTAATGTGGAACAGTGAACAGGGTGCTCTGGGACTCCAGTCCCATCCTTCTAAACTCTCGAAATATCTTTCTTTTATGCGAGGAGTGCCTTATATGAAATGCTGCAGGTGCAAATAAAGAAGCTGCAGAGACATTTCCCCCTGTATTTAAACAATGGATTAATGGGAAAAAATGGGTTAATATCCTTGGGCTAATTTTTATGAAAATAGTCTCTAGTGGAAATGAATACCCTCCAGGACCGACATCTCATAGAATCAGGAGTCCCCCCGGGGATTAAGGCCACTAATGCTAGGTGCACACACCAGTAGAGATTTAACTTGCTAGTAATTTAAGTAGTTTTTGTTTTTGTTTTTTGCGGTACGCAGGCCTCTCACTGTTGTGGCCTCTCCGGCTGCGGAGCACAGGCTCCAGACGCACAGGCTCAGCGGCCATGGCTCACGGGCCCAGCCGCTCCGCGACGTGTGGGATCTTCCCGGACCGGGGCACGAACCCGTGTCCCCTGCATCAGCAGGCAGACTCTCAACCACTGCGCCACCAGGGAAGCCCTTTAAGTAGTATTTTTAATGTTTTTGTTCGTGCTCTAATTACAGAGTTTAGTAGATGTTGAATAGTCTGTCCCAACCCTACATTATTATAAGTCCTATTATTTTTAGTGCATAATTTTGCAGAATGGGATGTTTTTCAAGAACACTTACTGGCACTATATATAACAACCCCCTTTCTTCCAACATCTAATCTGTTTAAAAGGGGGTTCCTGGCTATTATTGATTTATCTTTAGGCATGCATTTTCTCTTACCATGTGACCATGATATATCTTTTCTCTTGGATTGTCTGTGAATTATTTGAAAATGGTATATGTCATTCGTGATTATATCCTTTCGTTGATATTACAGACTTTTAATGATTTGGACCGTTGATTAATTGCCTGCAATGTTGCAAAACTTTCTCAGGATTCAAAGACTTGATTTTTGCATTCAGGAGGTTTAAAATCTACTGCAGGAGATAAGACATTTACAAATAAATGCAATCTAAGTATGTGATAGAAGCAAAAGATTTAGAAATGTTAGCAGAGAGAGAGAGGTTTCATGGAGATTGATTGCTTTGTCCATGTCATCTTCTAGCATCACCATAATTGGATTTGATTTTCCCTATTAAGGTAATTTCATGTGATAGTTATATCGTATAGAAAAACTTTCCTTTTCATCTTTTCTAAGAGTTTACATAAGTCTCTGGAACACCTACTACCTTTTGCTTACCTACTTTTGAATTGTTTGGGGAAAGATTTTTGTGTGTGTGTGGTGAGTTATTATTGTGCCATTTTTATGCCCCTAAATACCATGTTCTTTGGAAGCTTGCTTGCAAGTGTAGTAAAAGGGAATTTGTCTTAGCATTCTCTCTCTCTCTTTCTTTTTTTTCAGTGTGCACTCTTCATCCCCAATTCACTATAAATTTCTTTTTAAAAATTACTTATCTGGATGAAGACATCAAAGGCAGTCTAAATTTGAAATAAGCTTGATAGTATCTCCATTTCTCACCCAAGGATTTTGTTTTTGTTTTTGTTTTTTTGGTAAACCATCCACTTTGTGAATGGTTTTGTGAATGCTCCAGATCGTACCCACACAGTCTGGGCAGCTTCTGAAATGTCCGTGTACTGTGGCTCTGAGGTTCCCTAGGGCATAGATCCAAGTGACTTGCTCTAGTAGACATGCTCAAGCAATTCATGGTTTTTCCTGACTGCCTTGGGGCTGTGAACCCAGAGGAAACATTTGCACTTCATTATGTGTTATCATTATGTGTTATTATTTAGGGGACTGTTTGGACACAAGCAAACTTTTATTAGGAGGGCAGATTTTTTAACCTATCACCAAACCAACATGTAGTCATTGTAGAAAACTTGAAAAATATTTAAAGAGCACATAGAGCAAAATACTGTCATACATAATGCCACTACCCAAAGAGAATCAATAGTGTGTACGCATTCTGATCGTTTATATTCATATACACACACAACTGTTTTTTTAATTTATTTTTTTATTGAAGTATAGCTGATTTACACTGTTGTGTTAATTACTGCTGTACAGCAAAGTGACTCAGTTATACATATATATGCATTCTTTTTCATATTCTTTTCCATTATGGTTTATCACAGGATATTGAATATAGTTGCCTGTGCTATACAGTAGGACCTTGTTGTTTATCCATTCTGTATATAACAGTTTACATCTCCTAATCCCAGACTCCCACTCCTACCCTCTCCCACCTCCCTCCCCCTTGGCAATCACCAGTCTATCATCTATGTCCGTGATTTTGTTTCTGTTTCATAAATAGGTTCATTTGTGTCATATTTTAGATTCCACATATAAGTGATAACATGGTATTTGTCTTTCTCTTTCTGACTTACTTCCCTTAGTATGATAATCTCTAGTTGCATCCATGTTGCTGTAAATGGCATTATTTCGTTCTTTTTTATGGTTGAGTAGTGTTCCATTGTGTATATGTCCCACCTCTTCTTTATCCATTCATCTGTCCATGGACATTTAGGTCACAACTGTTTTTAAAAGCCAAAGTGGTATAAATCCCCACTTGCCCATGCTGTCTTTGGAATTGACCCCAGTTCTAGACTGAGGTCTCTTTACCCATATTGCAATAGCTTCTAAATAAAATCTTCTTTTACCACTTCAAAAAAAAACAAAAAACAAAGTGGAACTGTACTCTCCTATTTGTAACCTACCTTCTTTTTGACTTATTTATTGTAGAAAATTTCAAACATCTACAAAAGGATACAGAAAGATATATTTATGTATAAATAATATAATCACCCCGCTTTAACAATTTCCATTTCTTAGCCAGTCTTGTCCCACGTATACCCCTTATATCATCCCTCTGACATCGATCATTTCATCTGTGTGTGTGTCTCTGTGAAATGACAGTTCTTTTCTTTTTTTATACAACATAGCCACAATACTATTCTCATACCTTAAAAAAATAACAGTAATTCCTTAAAATCATCAAATAGCCAATCAGTGCTTTTTAAAAATAATTGTTTAATATGCAACTAATATGTGATTACTATAGAAAATTAGAAACTAAGTAAAACAAATCATCTATAATTCTTCTGCTCAAAGATAATATTAACCTTTTTAATATCTCCCCAGATTTTTTTCTATATATATATATATATCTATGTACTTTTTAAAGCAGCTTATTGAGACACAATTCTCATACCCTACAATTTATCCATTAACGTTTGCAATTCAGTGGTTTTAGTATATTCACAGGATTATGAAAATCACCACAATCAATTTTAGTTAGAACGCTTTCCTGACTCCAAAAAGAAATCCCAATTAGCAGACACTTCCCGTTTACTCAAAACCACCAACAACCTCAGCGCTGGACAACCACTAATCTACTTTCTCTATATTTACCTATTCTGGCCATTTCATATAAATGGAATTATACAATATGTGGTCTTTTGTGACTGGATTAATTCATTTAGCATGTTTTCAAGGTTCATCCATGTTGTAGCATGTGTCAGCACTTTTTTAAATTGTCAAATAATATTCCATTATGTAGATATACCATAACTACATACTTTTGATAAAAACTGTATTATACCAAATGACTGCTAGTGAATGTAAGATTTCTTTTAGAGATGATGAAAGTGTTGACTGAAGTTACGGTTGCTCAATTCTGAGTGTACTAAAGACCATTGAATTATACACTTCAAATACGTGAATTGTATCTCAATAAATCTGTTATTAAAAATTATAACATATTTGCTTTTTTAAACTTTTTAAATTTAATGATGTTATTAACATTTTCCCACATCACTAAGTATTTTTCAAAACATAGTTTTTAGTGTCCATATAATGGTTTTTATTTAACAAATCCCCTAGTTTTAGAAATTTAGGTTGTTTCCAGTGATTTTGTAATTATACAAAAATACCATGATGAACCTCTTGGTACATAAATTGGTTTGCCCATATCTGATCGTTTTATTTAAAAATTTTTTGAACTCTTTTCCTGGCGCTCCAGTGTGTGTTTTTGTTGCTAAAAATTCTTTTGGCTTTACTGCCATACATGGTAATTCTCTCTCTGAACTCTATAAATTTGTTTCATGCCTTATAATGATTTTCTCAAAGATTCCTTTTCTCCTTAAAAATGTTTAATAGGCTCAGTATTGGAACTGAACAGGTAAGGTTTCCTAGGCTAAGACTCAGTTTCTTCACTAACTTCAATATGGTAATTCAGCAGAAGGAGAGACATTATATATTTATATCTACAGTGTTGCTAGTTAACTAGGAAAGAGCACAGTGGCTCAATTCACAGAATCCAAATCTATTAATGGTTAATTAGAGAGATTTACAAGCAGTTCATTTCTTACCTAGAAGAACAGCTGGTAACTCATCTCAAGGCTAAGCTAAGATCCATCCACATGTACGAGAACATCTGTTTTTCTTTTACTTTCATTCGCACACATACACTATTACACACAACTGATTGATACCCTGACATTATTAGCATCTAACACTGAACCTAAAAATACCCTGGAACTGTTAAATTCCCCTTGATTACTGCTTGTTGGGCTATGGAGCTCAGAAATATCTGTGTACCTGCTCTTACATAAGCCATTTCTAAATATGGCCATCAAGGAATTTCCTTCCCTGTCTTTATACTTAAGGATAAATTTGCATCTTGTGTTATCTTACTTGTTTTCTGACACACACTTTTACAGATAGTGCCACAGAAGAACTGATATTTTCAGAGGAATGGCCATTTGAACTTTTTGTCGTTTTCTGAATCCACTTGTGTTTGGTGGTGAATTTTCCACGCACGTTTACATAGACGTGTCAAACCCCCATGCTGTGAAGTTGGCATCCTGACATGGGAACCTTGCAATGCTAGGGAAAGAACATAAATTAGCCTAGGGAGCTTTGAGCATGTGACCGAAATTGGATGAATGCCACTTTTACCTAATTACATGAGATGCTGAAACGTGGAAACAAAGGCCATCATAAAAGAAATCCAGATGAAATACTGATTTTCCTCACTGATGACTTTTCTGAGGAGAAGAAAACACCCATCTTTTCATGCAGCATAAAATTGTGAAAGACCATGTATTGCCACACTCAGAGCCTGGGGGGAATGCACGTTAATCAGAGTATCTGTAGCAACCATAAATTTTGACCCGCTAACTGGACTCAGGAAAGTTAATGAGTCATTTACACAAGAGTGCGATTCCTGTAGGATGCGTGCCGCAAGCCTGTTAAGCAGCCAGCCAGGTAACATCTGAGTCCTGCTCACAGCCGTCGTGGTCTGGCCTTTGGGAGACGTTGACTTGCTCCTACTTCAGGAATGCCAGCAATTCTGTTTTGCTTTCGTTTATGAATGCCTGCCTCACATGATTTTATTTAGTCTTCTTGGTGTCACTTTTTTATATTCCTCTTGCTTTCCTGTCCTGAAATCTTCCTTTGCATCTCACAGAGCACCCCTCTGCCATTCTTTTTTTTATTGCAGTAAAAGAGACATAATGTAAAATTTACCATTTTAATCACTGTTAAATGTACAGTTCAGTGGCATTAAATACATTCACATTGTTTTGCAACTGTTACCACCATCCATCTCCAGAATTTTTCTTATCATGCTGTACTCAGACTCTACCCATTAAACTCCTCCCTCCCTCTAGCTTCTGACAACCACCATTCTACTTTCTGTCTCTAGGAATTTGACTACTCTAGGGACCTCATATAAGTGGAATTATACAGTATTTATGTATGGCTTTTTGTGTCTGACTTCACTTAGCATAGCATCTTCAAGGTTTATCCTTGTTGTAGCATATATTAGAATTTCCTTCCTTTATAAGGCTGAATAATATTTCATTGTGTGTACATACCACATTTCGTTTATCCACTCATCCATCAATGGACATTTGGGTTATTTCCACCTCTTGATTGTTATGAATAATGCTACTATGAAATTGGTATGTAAATATCTGTTCCCCAATTCTTTTTAAGTAAAAAAAAAAACAAAAACAAAACTGCCTTTAAGGAGCAGGGGAACTGAGTTTAGAACTCAGAAATAGAAACAATAGGATCTTGAATTAAGATGAAGCCTCTTGGAAGTAATACCTATATTCTCTTCTAGCCTAAAAATGACAGGCCCCCTATGGAATTTGACAAATATTAAAGATGAATACTACATTGAGTGGTTCCTTTTGCATTCTTTCCTTTCCTTTTGTGCTTTAACTCTAGGACCCCAAAACTAGCTTTAAGATGCTAAAACCCTCTCCCTGATAGTTGACCTTAACCTTAAACTGAGGGTTAGTTGGAGAATCAGTAGACTTAACTCTTGAAACACTCCAGATCTTCTGTAAACAATAGTAAAACTTTTTTGCTACTTTGTTCTTAATCATAACCCCTATATGACTTTGTATGTGGTTGGAAGAGAGTAAAGGGCATTGCCAATCAGGGGGCCCATTAATGGGACAGTTCCTTTTTACAATTTAATATTTACAGATATATATTAAACATTGTAATTATTTGGCTTGAGGTATGATATAAAATTATTCAAATTTTTTTTAATGACCAAAGGAATAGATGATAATCTCAATGTTTACTTTTAATAATGGGTCATAATCTGTATAATTTCACCTTTGAGAGTTTTTGTTTGTTTTTTGAGATAGTCTTTCTATATACAAGCATGCTAAATCATCTTTTTATCTTTAACTTAAAGCAGCAACAACAGTCATACTTTAAAAAGTCAGTTATCTTAGATAATAAACTTTTAACCAGTTAATTTCAGATATGAAACAATAATCCAATTATGCCTAAACCTATATAGCATTTATAGATGCAAAATTCACTCCACCAAACTCTCAATGCCTTGCAAATCATCTGTGGGTATTTCATCTTCCCTCTCCGTACAATGTGGGTTCTTCAGGTGTCCCATGAAGTTGTCATGAAAGATAAACCAATTTCCCTGGGACATGTTTTGGTCCTACTGACACTCTTGAGACTGAATTAGGTGGCAATGTTGATAACTTGATTACTGAGTTTTTGTGACCTTAGTAAACTTATGCACCTGTTTAACAACTTCTTTTAAAGTCTCATTCCCCTTTTTCAGAAAAAAGTCAAGACCGTTGTCTGGAAAGTATATTAAACAAAGTGCTTATACTTGATAGATGTGACACTGACCTTGTTCGTAGTATTGTAATTTTGTCCATTTTGAAATACTTTACAAATAAAACAATATAAATGTTTTACTTCAATATTACTGAAATTACACTATTATTAGTTATAGGTTTATGTTGAAAACTTGTGTTACAAAACTGTTCATTGGATGATAATGTTTGACTTACATTCTTTTTTCTCTTTGTTTATTTTTTATCGAAGTATAGTTGATTTACAATATTGCATTAGTTTCAGGTGTACAGCAAAGTGATTCGGTTATTTCTTTTTCAGATTCTTTTCCATTATGGTTTATTACAAGATATTGAATATAGTTCCCTATGCTCTACAGTAGGTCCTTGTGTTTGACTTACATTCTTTTTTTTTATGCTTTTTTTTAACATCTTTATTGGAGTATAATATCTTTACAATGTTGCGTTAGTTTCTGCTGTATAACAAAGTGAATCAGCTATACATATATATATATCCCCATATCCCCTCCCTCTTGCATCTCTCTCCCACCCTCCCTATCCCACCCCTCTAGGTGATCACAAAGCACCAAGCTGATCTCCCTGTGCTATGTGGCTGCTTCCCACTAGCTATCTATTTTACATTTGGTAGTGTATATATGTCCATGCCACTCTCTCACTTCGTCCCAGCTTACCCTTCCCCATCCTTGTGTCCTCAAGTCCATTCTCTATGTCTGCGTCTTTATTCCTGTTCTGCCCCTAGGTTCTTCAGAACCATTTTTTTTTTTTAGATTCCATATATATGTGTTAGCATACGGTATTTGCTTTCCTCTTTCTGACTTATTTCACTCTGTATGACAGACTCTAGGTCCATCTACCTCACTACAAATAACTCAGTTTCATTTCTTTTTATGGTTGAGTAATATTCCATTGTATATATGTGCCACATCTTCTTTATCCATTCATCTGTCGATGGACACTTAGGTTGCTTCCATGTCCTGGCTATTGTAAATAGCTGCAGTGAACATTGTGGTACATGACTCTTTTTGAATTATGGTTTTCTCAGGGTATATGCCCAGTAGTGGGATTGCTGGGTCATATGGTAGTTCTATTTTTAAAGGAACCTCCATACTGTTCTCCATAGTGGCTATATCAATTGACATTCCTACCAACAGTGCAAGAGGGTTCCCTTTTCTCCACACCCTCTCCAGCATTTATTGTTTGTAGATTTTTTAATGATGGCCATTCTGACTGGTGTGAGGTGATGCCTCATTGTAGTTTTGATTTGCATTTCTCTAATGATTAGTGATGTTGAGCATCCTTTCATGTGTTTGTTGGCAATCTGTATATCTTCTTTGGAGAAATGTCTGTTTAGGTCTTCTGCCCATTTTTGGATTGGGTTTTTTTTTGATATTGAGCTGCATGAGCTGCCTGTATCTTTTGGAGATTAATCCTTTGTCAGTTGCTTCGTTTGCAAATATTTTCTCCCATTCTGAGCGTTGTCTTTTCATCTTGTTTATGGTTTCCTTTGCTGTGCAGAAGCTTTTTTAAGTTTCATTAGGTCCCATTTTTGTTTTTTATTTCCATTCCTCTAGGTGAGTCAGAAAGGATTTTACTGTGATTTGTGTCATAGAGTGTTGACTTACATTCTTTTTGAGAGTTTCTGAAATCCATTTTCTCAAAGGTGTTAGCTACAGTTCCAGCTACAGCATACTCAAAGTTGGGAATGAAAGTGATTTTTCCCAGGAATTCTGATAAACTATTTGTTGTTTTGCAAACTCCTCAGTGGTTAAGTGAGAATATTCCTAATATTTTTTCCCCATCTTTTCACCCGTGGAAAATAAATGAAAATACCTTATTAACGTGGTGGTTTGATAATAAGTGGAAAGCAGCTGGAGTCAGCACTCAAGATTCCAGGGAAATGAGGCTTGGCGTGAGTAGTTCAGGCAGTGGTTCTCAACCTTGGCCGCATAAAAGAATCTCAGGCATCAGCCTTTTAATAAAATCTTCCTAAGTGATTCCAAGTCAAGGTTAAGAACTGCTGGTTTAAGAGGAATTAGAAAGGGAAACTTGAGTTAGGAGAGTATTATGATGGTCCAAGTTAGAAATAATAAAGACTTCAGTTAGGAAGTTAGCAGTGAGATATTCAGTGGTAAAAACAACAGGACTTATGTCCCAGACAAGGGAGAAAAATGAAGCAAAGATACCATCTTCATAGACGTGATGGTCCTAACCTTGAGACTGGGTGAGGTTGCCATGGAAGAGAACCAAGTAGAGATCCTTAAAGGATAACTACATTCATGGATGGGAGAGGGTCCAAAAACCTGAGAAGTGGGAGGAGAATCAATTGGCTGTAGTGGTAGAAGCTGAGGCCTGAGATTTTCAAGTAGGATATATGATTATCTCAAGAGCAATTAAGAACAGTGTAGTAACATTAAATCATAGTAAGCTTCAAAATGTTTTTGAAATAGTCTCTGAAATATTTCTCTCAAATGTATGTTTATTGGATATCTTCGAAGTTATACTTTATAGGGACTTCTCTGGTGGCACAGTGGTTGAGAATCCACCTGCCAGTGCAGGGGACACGGGTTCGATCCCTGGTCCAGGAAGATCCCACATGCCACGGAGCAGCTAAGCCCGTGTGCCACAACTACTGAGCCTGTGCTCTAGACCCCGGGAGCCGCAACTACTGAAGCCTGTGAACCTAGAGCCCGTGCTCCACAGCGAGAGGAGCCACTGCAATGAGAAGCCTGTGCACCGCAACAAAGAGTAGCCCCTGCTCGCTGCAACTAGAGAAAGCCCGTGCAGCAGCTAAGACACAACACAGCCAAAAATAAATAATTTTTTTAAAACGTTATACTTTATAAAGGTACTTTGAAATCCAAGAAAGATAGCCAGACTTATGAAATAGAGAACAGTTTCTAATTCTAGTTCCACCTTTCTAGCCAGCTGACCTTGGGTAAGCCACTTACCCAGTGCTCATTTTGCTAGCCCATTGAATGGCGATGCTAAGTGCTTGCCCTGCCTACTCCACTGTATTGTTTTTTGCATTAAATTAGACAACAGATGTGAAAACGCGTTGTAAAATGTAGACCAGTATACAGAAAATGGATTATTAGCACTAACCTTTTTGCTGTTATTCACAACACTTTAGTATTGAGAAGCTTTGGACAATTTATATTCCTAATAAAGAGGTAAAATAATACTAGGAAGTCCAAGGTCACCTTCTGTTCAGGGAGCTCACCATCCCACAGGGAAAACAGGATAAGGAAATACATAACTATAAACACCAGGGCAAAAGTTCTGTGAGAGCAGGAATCATATCACTAAGGTATTTCCAATGCCTAACTTAGTGCTTGAAACCTAGTAGGCTCTCCTAAAATATTTATTTTTAAAATTTGATGAAATAATACAAGGTAAAAGGTCATATAAATAAAATATTCGGATAGTTTTGAGGAAGAGGAGATTCAAAACCTGGCACATTGCATGAATAATATGATGAATTAATGAATCATGGAGAGGGAGAGGTGTCATGTCCCAAAAAAGTCACCTGAGTTAATATGCAGCAAAAAAGGAGTTTAAACCATATCAGATGCAAAATGTAGAAATAGCAGCAGGTGAAAAATGATTTTTAAATTCAGAAGACTCTAAGTTGCTAAAGGCCAAGACCATGGACATCGGAAAACAGTGATGGGTCAGAGGAGACACCCTCGGAAATGGTGGTACACCCTCGGAAATGGTGGTACACCCTCGGAAATGGTGGTACACCCTCGGAAATGGTGGTACACCCAAGCTGATCACTTATTTGCTTTATTGGTTACGACTGCATCTCACCCAAAGGCAAAGTATTGCTTATGTTCAGATATGTACCTGAAATTTGGGTGCTAGAGTGTTCTGCTTTAAATGTGGCCAGTGAAAGCATCCTGATCATGTGCTCTTCTGTCTATAGGAATAGATAATCTCTATGAGAGGGCGCTTCACATCCGCAAACTCCTCCTGACCTTGCCCAGGTCGGTCCTTATAGTGATGAGGTACCTCTTTGCCTTCCTCAATCAGTAAGTACCATAATTCTCTGCCAAAATGCTCATCTTAATTCCATTTGCACCCCTCTGAGTTCTTGGATTCTGTAACGTGTGCGTTGGGTTCCATTTATCAGCAGAGTTGAAGAGGAAATGATTGAATAGAGACTGAAGGTGCATTTTTCCTCAGCAGATCAAAGTCATTGTGTGACCTACCTTAAATAAGCCTGTCACCAGATGCAGAAACTGTGGCCATAATTGCAAAAATATACAAGTATTACTAAAAAGAGCACTTTTCAGTGAACTACCTGTTTTTCCAACTTCCATCCAAAGCCAATGTCATGAATGTTTTGTTAAAATGATGTAAACCACCTGCTCACTGCAGAAAATTTCTGTGATTTTTAAAGTTGTAGTCAGGGAAGGAGGGAAAGTGTAGGTGAGATTTATACACAAATCCAAAAAAGAATTTTCTGCAAATTCAGTGTAATGAGACCTTGTCAAAAAGATGATATTTCTAAAACAATGTAACAGAAATCTTAAAACTCACTGCATTATTTTCAAGGAATCTTTACTCTTTTAATTTAGGCAACTTGATTTTCAGTTGTGTCACTTGTAGATACATGGGCTCCATTATAAGAACATCTTCCCCAGGTCCTATCTAAGAGCCCCCTTGCACTTCAGTGTTTCAGTTAAATAACTGGAAATTTAAAATCCAGGCAGAGTAAGCTTGGGGAAATGCTTTCTCACTCCAGCATGAATTCTCCCTTCTTAAAATTAGGATATTTTCTCTTCTCTATTTCACTGGAAGTTTTAAGTTCTTAAAAGCCATGGGGATTTATTACAACCCTGCTAACTCTTCCTGAAGTCATACCCATTCAGGCTGACCCCCTGCAAGCCAAGTATCCTAAAATAGGGAAATGCTGGCAAGAAACCATACAGAATGGAGCTAAAGCATTCACAAATGACATTTGTACAGAAGTCACCCCTGGAAATTAGCAGTATCTAGAGAGATGGGTATAATCTAGTTTAGGTTAAATACATCCTGTAAATGTTTACCTTTAAATAAGCCAAGTCACCCAGGCAATTGTAAAAATCTGAAGATTGCATGTGCCTCTCCTTCCCCCACATGGAGCACCTTGCATCCCTGCTGGTCCTCTCCATGCTGTCCCTACCAAATTTTCCTGACACACCTGAGCGAAACCAACTGTGAACGAATAAACCACAATGGATTAGGAAAGCAGACTGACCATGAACCAAGAAAGTTCTCAAAACCTGAATCTAATTCACCGTGTATCTCAACAGAATGGCCACCGTGCCATTCGTCAGACGATTGGCATTGCTTCCAGCATTTCTGCCCAAAGATGCACCTTGGTCCCCTGCATCTGCCTTCATGCAGAGGCAAGGCCCAGCCTCTAGGATAGGATGCTCGGGACAGGAATTTTGGGAAAAGAAACTATTCTCTTTCAATTGTAAAATCAAAACATGTATGTAACATTTTTATGTCAAGTTTTTGCCCTTCAAGCCAGCACAAAATTAAAGACCCAGAAAGACTGTGACTCTCCCCATTGAGCTTAAGTGGGTCTTTTGAAAATTAGACCATTCTTATTCTGAATCTCACTTTTCCTTCCTGCATTCATTTTCAAGATGATCTGTAACATGATCACTGGCTGTTATTTGTGAACTGTTTTTAAGATTTTATGTTGGAGAAATGGCAGAAGAGAAAGACATATGTTACCTGTGGAAATCATGCTTTTGTATTTTCCACTTTCTAGGCTATCTTATTTCCAAAACAGGGTGAAGTATCATGTCACATGGTATCTCAGTTTCTTTGTGTCTGTCAACATCTCACAAATATAGAGTCTCTTTTTTTCTCCTTCCATTTGTCATCTGTTCACCTGGATTTTACATTTCCTTTCAATGTTGACATTCTATACACTGAAAGGTAGATTCTCTGGATTCTCCCTGGAGCAGTACCTTGCCCATGTGTTACGAGGCATAGCGGTAAAGAGCTGGCTTATTTTCAGTCACCTGTGGGAAATATCTCACAAATAGCCATTGGATTGGATTTAGAAATTAGTACTAGGCAACTGGAAATCTCCTCAGAGTTTGTAGCTTACCAGCTTTAAGTGGAATGCAAGAATTGAGGATTCTGTTCCCCTTCTCTTGCACTTGTGTGTTTTATGACACTGGTTGTCACCTAGTGTTGGTAGTCTTACCCAAAAGCAAATTACAAAGCCTGGAGTTGCTTGCTTTCTCACAGCGGGTACAAAGAAAAGGGGATTTGTTTTCCTCCAGACTCTCCTCAAGATTTATGGGAAAAAACTGAAATCTGAGATGTTTTCGGTTCGTTGGAGAACAATTTTAAAGATCTCCATAAAGCTTTATAGAGATCACTGCTGCCCCTCCCAGATTTACCTGAGCAGCATTTACAGCCGGACCATAATGTTTACAAATGAAACTCATTTACTTGATCCTTGTCTCCATTGTAGTAGAGATTATCTTAAACTCCCTTGTGGCTTTAAAAAATACCACTTAAGCAAACAGGATTTATGTTCCCCTTTCAGTTTCTACCAAGTTGAAAGGTAAGTCGCTTTACTTTCTTTGGAATTTGCTGAGCCACCTTAAAGCAGGATGGAATATCATTTTATTCTAATAATAAAAACCAAATAAAATCTTTTAGATCGGTATTTTTAGAATAGGAAGTATCTTATTAAACATTGATTTTCTTTTTTTCTCATGTTAACTCCTTTCTTGCCTCTCTTTGTAGTCTTTCACAGTACAGTGATGAGAACATGATGGACCCTTATAACCTGGCCATTTGCTTTGGACCCACATTGATGCCTGTCCCAGAAATACAGGATCAAGTGTCCTGCCAGGCTCATGTGAATGAGATTGTCAAAACCATCATCATCCACCATGAGACTATTTTCCCAGATGCTAAAGAGCTGGATGGCCCTGTTTATGAGAAATGTATGGCTGGAGATGACTATTGGTAAGTCCAAGAATTTTAGTCCTTCTCCCCCTGGAAGAATTATGGAAGTACAGATATCAACTTAATTAAGAAAAAGAACACTGACTATAGGCTGCCAGTGCTTCCAATTTAAAAACAAAAGCAGCAGCAGCAAGAACACTTGAGATACACTAGAATACTAAAATCCATGACAACACTGGCTTCTTATTATGGAATTTCATATTCATCCCTCTCTTTTCCCCAAGCATGACATCTTTATAGATATATCCATCCTATCATGACTTCTGTAGAGAATGATTTTGATATATAGAGCTCTGTTAATTTTTACTATTATATCAAGAAAAGATAACTGATTGAATTGACAGATTTTATTTTTATTCCTAAATAGTTTTGATTCTATATAAAGTATTTCAAAATTCTCATTTAAAAGGAGCGCCGTCAACCAAATGTGTTTTCATTCTTCCTTATTTTCATTCTTACAAATAAATGTTATCCTAACCAGTTATGGTCACTTTGAGCAAATTTATTATTATATTGTTGGGATAAAAATGTTTTAACATGGCATTGTAGTCACCTCCCAATGAAGTATAAAAATGAGGGGTATAGTCCATTGAACAATCCCAAAGGTAAGGAACCCTAAACTGTTTATGTTCACTGTTTGATATATGAGTGCTAGCTTCTAAGATTACATATACAATCAACGTGGTTTTGACTCCTTGAGCCCCTACCGCGTGCCAGCTTCTCAGTGCATATGATCTCTTTTATTCCTCACAACTACTCTACCAAGTAAGTTAAGAGAGGCCGAGGAGCCTGTCCAATGGCTAGTGGTTACTGGACGCAGCCCAAGTCTTGTCTGATTCCAAAGTCCACACGAGTCTTCCCACTCAGCAGCTGCCTCCCAGCCTACCTCGGAAACTGCTTTGTGCAGCTCAGACTAAGGAGAAGCTGGAAATAAATTTGTCTAAGTCCTTCATTCTGGACCCTCCTCGGGACACTTTGTTTCCCACTGCCTTCCTGGAGATGAAGTAGAAGTAGAATAAGTAACTGAAAGATCTAAATAACTCAGAGTACACTTATTTTTTACTTAAACCACATATGATCCTATGCCTTAAGAAAATTGAGAGTTGACTATTTCCACAAGTACTGCTAAATTAACAATAAAGCATGATAGATTCTAGTTTTATAGTATATCTAGCAATTTTATGTGAAATTCAATTTTAAAATATTTACTTGAGCACTTACTACATGCACATACTGACTAAGCTTAGCTCTGGGAAGATAAATGAATAAAACTCAGCCCTGGTGAGATTCAGAATTTTATTTTCCTAGTTGTATTTGTTTCGAGGCCAGTGTCAGTCATGTTTAGTATTTCCAAATATTCAGAGCTATGTCAGTAAGTTCTGTTGTCTTGTTCATTTTATCACAGAGCAAGTATGTGGATGTCTGGTCAATATTATTTGATGTGTTGTATTCTAGAACTTTTGTGGTTGCTCCATTTTTACAAACAGGGTAAAAGCCCCATGATAAAGAGTCTTGCAGCCAGTAACACGTGCTTGATTATGTCCTTCTCCCATACATAGTGTTTTTTATGGGTATCGCTCATTTTAAACAGAAAGTCAGTAATATAGTAGTCATCCCTGTTCCCCAATGCCAGCAATATAAGTGGGCTTTTACAGTAATGTCGGGTTTGTATTTGTAACCATTGCATTCCATTTATCAGCATACATTTGAGAAGAGATAGTGGTAATGTTAAAGGATAAAATCTGACTCTCAGATACAAAAATGAACATGTGTCTAGAAAAGTTAAAAAAGATACTACAATCAATTCAAAGCAGAAACCGAAGAGCCATCCATTTTTATGCAGTAGGGAATATTGAAATGAATTTGCAGAAACTGGTGTATCCATGGGGCAATAATCATATTCCACTAGAATTCAACAAATTTTCATTTTTATGGATAAGAATTATTTGTAATACTATCGATTTCCTACAAGTTAATTTTGTCTTTACAGATTTGTAATGTGTCAAAGATGAAGGTACATACACTCCCATAGCATTAGAGAATCCTAGAGGCTCCAGCATTCCACTGAAAGGCTGTCCAGTAACTCCTTTGCCATTCCAAAGTCTTATTTTTTTTTTTACAGTAGCAATTGTTCATCTTTGAAATGCTTTCCACTTTGGCTTCATATGAATTTCTATTTCCGCTCCTCAGCGACAGCCCATACAGTGAGCACGGTACATTGGAGGAAGTGGATCAGGACGCTGGTACAGAGCCCCACACCAGTGAAGACGGTATGCATTTGTGCCCATGCTACTATAAAATTAGTCTTTATATCCATTTTTTAAGAATTGCTTATAATAAGAATTCAGTAGATACAAAAGAATACTTACTAAATATGTGTAAAGTGCAAAGAATAACATTACAATGAACACTTGTGGAACTACCACCAAGTTTAAGAAAAAGGTATCATTACCTTTGCGCTTTCCTGGACCCATTGCCTTCTTTACCCCTCCAGGGTAACCACTATATGTTTGTACTTTTAAGTGATTTATTGTTTCATTTTCTATTTTCTTTGACGTTTCATAAATGGAATCATATGTATATACTTTTCATGATTTTTTTCTACTCAGTATTATGTTTCTGAAATTCATCCATTGTTGCATGCAGTTATAATCATTTATTTACCTATATTCCATTGTATTTATTTTATTATTGATGAATATGTGAGGTGTTTTCTATTTTTTTGCCATTAAAAACAGTGCACCTATGAATATTTCAAACATGTATCCTACTGCAAATGTAGAGTTTCTCTAGGATATACTCACATAGGAGTAGCATGTCTTCAACTTTACTACATACTGCCGAACTATTTTTGAAAATGGTTGTAAGGATATCCACTCCCACCAGCAGTGTCGCAGCCTTTCAGTTGTTCATAGTCATCAACACTTGATTTTTTTTTCCTTTATTTTTTTTTTGCTGTGTCAGGTCTTAGTTGCGGCACACGGGATCTTCGTTGAGGCACGCGGGATCTTTCATTGCGGCGTGTGGTCTCTTCGTTGCAGCACTGGGGCTTCTCTCTAGTTGTAGTGTGCAGGTTTTCTCTCTCTAGTTGTGGCTCACAGCCTCCAGAACGCATGGGCTCTGTAGTTTGCGGCACACGGGCTGTCTCATTGAGGCACGTGAGCTCAGTAGTTGTAGCCCATGGGCTTAGTTGCCCCGCAGCATGTGGGATCTTAGTTCTCTGACCAGGGATCAAACCTGTGTCCCCTGCATTGGAAGGTGGACTCTTTACCACTGGACCACCAGGGAAGTACCAACACTTGACTTTATAAAATATTGTAATCTTTGCCAATATTGTCAGCGTGTAATGGCATCTCATTGTGATTTTAATTTACATTTCTCTGATTACTGACGAAGATGTTGTTTTAAAATATAGTGTATTAATAGAAAATTTGAGGTATGGTAAGGCCAGCATATTGGGAGATCATCGCCATTGAAAAGATAATTTGATACAGTTCCTAAGAGGAGGGGACACATCACACCTCAGGGGGCCAAGGAAAGCACCAGGGTCAGTCAGGAGGCAGAGGGAGAGGAACAACTGGGTAAGAGCTTTTATTGTGGTTTCCACAGAAAGGAACATGAGAGGCAGGGTAAGCAGGGTTAGGATTGCCTAGTTTGGATAATTTCAGTGGGCTCTGGGGCTGTCTCTGGTTGTCTGGTACCTGGCTCTGAAGTGATTGGGGCAGACAGATAGTGGTGTAAAGTGTGAGAGCCCCAGAGAGAAGGTGGTTGGGATATAGGCTCTGGATCGGTTGGTTTGTATTTGAAAAGCACATTCCAGGTGAGTTGTCTACCATCCCTAGGAATTGGCTAACCCTGGGAGGGACAGTCCCTCCAGGGGCAGCGAGGCCTCAGAGGTCACACTACAGAAAATGAAAAACATGGTTAATGCAGATATACTAATTTTTGTATGTTTAGATTTCTTCTTTGTGAAATTCCTATCTTTTGCCCATTTAGGGCCCACTTGCCCACTATCATTTTCTCTGGGCTTTTTTTGCTTAGTTTAGTTTAGTTTGGCTTTGGTTTTTTCTTATTTATAAGAGCTCTTTGTGAGTCTGGATCAGGTCTTTTATTGGATATATGATTTGCAAATATCTTCTGCTCTGTAGCTTGTCTCTCATGTGCTTATTGTATCTTTTGCCAAACAGAGAGTCTTAATTTTAAAGGCGCTGAATTTACCAATCTTTTCCTTCATGGTTGTTTCACTTTGCATCTCCTTTAAGAAATCCTGTGCCCTGAGGTTAATGAAGGAGTTCTTCCATATTCTCTGCTAAATCCTTTCAGGTTTTGTTTTTCACACACAGGTCTTAATTCTACCAGGAATTTATTTGGAGGTATGGTGTGAGGTAGGGATTTGTTCCTTTTTTTCTCCATATGGGTGCACAGTTGTCCCCACTGTCCCAGCCTTAGTTGTCCTTTCTCTACTGCTCCACACCTTTATCATAAATCAAGTGTCATCTCTGCATGAATCTGTTTCTGGGCTCTGTTCTTTTCCATGGGTCCACTTGTCTATCCCTACACCCGTCTTAATTTTGATACCTTTTAATAAATCTTAACATTTGGCAAATCAAGACCTCTGAATTTGTTCCTCTTAACAATTCTTGGCCTTTTTCACTTAAATTTTAAACTCAGTTTTTCAAGTTCTTGAAACAAACAAGGAAAAAAAACCCTAAAAACCTGTTGAGGTTTGGACTGCAATTGCACTGATCCTACATATATTAATATGAAAAAAATTGATATTTTTATAATATTCAGTCTTCCAATCCACAAACACCTTTCTAGTTACTTAATGTCTCCCAATAAACTTTTATACTTTTCTCTGTAGTAATCATTTTTTTGTCTTTCTAACTTAACTTTAATATTTAACATTACTTTTTGACACTTTTTTAATGTGAACATATAAAGCTGTCGGTTTTTTCTTAGTACCTCTTTAGCTGTATGCATAAGCCTTTTATTCTCTCTTTAGCTGTGACTAATCTGCTTTAAACCCATTCACTGTGTTTTTATTTTTAATTTTTTTTTCTACAAGTTCTGTTCAGTTTACTTTCACATCTACTTGGTCAGTTGCTCTTTACTTACAATATTAATCCCTTCCATTGTTTTAGATTATGTGTCTAATCATGCTAATAGCTGAAGTCTTCCTGGATCTGTTTTTGTCAGCTTTGCTCATTGAATCTTATTTCCAGTGTGTTTTATAAATTTTTTACCTATTTCTTAGAACTTCATGGAATTCCTTTATGTTGAGTTGAAGGTGTGTCCCCTCCAGAGAGGGTTTTCATATACGTCTGCCTGGTGCATAACCAGCTTGGGACCACAGTAGATTTCTAGTCTGAGATTTTTTCAGACCACCCAGGTCGTGTGAACTTAAACTGCAAACCTGCCAGAGGACTGAAACGTGGTTGGGATTCTCTCAGGTGATTTGTTTCCCAAGGCTTGAGAGAGATTATTTCCTTAAGTCCAAAGTTGATGTGGTTACATCTATGGAGAAGTACGGAGAGTGAGAAGGGAGGAAGATTTCAGAACCAGAAGTCCACTGTGACACAGAGAGTTTGATTCTTTGGTGGGGCTTAGATTCTCCACACTGGGCAGCCCCTGGACCTAGTCTTTTGTGCAGAATAAAGTTTAAGTTAACCAGGCAGGGAAAATTCCCTCCAGGCAAACTCTGACTTAACATATTCTAGTGTTCTGTTTACCTTGGTGGGTTCCCACATTCACCAGGTTTTTGGTCTTTAATATTCCTCACAGTCATAATTAATGTGGTTACAAAGATTTTTTTTTAATCCAGCATTTTTAGTTGATTTCAGCAGGAGGGTTTTCAGGATGTCTAGGTCTACCCTGTGCTTTAAAAAAAAAAAAAAAGTTTATTTGTGTGTTTTTTTAATATATATATTAATTTATTTTATTTATTTATTTTTGGCTGTGTTGGGTCTTCGTTGCTGCACACGGGCTTTCTCTAGTTGTGGAGAGTGGGGGCTACTCTTTGTTGCAGTGCACGGGCTTCTCATTGCAGTGGCTGCTCTTGCTGCGGAGCACGGGCTCTAGGCATGCGGGCTTCAGTAGTTGCAGCACGCAGGCTCAGTAGTTGTGGCTCATGGGCTCTAGAGCGCAGGCTCAGTAGTCGTGGTGCACAGGCTTAGTTGCTCCGCGGCATGTGGGATCTTCCCGGACCAGGGCTTGAACCCGTGTCCCCTGCATTGGCAGGCGGATTCTCAACTGCGCCACCAGGGAAGCCCCTGTGTTTTTAAAAGTAGGATAAATTGACATTTTTAGAACTTAAGTTAGAAGAAACTAAAGTGAGGGCTTCTATTTCTGTGGTATTGCTTTTGAAGGTCTCTGAGCCCTCCCTCTGCCACTCTCCATTCTTTTGTCTTGAGTTTCTGTGTTTCTTTGTGATTCATTCCTTTTTCACTGATGACTTCTGTGAGTGTTTCCTTGCTTGCCCCAGTGGCAGGAAAAGCCCAAGACAAAGCCCCAGCCGTCTCTCTTTCCAAGCATCTGTCTTACCACCGCACCATCTGGCAGTTGTTCTTACCTCTTGGCTACAAAAGAGCAGCTTTGCTGAGGGCTCTGTGTTTGAGATAATATTTTGATCATGTTCACCTGATTTTGCTGGAAAGAAAAGCATTGCTTACAAGGGACAGATACCCTTGCCCGCAGCCAGAAAGTCCTGTAACTAAATTAACTAGCGTGTTGATTGTCTTTTTGATCATCTAGGTATTGTGTTTTCTTTTCTCTGTCATGGTATCACTAGAGAGAGTAGCTTTTGTTTCCAAAAGACAGGCTGTCACAGAACAGAATCATCATCCGCAAGGGCAGTGGGTAACAGATCTAGGAGAGAAAGTGTCAGGGACAGCAAGGTCCCAAAGGGGTAGTGTGATGTACTAGCACTTTGTATAAAATTACAAGAAATGGAAATATAAGACTTGATAGCACCAGCTAGTCAGAAAATCAGCTTTGTTGAATTTTCTTTCCCTTTGCACAAAATTATAATTGCCTTGTAGGAAAATGAAGTTATCGTGTTCACCCTTATTAATGTTGTTATTGGTAGCAGTAGCATTCTACAAAGTCTCTGCAGGACCTTAAAGGACTGTGTAACCCTACATGAAAGGGGTATGGTGTGTCTCCATGCCCTGAGATCGATTTGCTCTGCAATGATGAGACTCAGATGTGTATAAATAGCTTATTGACACTTGACTGTGAAATTTCTCTCATGGGAGTGGAAAGAGTCAAAATAATGAAATTGCTCAGAATTACTAGTTGATGTAGTAGGATTACCAGTAAAGTGTACTTCTGATCCATCTGGTCATTCTTTTAAAACGTCTTTACATTTGAATCATATAAGCAGAGTCTGATAATCTTGTTGCTAGTTGTTTCAAAAAACAAAAAGAGATAATGAGCATAGAGGGCATGATGATGAAATTATGATAAAATTTGTATATATCTATTAAATAGTCTTAAATCGCCCTTGGCCAGTGTTGACAGTGTAAGACTGAATGGCATTAAAGAATATTAATAGTTCTCTCTTCTTTTCCCTTTGACAGGTACATAGGTTGTATGCTATGTTTTGCTGTTATCTTTCCACTTTCTTTCAGTAAAACAATTTAAACATATGGGTGTGTCACATAAGAATTTGCAAACTACATATCACGAAGCTCTTTTTGGCATGAGTTCATTGGCATGACTTCACTCCTCTGTGGATGTTTATTTGTGTCCCCTGTACCACAGACAGGTTGATTTCTGTCCCCCAGGGCAGTGGTTCCCAACCTTTTTGGCACCAGGGACCGGTTTCGTGGAAGACAATTTTTCCACAGACCAGGGGCGGGGGAATAGTTTCAGGATGATTCAAGCACATTACATTTATTGTGTACTTTATTTCTATTATTATTACATTATAATATATAATGAAATCATTATACAACTCACCATAATGCTGACAGGAGGCGGAGCTCAGGTGGTAGTACGAGCAATGAAGATGTAAGTACAGATGAAGCTTTGCTCGCTCACCTGCCGCTCACCTCCCGCTGTGCCGCCGAGTTCCTAACAGGTACTGGTCCGTGGCCTGGGGGTTGGGGACCCCTTCCCCAGGGAGAACTGGGGTAAAAAAAATTGGCATCTGTCATTTCAGTTCAAGCAGGATTTATTCTTTACATGCAAGTTTAGAACAGACTATAAAGTCAGTCTCCTTGAATAAAAGTTCTGTTTCCTCCTCTGTGAGCAGACTTATGGATATTTAATAAAGCTGCTATTGTTTTATTAAAATATAATTTTAGGATGGAATATCAGAGTGTTAACATACGATCTAAAAGTTATCAGTTATTAAAGGACTTAAACTATTGTTTTAAAATTATTTCTACACCTACTTTGCTGAGAAGTATACTGTGTGCAGATCATCGTGTTGTGGTTCTGCCATATGAAATATTATTCACCGTAAACATTATCCACTAGCAGAAAGATGGGGCTTTTTTTGTGTGTCTTTATTTTAAACATAGAGCTGAAATTCACCCAGGCCCTTCATATAAGGTAAACCCTAAGCTTTTTCAGTATGTTTGTTGATTTTCATGCTCTTGCCATCCCAGAGGATGTTTGAATTTATCAAGTGGGAAAGTTTAGCTGGCTATCCAAGGATTTCTTGTGCAGTTATTTCATAGAAGTACAACAGATATTGAAGATATTGCAGTAAACTTTGGGAAGCAATAAACTCTTAAATGGAAAGGTTTGTTACCAAGAGAAATAGAAGATAAAAGTTCCTTACAAAATATTTGACAGGCAGGTTTTAATCTATTATGTGTGCATATATTCTAGAGTATTTGGAAAGTGATACATGCTCAGTTTTTAGCAAATGAGGTATTGTTCATTGCATAGACAGATTTCTCTAAGCATATGCCACTTGTACTGACCCTTTTTTGTTCTGTTACTTATTAATTAGCAGTTTACTCACCTGTTATAATTTTATTTATTTTTGGCTGCGTTGGGTCTTCATTGGTACGCGCGGGCCTTCTCTAGTTGTGGAGAGTGTGGGCTACTCTTCGTTGTGGTGCGCATGCTTACTGTGGTGGCTTCTCTTGTTGTGGAGCCCGGGCTCTAGGTTCACGGGCTTCAGTAGTTGTGGCACGTGGGCTCAGTAGTCGTGGCACACGGGCTTAGTTGCTCCGCATCATGTGGGATCTTCCCAGACCAGGGCTCGAACCTGTGTCTCCTGCATTGGCAGGCAGATTCTTAACCACTGCGCCACCAGGGAAGCCCTACTCACCTATTGTTGGTAGCAGGGATGGGGTGATGGTGGGAGAGGGGAGATAGGATCATAAAGCCCCCGATTCAGGGCTTTTTGTAATAAGCTGGATCACAAAAAGCAACTCTTGTAGTTGTTTTGAGTAGTTTGTCCTCTTATTTGCCTTTAATATTTGTGGTCAGAATTAGAATAGAGCTGAAATTCCAATTCTAGGCCCAGAGCTTGATAGCTTTTTTCAACTTTTAATTTTGAGGTCATTGCAGATTCACATGCAGTTGTAAGAAACGCAACAGAGAAATGCCATACACCCTTCTCCCAGTTTGCCCCAGTGGTAACGTTTTACATAACTGTAGTATAATATTACAAGTAGGAAACTGATATTGATATACTCCCTCCACCATTTTCACATTTCACCAGTTTTACGTGCACTCATTCGTGCATGTGTTTACTTAGTTCTGTACAGTTTTATCACACGTGTAGATTTGTGTGATCACAACCACAGTCAAGATCAAGAACAGTTCCATCACAAGGATCCTTCGTGCTACCCTTTAATAGCCTTAGCTGTTTCCTTCCATCACTTCCCCCCGACCCCAGCCTCTGGCAACCACTAATCTATTCTCCATCTCAATTATTATGTCATTCCAAGCATGCCATATAAATGGAATCAGGCAATATGTAACTTTTTGAGGTTGGCTTTTTTCACTCACCATTGTTCCCTTGAATATTTTTTGATCTCTAGAAGATACAATTTTTGAATCTGGTCGTTTGAGTAGGTATGCTTGTTTCACAGGTGATATCCAGAATTCGTTTTTGATACTAGAAAAAATAAAGTTGTCTTTACTGTTGGTAGTAGTTTCAAGATTTGATAGTGCCAAAAAAAATACATAAGGAAATTAAATGTATTCAAATAGTATTTAATGTGGTGATTTCTGTAAACTTGATTTTTTTTTAAATAAGCAAATAAAGCATAAACTTCTCAATGTTCTGAGATAGTGATTCTTGCATGTTCTAAATGGTATTAACATGTTGCCAGGGAACTTGATCAAATAATATTGGTCAAGATAATACTGGAGCTGTTGCAGAAGATATTACAACCCAAGGAGAGATTTTATATCATATTGCAAAGCTTTAACTATTTTTTTATTAGACTGTCATGGTATCGCTAGTAAGAGGCTGTGGAAACTAAGATCTAATGTTCAGTTTTTCTTGGCCTGAAAAACTGATGACAGCAAGAGAATATTTTTCTGTATCTCTTTTAACAGCATCATTTTCTCATTGTCTTGATGATTTATTACCTTGTTCAGTCTGGATATTAAAATGACCTTGTTTATTTCTAAAGACTCATATAGACCTTTCAGCTAGTGTATCATGCCTCCCTGAGAACCCTGGCCCTCACCGTCTTCTGGTGTGTTCTTTGTAGAAAATGAGCCAATAGAAGCAATAGCCAAGTTTGACTATGTTGGGCGGTCTGCCAGAGAGCTATCCTTCAAGAAGGGTGCTTCCCTGCTGCTGTATCACCGCGCATCCGAGGACTGGTGGGAAGGAAGACACAACGGGATCGACGGGCTTGTGCCCCACCAGTACATAGTGGTGCAGGACATGTAAGTAGTCCCAACTTCCATCACCTGACGCTCCCAAGAGAAGACTCCAGCCACTGTTTTTATATATATAAATTTATTTATTTGTTTGCTTATTTATTTATTGGCTGCATTGGGACGTCGTTGCTGCGTGTGGGCTTTCTCTAGTTTCGGCAAGCGGGGGTTATTCAGAAGTTGCAGTGCGCAGGCTTCTCACTGTGGTGGCTTCTCTTGCTGCGGAGCATGGGCTCTAGGTGCACGGGCTTCAGTAGTTCTGGCACACGGGCTCAGTAGTTGTGGCTCACAGGCTCTGGAGAGCAGGCTCAGTAGTTGTGGCACACAGGCTTAGCTGCTCTGCGGCATGTGGGATCTTCCGGGATCTTCCCGGACCAGGGCTCAAACCCTTGTCCCCTGCATTGGCAGGCGGATTTTTAACCACTGAGCCACCAGGGAAGCCCAGCAGCTATTGTTCTTAAAATGACTTTGGTCTCGTGAGAAGCGAGCAGAAGGGATTACAGAGCAAAAATTTCTGAGCTGGGCACAGTTCTTCACCTTACTAATGGGTCTTTGCTAACAGCACTTCAGGGCCAACAGCTTCTCATTTCCCAAACTCTCCTAGAAGGTCTGGAGCCAAGGACTAGTGAGAGACACACCTTCTGAAGCGTTCAGGTTCTTAGAAAAATACCCTGTGCGGAGGATGGCTTTAGGAGCTAAAGTGGCCCTGCTGATTCCAGAAACAGTGGTGGCTCTTCTCTTGGTGCCTGTCTACTGTTTCAATTCCACATTCCTAAGAGAGAGGATGCTGACTTCAAGTCTAAAGAAAATCATCTTCAGGCTTTTTATTAATTTTGCTGATGAGAAAGCTCTGCTTTCAAAAAAATACTTAAAGAGACATCTTCCCGTCTGGTCATAATTTTAAGTGAAAGAAACAAGTTACAAAATACCATGTACAGTGTAATTTTAATTTTGTGACTGCAGTATTTCACAATGCAGCACCAATTTATGAACAGCTCTTCAAGGAAAAGGGGAAAATACCACATAAAATGTATACAGTGACTGATTGAGCCTAAGTTTTAAAATGTTAAAATGTGTCTCTCAGAATGCAAGAAATATGATGTGTGTGTATGCAGACATACAGTCATATATATCTAAAGTACATAAACATATAAATATCTATAGTATAAATACTGTACATACCTGTGGACATCCTTGTAGATATGTATCCCAGGCAGAGAAGAAAAGCAGAGAAGGATATTTTCTAGAATTCGAACAGTAGTTGTCTCTGGATGTTACGTTATATTATGGGTGATTTTTATGGGAATTTCGGAATTTTCCAATTTATCTGCCATGAAACGTTATTATTCTTATAGTGAAAAGAAAAAAGTGACGTTAGTAAGAGAAAGACTTACATACATAAATGCCATCACTTATTCTTTTGTCCCCATTCGTCTAGCAAAAGACCCTCACTCTTGATTCTCATCGTTTCAGGGATGATACGTTTTCAGACACTCTAAGCCAAAAAGCCGACAGTGAGGCCAGCAGTGGGCCCGTGACTGAAGACAAGTCTTCATCCAAGGACATGAACTCCCCAACAGACCGTCATCCTGATGGCTATTTAGCCAGGTAGGTGGAGTGGTCACCAGGCTCCTGAACCTCCACTTCTCCAGGGGCTCTGAGGGGCCGTGGCATCCACAGCCTTGCAGAATTACCCTGTGTGATAACCTCTCCTATCCTCTCGCTCTCTGTCTCTGTCTAGGCAAAGAAAAAGAGGAGAGCCACCCCCTCCAGTGAGGCGTCCTGGCAGGACCAGTGATGGCCATTGCCCTCTCCATCCCCCACATGGTCTTTCCAACTCCTCAATTGACCTGGGGTCCCCAAGCCTGGGCAGTCACCCCCGGGGCCTACTACAGAACCGTGGCCTCAATAATGACAGTCCCGAGAGGAGGCGTCGGCCGGGTCACGGCAGCTTGACCAACATCAGCCGCCACGACTCCCTCAAGAAGATTGACAGCCCTCCTATTAGAAGGTCCACATCATCAGGGCAATACACAGGCTTCAACGACCACAAGCCACTGGACCCAGAGACAATCGCTCAGGTAGGCTGCTTTGGATAGAATATTGCATGGTAAGTACCGGTGTGTGATGAAGGAGGCGTACAGGAGTTACTTTCTGGAGCCATGTCTTTTGTACAGAATCAACTAAAGACAACAGAAAAGAAATTAACCCATTCTTCAATTTAAGTCCATGTGATACTGGAAGGGCCCAAGTGTATTAGGTTCATAGTGATTTAAACAAAGACACGGCAGAAACTTAGGACCCAGGACAGTCAAACACATCCTTGCTGAATGGCCAGGAAAATTCTAAAAAAGAAGAAGAATGAGGAAGGACTAGCCCTACCAGATCCGAAGTGCATGCCAGAGCTAGTAAAACAGACAAACAGATGGAATGGAATGGAGAGCCCTGAAACAACATTTGTAGTGTATGATGAAAGTGACACTTTCATCTTAGGACATGGTGGATTACTCAGTAAATGAAGTGAGAAAATGATGGTTGGCTGTTTGAAGAACAGCAAGTTTGGCTCCTCTGTCACTCCTGAATGGATGTGTGTCTTTACTTCCCAATAGTGACTGCAGAGAAGGGCCTTGTAGTTTTTTCTAATGATCAGAATTGACAAAGTAGGGTTTCCCTGGTGGCGCAGTGGTTAAGAATCTGCCTGCCAATGCAGGGGACACGGGTTCAAGCCCTGGTCCGGGAAGATCCCACATGCCACAGAGCAACTAAGCCCATGCGCCACAACTACTGAGCCTGCGCTCTAGAGCCCGTGAGCCACAACTACTGAAGCCTGCACACGTAGAGCCCGTGCTCTGCAACAAGAGAAGCCACCGCAATGAGAAGCCTGCGCACCGCAACGAAGAGTAGCCCCCGCTCGCTGCAACTAGAGAAAGCCCACGCACAGCAACGAAGACCCAACGCAGCCAAAAATAAATAAATAAAATTAATTAATTAATTTAAAAATAAAAAGAATTGACAAAGTAAAACAGTATTAATGGATTTTTCCATCGTTCATTCTACCATTTAGTTCCCTCTGGGTCTTTTTACAACACAGACCATCAGAAAATATATGTATGACAGGAAAAAAAACTGAATCACTATGCTGTACACCTGAAACCAACACAATATTGTAAATCGAGTATACTTCAATGGAAAAAAAAAAGAAGAAAATATGTGTATGGCCAGTGAAAAAGGAGGTGAATAGATTCAGGGTTCACCATTTCAGTAAAGTGTCTTCCAGGTATCACTGAAGCTTAAAAATGGAATAGATCAAAAAAGGAAGTGAGAAATTACTGAAACAAACATGGGGAAGTATTAAAGATGGATTATTTTTAATAAAAAGTGCTCAAGGAAACCTGCATTTGATATGACAAATTTCCAAGCTATTTTCATTGTCCTAACTAAAAAGAATTTTGGATAGCAAATTAGATTGTGTGGAGAGTTTAATGTGTTTTTACAAAATTAAACCAATTTTAAGTGCACAACAGTTTTTCAGCAAAAACCAAAAAGACTTGACCTTTTTGGTTTTTTTTTTTTTATTTGAAGTGCAATGCAGAGTCCTTTGAGGTCTCTTTAGAACCAATGATATTTGGCTATAATCCATAACATCATTCCTTGTAATAAGTAGGTGAAACAGCATTTAGGTTAGAGAGACAGGGAGTAGGAGTTTAGTGGTGGGAAGGTATAATAAGGTCTGTTTTAACCCTTTTGCTTCTAGAACCAAAATCCTGTCATTGTAAATCATAAAAACAAAAACTCGACAGATAAACCAGGCTCTACACGTTCTCTCTGGGGCAAATACTTGTAAAAAACAAATCCATATATTTAGCGTCAAATGGAAATCACATATGAAAATAATTACTTGAAAAGTGATGTCATCCTCACAATATGGTTTCCAGCTGTGTCCTTTATTTATCTTTCCATCTCTCATCTTCAGATTTTCCCATGAGGACAAGTAAGCCTGCCATCATGGTGTTCATACCAAAAACATGCAATTTCTTTTAGTAAACAAATCAGTGGAATCCCTGATAGAGCTTTTTAAAAAAAAATTGACATATCCACATGTGATCACTGGATCTTCGTTTATTCATTTAGCAAGTCTTTACTGAGCACTTACTGTAAGGCAGCTCCCATGCTAGGTGTTATGGACACAGAGTTAAATCAATGGTCAGTCAGCCGCTGCATGAAGGTGCTTATAATTCAGTGGAGGAGGCAGATATGGAAATCGGTTGCTGCTGTGCAGGGCCACAGGCTAATGCTCCAGGTGAGTGGAAGAAGCCTGGGAATATGGAGAAGAGGTATTTCCATCAGACCAGGGCAGTGGTTCTCCACCCACCCTATCTCACACAGTACTCCACCATGTGTGTGTGTGTTGGTGGGGGGGGGGCAGTGTATAAAAAACATAATATGGGACTTCCCTGGTGGTGCAGTGGTTAAGAATCCGCCTGCCGATGCAGGGGACACAGGCTCGATCCCTGGTCTGGGAAGATCCCACAGTCCGTGGAGCAGCTAAGCCCAGTGCGCCACAACTACTGAAGCTGGCGTGCCTAGAGCCCGTGCTCTGCAACAAGAGAAGCCACAGCAATGAGAAGCCCGCGCACCACAATGAAGAGTAGCCCCCGTTCGCCGCAACTAGAGAAAAGCCTGCGTGCAGCAACGAAGACCCAACCCAGCCAAAAATAAATTCTTAAAAAAACAACATAATGTAAAACTGACCCTCTTTACGATTTCTAAGTGTATAGGTCAGTAAAGTGTATTCACATGGCTGTGTAACAGATCTCCAGAACTTTTTCATTCTGCAAAACTAAAACTCTGTACCCATCTAAGAACAACTCCCTTTTTCCCCTCCCCACCATGCCCTGGCCACCACTATTCTAAATACTTTTTGCTTCTGTGAATGTGCCCACCTCATATAAGTGGCATCATGCAGTATTTTTCTTTTTGTGACAGGCTTACTTCACTTAACATAATGCCTTTAATGTAGCATGTGGCAGGATTTCCGTTTTAAGGCCCAGTAATAATCCATTGTACGTATACAGCACATTTCACTTATCCATTCATCTGTCGATGGTGCACACCTCACGTTTTTAAAACAAATATTTTGTAATTCCCCCTTTATTATCTGAAAAACTGATGATGTGCCAATTTTTTTAAAACATATAAAGCCCTAAATACAATGTAAAGGAAAAACAAAAGGAGATTAGTATTAAAAGAAATGTATTTCAGAATGCTTAACTACATTAGAAGACAAATGAAGTAGTGAGATGCTTTCACCTACATGTAGACTTACCATAAATACAATTAAAAATGTATGTTGATATAAGAGTATTATTAAGTTAATTAGTTTCGACTCAGTTTCCATAATGGTGTTCCCATTATGGAAAAAAATTATGATTTTTCTAAAATGGTGGACCACCCTCGGTCATACAGTTCTAATCAAAGCAGGGTATAATTTACATGATAGTTTCATTCCTAGAAGACACCATGAAAAAAATATTTTGTGTTTATATATAAGAAAGTTAGGTTCTAGACTCAGACTATTATAAAAAAATTTTCACCTACATAAATGTCTGGAGGACATTTAAAAGTTGAACGAGATATGGGACAATTCATTGCATGTAAATTATCAGGACACTTGTAAGGTATCCAGTATCTCTGGCCCCTGCGCACCAAATACCAATAATGCCACCTGGTTATTTTGACATTTAAAACTACACATACACGTACACCATATTACAGAAATGCCCTCCATGGGGCAGTACCACTTCCATTGAGATCCACTGGACAGAAGCGTCAGGGGGAGTCTTAAAATGAATTCTGAAGAACTGCTAGGAGTTAGTCAAGTATATAAAAGTGCTCAAAAATTATCTGTTGAATGAATGAAAGAAGCCTGATTTTTCATGCCTATACGCATTTCTTAAAAATTGTTGCGCTAAATTTAAGCCATCTTTTACCACAGATTGAAATAGAATTCCATCTAAGATGTCAGCATGTAAGGTCAAACCCACCAGAGGGCTGCCACGTGCCTCAGAATGGCCAGTGCTTGTTCTGTGGCTCTTTGAGCCACTGGTGCCATCGCACGTCTTGTCTCCTGCACATCCTGAGTCACGGTGGTCGTGTGAGATGGCATTAGGTTTACACACTCCACAGGCTGGTGTTAAAACCGTCATGCTTTTGCTGGTCTGCCTGCTTTGAAGTGAAGTATATGGTTTCTATACATTAGTATTCATTATCAGCCTAGTCTGTCTCTCTTGCTGGTTATTTTTTTTTTCAGCTAATTATCAAGTGATCATTGACACACAGCACCATATAAGTTTAAGGTGTACAGCATAGTGATTGGACTTGCACACATCATGAAATGATTACCACCGTGGATTTAGTGCACATCCAGCATCTCACAGAGATACAAAATTAAAGAAAGAGAAGAAAAAATGTTTTTCCTTGTGATGAGAACTCTTAGGATTTACTCTCTTAACCTTCACATGTAACCTACAGCGGTGCTCATTATAGTTATCACGTTGTACATCACATCCCTAGTACTTAATTCATCTTATGACTGGAGTTCGTCCCTTTAGACTGCCTTCATCCAATTGCCCATCCCCGCAACCCCCCGCCTCTGGGAACCACAAATCTGATCTCTTTTGCTATGAGTTTGTTTTTGAAGTATGCTTGACCTACAACACTGCTAATTCCCGTCACATGACATAGTGATTCGATATTTCTATACATTTCAAAATGATCACCAGAATAAGTTTAGTTACCATCTCTCACTTCTGGTTCTTTTTCAACAGGATATTGAAGAGACGATGAACACTGCTTTGAATGAACTCCGAGAACTGGAGAGACAGAGTACAGCAAAGCACGCCCCCGATGTGGTGCTGGATACCTTAGAACAAGTGAAAAACTCTCCCACCCCTGCCACGTCCACGGAATCTCTCAGCCCTTTGCACAACGTTGCCCTCAGGAGCTCGGAGCCTCAGATTCGACGTAGCACTAGCTCCTCCAGTGACACAATGAGTACTTTCAAGCCTATGGTGGCGCCCAGAATGGGCGTGCAGCTGAAGCCCCCAGCCCTTCGGCCGAAACCTGCTGTTCTTCCAAAAACAAACCCTACAGTAGGGCCCACCCCACCTTCCCAGGGTCCAGCAGACAAGTCTTGCACAATGTAAAAACCAACTGAGCGAGCATACGGGGAGGTGATTAGAAAGAGAAAACGGATTAGTGACAAAAGTCAACAATCCTTAACTTTCCTTAGTCGTGTGCTTTTAACTGGAGACCCTTTGGCTTTTCTGTGTTCTCGAATGTAATGTCTGAGACTAGCTAAATTAACACGGGCATTTGTATTTTGTAATTTCATCCTTTTTTTTAATAACTGGACATATCCTGTGTCATTTTAAAGACAATAGAAACACTTAGACTTACTTGAAAATCCAATGCTGCACCATTTGTAATGAAGGCATCACCGCTCTGCCCTGCACGTTGCACAGTGCTTCAGGCTTAGTGTAGCCTGGATGAGTCAGAAGCGTCTGAATCCAAAGGCAGGAGGATCTGAGTTCCAGGCCTTGGAATGTAACCAGTGTTGGTCTCTGGCACTCGGGGTAAGGCTGAAAGGTGACAATGGATTGTTTGGTAGCTGACAGTGAGTACCTCTTATTCCATGCAGTGGGGCAGGGGGCTGGCTCTCGCTACAGACTTGCTGTTGTCACAGTGGGGTGTTCCCGGCGCGAGCTGCAGCCCACCGGCTGACTTTCTTAACAGTCGTTTCCCTGGGTCCAGGTGAAAGTCTCAGCGGGAGCGGGTAGAACCTCTGCAGTTACTGCTTGAACTGAACCTGGGAAGGGACAGTCCTCCAGAGCTATTGCTGTGACTCTTTCCCCAAGCCTGATCAGGCCCCGGAGGGTTTCCAAGTCCATCCCCTACGTTCACTGCAGACTAGAACAGTCTAATTTTAAAGACTGTCTGGTTACACTACTCCATGAACCCCTTCAGAGGTCTGTTGTTGCCTAGAAAACAACTTCTAGCTCCCCTAAGCCCCCGTGTCTTCCTCTGTGGCAACGGAGAAAGCAGACAGCGCACAAGTCCTTGGTTCGCCGGCCTTCCCTTCCCCTGACAAGATGACCTGGGTTCCTTTAAACGTGCTACAGAGGCCTGATGATCCTAAATTGAATCCCCAGCTCCCCTCGGCATTTGTCTCTTTGAGCTACGGTACTGGCGTAAGAGCCAGAGCAGCCGAGGTGGGACGATGACCTCATGCTTCCAGGACGACTTCCTCCCGGTGTGCATCCTGGAACCATGGCTTTTTTTGTTTTCTCCGTGTGGTCTCTACTACATCACTCACACAGTCAGCTGAACTCCACTGACACCCTCTTTCTCTGACATCCTCACCCACAGACAGTTTTTCTTTAGCCCATATTTATGCTCTGTTTCTCCTCTATCTTAAAAAGCTTGCTTTGAATTCATTTGTTTTTACTAAGGTACAGATCACCACTGTCCTAACAGCAGCAGCTTATACCATCTGTAAACCTATGAGCATTTTATCTACCCTGTCGTTGAACTTACTGAGGAAGAGTTTTTTTGTTTGTTTTTTGGTTTGGGGGTGTTTTTTGTTTTGTTTTCAGAAAAATGGGTGGCCAGAACTAACCCCTCTGGACCACTTTGATTTCAAACTGGCAGCCAACTGCGTGCCCACCTAAGAGTTACAGTATGGGCTTTGATTTCTCAGCTCATTGGTGAATGCATCAATGTGGAAAAAATGGGGATCTGTACTAAAATCCAGACATTACTTTGATCTCTACCTCAGTTTGCCAGTCTAATCATTCTAATGCAAAGAGAGATGACATTTGTGAGATACTGTTACCTTTCCAAGTCACACTGCTGGTGGCTTGCCTGCAGCCTGATTTCACAAATGGATTAAATAGTGAAAAAAATTATTTCAAATATAATATTTCCAGGTATTGTAAACCTCTGAATTTTTACAACATCCTTCTTGCCCATTTTGAAAAAGAGACCCAGCTCGGCATCTTGTGCAACACCCCCCCCCACCCTCTCCCCCTTGAGCTTTAGTGGTCCTTCAGCACCTTTGGGCACCATGGAAACCCAGCCAGGACTGAGCTCTGAATAGCACGAACCCTTTTAAACAACCTTCCCAAATTTCTAGGAAATTGAAACTTTTAAGATAATCTCCCAGTTCTTTCTAGATTCCACTGTGGTCTCTAATTCTCTGTTGTTAACGGGGAAACAGAAACAGAGAAAAGGGTGGGAGCAATGGGGGAGGAGACTTTAAATCTTTTAGAAATTAAAGAGGATTCTTAAAAACCACTTCCTTATTTGATGGATGAGTAAGATGTTAACAGAGGGCGTCACAAGGGCAGAGGCGTTTTGAACTTACTAATTTTTGAAGGGTTCTTCTACAAGCTTTAACTTTAGCTTTTCAGATCTTACCCCTGCAAACTCATTTCTTCAGACTTCTCCCTGGTAATCCTCCCAGTGTCTCCTCTCTTTGCTGTTGACACCTGCGATGGAACGAGGACTGCCTTTCCACCCTCCAGATCAGGACTCTGTTGCCTCGCACGGCAGAGGACATGCTGCTCCAGACCTCAGAGCCTCAGAGGCTGTGCCTTCTTCCAGGAAACACTTCCGAATACCCTCCCATCGCTCCCTTTCTTTACCTGTCTCTGTCTTTTCTCTCTATAACTCTGTTGTCACCCTGAGGCTTTTTTTTTTTTTTTTTTTTCCAATTCCCAGGGAAGGATGTGACCTCAGAGTGAGTAAGGACTCACTAATCCTTACTTTGTTTAGTAAAAGCCTTCAGATTCCAAGGATAAGACAAAGTGGCCACTTCACAAAGGATCCAGAATAACACCCAGTAAGTTCCTTAAAAGTTTCAGCAGCTGAGAGGGTTCACCTGTATGTGGGCCTCTTTACCGCCACAGGTGTAGCCCACAGTGGGGAGGTGGGAAGTCACAAGGAATGGGGAGAGAAGAAAGAAAATAAGTCCCTGAGGTGTTATGCCCCAGTTTCAAGGATCTTAACGGTTCATGTGCAGTTTGGGAAGTGGGTCATTTTGATGATGAGTAAATTATGGTTCTACAAAGATTACCTGACTCCACTTACACAAGAATATGTATTCACAGCTGATATAACTGAATGTTCACGTCCCATCCACAGAACTCACTGAAGTAGATTTACCAAATTGGCCTTTCTGTTTGGGTGGGGATGCTTGGAGTGGGTCGTTAGGATAGAGTGAACGGTTCTTAGTACCTGTTTCCTGATGAGTGTTCTGTAAATTATTTCAATCCATTGAATGGCCCTTTGTAGAGCTCCATGTTCAAGTGTGGCATAAACGCCATTGTTCAACAGTTTTTCACATTTTCACACAATGTAATCTGACTTTGGTGCCCCTTGAGCAATCCATAGAATAATGTACAGCGGGGTCCCACTTCATCTACAGCAATGAACATGAACAGTGATCAATGGATATAGAGCACCAAGGGTCAAATTGTATGAGTTTTCTGTCTGTGTACTTTTGCCATTCCCAAAAATGGGTTTATAATTTAATTAAGAAAAAAGTGGGGGGACATGGTGGTCTCCTTAGCGTTTGGGAATGAAGCATGGCCTCTGGGGTCTGTAAACTGAAGAAACTTTAGTAATCACAGCCTCTGAAATCCAAAGTTAAGGAGCCTGTGGTTCTATTGGGTTTACAAGACTTCAGATTTGGGATGACATTTATTCCTGACCACAGTAGTGAGGGGCCATGAATTCAGGAAATGCGCTTGGGGCTGAGTCTCGCTCTGAGTTACCTGCCACATAGGCCCCAAGGCACGGGCAGCTTAGAAGTGAAGTCTCTTCCCATGTATGAATGAGCTCACGACTGGAGACTGGCCCCTGAGCTAAAAGCCAACCTCCAGCTGGGCTGGGGTGTCAGGCATGGGGCAGGGTGACTGGCACAGCTTTGTTCAAATCAGTAAAAATAAACTGGAAATTGAGCGTTCACTCACCCACCCTAGTATACTTTACAAAACAAAAAAAAGTCTACGTAGTATAATCAAAATGGTACCTGTATCTTAAAATTACGTAGGGAATTTTGTATGCTTAAATAATTGTTCTGGGTTCCATAATGCTTATCTTAGAAACTGTTTAGTAAAAGAAAATATATAAACCGTGCATTTGTGAATGCCCCCCCCTTAGAACATTCATCCAAGTTCAATGTGTAGTGTGATGGTTATTATAGATGTTTGAAGTATAGTAAGTGGCTGTGTGACAGGAGAGACTGCTATTTACCTACTGACTTAAGGGTAACTCCTGCCCACGTAATTAAATCAGTATTGTCCTTTCCTGTCGGTTTGATTAATTGCAGTATTGGTGGCTTCCTGCTTGTGACTGTTACCTGATCGTGTCAATGTACATCCGTAGTATGTACATGTGAAAGTGCCTTTCTATTTTAGAGGAGTTTTAGCCTTGTTCTTTACTGTTGCCCCGCCCACCTCCTCCCCCAAGTGCCACCCCAATTCCTGCATCCACTTGACTGTTTTGAAATTTCCTTCCCTCTCTCCCAGCTGCTTCTCCACCCCCGCACCTTTTCATGCCTCGGTGCTCAGCCTTGTCCTGTCTTGCATTCTTGTCGGTCATGGTCAGGTCATGGTCATCAGACGTGTTGTTTTCCTCTTAGCCGTGACTGTGCCTTTCGTTCCCCACAGTCACTCTCCGGGTCCCCCGCAAATCGCCCCCCTCCCCTCCCCTGCTCACGTGCTGCTGACGGCCATCCTGTTCGCCTCTGCTCTGTACTGCCTCTTCCCATGACATTCCCTCCTCTCTGAAGTGAAAGTAAAGGGGGATGCTTTTCTAGTTCTGGAAGAGAAAAAAAAAAAAAAGTTTTGTTAATCTGTTGTGACAATGCACTTTTATGTATAAGTACTGTACATTTTGGCATGTACCATTCCAGGCTTCAGTATACAGTCAGGTCTGTTCTTCATGGTGTATCTTTATAATAAATAAGATAGTTCTGGCTGCCTTTGTCGGCTTCCGATGGTCTGATTCTCTGCCGTGTTTTCATTCCTTTCTATTTCTAATCACTATTTAACGCCCCCCCCCACCACCAGAGCTGAGTTGCCTTAAATCGTTAAATCGTATGAAACTACCTTTTTAAAAAAAAAAAAAAGTTTTCATCTTTGATTTTGGTTTGTGAATTTGAAAATGAGGCCTCATGCACAGGGCCTTGTCCATGAAGCCAGGGTTTTTCAGAGGCATAGTTTGGAGACCCCTCTGTAATAAGAGAGATGGGGCTGGGAGAGTCTTAAGTAAGAGGCTGAGAGAGCACAGTCCTCCTAAACACTCCAGACTGAAATCTTTCCTTTGAGGAGTTTCTGACGTAGTAAACCTTGTCAAGCTGATTTTTGGTTTCATTTGAATCCATTGAAATGCAATCCTTAGGTATAGACTATGTTTAGAATTCCCCCATGTATGGATATTTTATCTTCAAACTTAGCTTTTTTTCCTAACTCTTGAGGACTAGCAATACATAATATAGTTTTGTAAAACTGTATCAGCAATGTGCAGATTGTATCAGCAATATACCAGACTGAATACTGATGAGCTGTAAAAAAAAAAAAAAAAAAAAAATTGACATAAATGGAGGGGAAAAAACTTTTATTGAAGCATAAAATACATAGAGAAAAGTACACAAATCATTAGTGTAAGAGATTTCACAAAGTGATACACTAATTTATCCACCCCCCAGATCAAGAAATAGCACATTAACAGCCTCCTAGAAGCTAGGCTTTCAAAGTTATCAACATCCTGACGAATAACACCATAGTTTGGTTTTGCCTGTCATTTTAACTTTCTACAAACAGACTCACGGTGTGTAGATTTTCTGTCTGGCTTCTTTTCTTGAAATTTATGTTTGGGAGAGTCCATGTTGTTAAATATGACGGTAGTTTTCTACATTTTTCAGGGCTGTATAGAATTCTATATGAATATGTATAGTCTAGTATTTCCTAATTAAACTTTAGGTATTGTATGCATGGCTGTATAGAATTCTATATGAATGTGCTTGGTGTTTTATTTTAGTATTTCCTGATTATACTTTGGGTATTATATGCAGAAATCTTTAAACATGGACAAATTAATGGGAAGAAAAAAAAAAAAAAAAAAGACCCACCTGTTAAGGGAAATCTTTTCCCCAAACATGATGGAATGACTTTGAACGAAGCCATTGACTGGAACGCCTATCTAAAAGCAGGTAGGTACCATTTTAGGACCTGAGAGTTGGATTTACAGGCTGCCCCATGGGAACAAATGCCCAAGTCAGACTATAGGACTGTTCCAGGAAAGCCCCACTGTCCTGCATCTCCCTCACTACTATCCGCAAATCCACGAGCCTCAGCCTCTGCCACAACCCTCCCCACGTGCGCCTGTATCCCTCACGCCTGAATTAGAGTCCCACGTGAGTATGGTTGTCAGCTCCCACTGTTCACAGGCCAGCACCCTGTAAGAATATTAAGAAGGCAGGGAAAGGGAGTTTTCCGGCTTCTATCTCGAGTAGTTGGGACTCAAGCAGAAAATTCCCAAACTTGATCTAAAATGCCCAACAGGTCCTGGAAGCCAAAAATTAGGGCACATTCTGTGCCATGGGCCATATATCCCCTCTTGGATTTTGGAAAATAGGGTTAAGATACCTTTGAGAAGTAATCATGGTGAGGTTCACCATTCTTCAGTAGACTTCCATCTATATAGTAGATAGAAAACTTGCCTCCTACAGTGAAAAATGGTGATTTTATCAAGATGAGTCCTTAGCAAGAGTGGCCGGAGAGCTGGAACCAGGTTGGATATCAAAATGTGTGTCTGTGTGTTTAAGAGAGAGAGATTGGTCCTCCTGGAGCCCTGAGACAACATTCTTTATTCAACATTAACATCTTGAAGGAAGTTAAGATATTTGCAGTCCAGTTCTGGCGAATAGTGGGTGCCCCCTTCCTACGCATCAGAGTGCGCTGTCAAGTGCACTCCTGGGATGATTGGCTTTCTTTTAGCTGCTTGGGTGTGCAGCTGAAGGGAGGACTACTGATGAATTATCCTCCCAGTGATGATGCACTATACTAATCTTTTGTCTTTGACATATCCAAGGAATCTCTTGTGTAAAAATTGCCTCTCTAAATGAAAGTGAACGATCATGTCTGTAAGCTAGGGGAGAGGGAGGCGTCATCAATAGTCTGGTGGCATATTCGAAATTATACAATGATATGATATTAACTAATTTGAAAATGAGATTTAGCTTTCTAAGCCTTTGATGGATGGACTGCATCCTTTTTTTTTTTTTTAAAGGCAACATGGTCAGGATTTCAAATAGAAGGTATGGACCGTGAGCAAAGGATGATTATTGCATTAGTAACTGAATATTAGCAGATGCATTAGGAGAGGAGGGAAAATTTTCAAATACGACAATAGTCTATTATCTGATCCTAATTCAAACTCAGTTACTAGACTTCTACAAATCATCAACCAATGCCTTAATTTCCCAGACAGAAATAATCCACAGCAGCATTTTAGTATATTGTCTTCTAATCCTTACACTATGCTTATTTTTAGTGGAGTTGAATTTATATTGTGCATATAATTGTGTATCCTTGTCAGGTTTTTCTCCCTCGTATCAGTTCTTATTACAAGTCTCAGTAAACATGATTTTTTAAGGACTGCATTAATATTCTAGCATATGAACATACCATAATTTATTTAATCATTTTCCTCTCAGTGAGCCTGTTTGCAGGGTTTTTTTCAACTGAATGTTCTACAGAGCTGTAGTAAGCAGCTCTGTACATAATCACTGTCTGCATTTTGGATCATTAATTTAGCATTGAATCCAAAAAAATGAAATAACTGGGTCAGGGGGTATAAGCATGTCTAAATTTCATGATAAATGTTGCCAACATGTTTTCCGGAAAGTCTGCACAAATTTACACTACTGCTGGCAAAGTATGAGTACAGAACACAAGCTTATAATGCTGTCATTTTGTTTCTTTGCCAATGTAATAGGTAAATGAGAGTTTTGATCCAAATTCTCCAATCTTTGTTCAAGTGCATATCCTCATTTTCAGAGTAGAAATCCCCGTTTTGCTCACCTCTTTGTCCTCAATCTCAGATGTCTCCCTCCCTATCAATTCAGCTGAACATCATTAGAGATTTTCCCCTAGACACCTTAAACTCAAGAGACCCAAAAACTAAATCCACTTTCTTGCATTCCAAAACACATTCCATTCCCCTCCACCAACATCCAGTGTTTTACTGATTTTTCTCTCTGATTTAACCTAGTTCTGTGTGCTTCATTTCTTTTTGCCTCAACTATTGCAGTATCTTCCCACATAGTTTTCCTGGGTCCATTTTCTTCCCTTTGCAAGGATTCTCTGTACTCACGCTAATCATCTTTCTTTAAAAAAACGAAAACGAAAACAATCTAACAAACTAGTGAGTAAAAAATCCAACAAGCAAGCATTGAAAACTTACTATCTACTAGGCATTGTTTTAGACAGGTTACATAAAAATAGCTAATTTGTATTGAGTGCCAGACACCATTATACAAACATTAATTTAATCCTTACAAGAAAGCCAAGAGAAAAAGCTACGACTATTATCATCCTTACAAGCGAGAAAACTAAGCCAGGAGGGGTTAAGAACTTGCTGTGGTCACAGAGCTAGCCAGTGGTAGAGCCAGGATTTGATTCTAAGCCACCTGGTCCCAGAGGTTGTGCTTGTAATTACTGCTGCATTCTGACCCCTGTGAGATGCTCACATCACTCCCCTGCTCAAAAACCGTATGTGGCTCCCCACTACAGACCCAGAGCTATGTCTCATTCATCTCTGCACCTTCAAACCTAACATATCATTAACTAACAAAACTGAAATGAGTGCAGTATCTGCCACGTTGGCGGTCTGCCACTTGCCTTCCTGCCCACCACTTCCTCTCAAGAACCTCTATGCTCAGCCCTATTGGGTTACCTTGCCCTGAATGGGCTGCGCTATAAGCTTCGTCACCGCGGCTCAGGCCATTCCTCAGCCCAACATGTCCCCTGCCTCACTGATATCCGCCTGATGCAATCATTTAAACTTAAAAACCCAGCGGAAATGTTACATCTTACACTAAGAGTTCCCTAAATCTCTCAGCTGGTGTTCACTGCTCCATCCTCCATGCTTCCACTGCACTTCACTCTCATTCAGTCAGGCTCTCTTCTGGGCATGTGGCCGTGAACAAGACATACAGGCTTCCTGGTCTCATGAAGTATGGTTCTTAGTTGGATAACAACCAAACAAGCCAACAACTATTCTGGCAAAACCATTTCAGGTGCTGATAACTGCTATGGAAAGTAAAAGTGAAACAGAACAGGGTGATTTACAATGTCTGGGAGGGGGACTTTAGATGGGACAGTTTGAATGTCACCTCTGAGGTGGCAGAATTTGAGCTAAGATCTGAGTGATGAGAAGGAAACAGGCAGGTGAAAAGAAAGAAAAAGACTTGGCCAGGCAGGGGGAACTGCATGGGACACTGCCCTGTGAAAAGGCCATGCAGAGTTGTTAGGGAGTTAAAGAAGGTCACAATGACTGGAGCAGTGTAAGCAAGAAAAACTGGAGATGGAGATGAAGGCTAAAGAGTGGATAGAGACCAGACTTTGGAGGAGCTTAGAGGCCAAAACAGCATATTTAGATGTCATTCTAAGTGCAAGGAGAGTCATTGGAAGGTTCGCAGGAATATGACATCATCAGCGTTTTAAGAAATTGTTCTACACAAGTACAGTGAGACATCACATCATACCTGTTAGGATGGCCATTGTCGGGGGGAATAAAAACAAGGAAAGAAGGAAAGAATAAAGAAAATAACAAATGTTGGTGAGGGTGTGGAGAAATTGGAATCTTTGTGCACTGTTGGCAAGAATGTAAAATGGTACAGCTGCTATGGAAAACAGTATGGCATTTCCTTTAAAAAATTAAATATAGAATTATTATATCATCCAGCACTCCCAATTCTGAGTATGTATCCAAAAGAACTGATAACAGAATCTCAAAGAGATATTTGTGCATCACATTCATTGCAGTGTTATTCACAATAGCAAAGGTGTGGAAGCAACCTAAATGTCAATCGATATTTGAATGGATAAAGAAGATGTGGTATAAGACCCAAGAAAACCACCTTCCACAGGTTGCACACCCAGCCTGCCCACATCAGGCCAGACCCTATCCTGGGACCAGCTGGGTCCCAGCCCTGCCCACTAGCAGGCCAACACAAGCTTCAGGACACCCCGGAACACACACCCAACTGTGTCAGGAACCAGCTCCCCCCAACCCCCCTGCCCCTCAGCTATCTGACACCAGCTCTGGGATCCCTGGGCCCTTCAGCCAGATTCCAGGACATGGCACTGCCTGCCAATACTCCAGCACTAACCCCAGGAACTGGCTTCACCCGCCAGTAGTGGGGGCAACAGCCCCAGAGTCTTCTGGACCCTGATGCCACATACCAGTGAGCCAGCACTAGCCCCAGGGCCCCCTGGGTTTCTGCAGTCAGCCATCTTGTGACCAGGACCCACTAACCAGCAGCAAACAGCATCTACAGAAGGTAGGCCTGGCAACCAGGTGGGCCAGGGGCCAACAAAGTCTACCAGATCACCCACATAGTCAGTCTGCCACAACAGAAGGACAAAATCAGGCAACAAAGGACCATCTTCAAACAAAGGAACAAGATAAAATCCCAGAAGAAGAACTAAGTGAAGTGGAGATAGGCCATCTACCCGAGAAAGAGTTCAGAGTAATGATCGTAAAGATGATGGCAGAACTCAGGAAAAGAATGGATGCACAGAGATGGAAGTTTTTAAACAAACAGAAAGGATAAAGAACAACCAAGCAGAGATGCAGAATACAATAACTGAAATGAAAAATACACAAGAAGGAATCAATCATTAGTAGACTAAGTGATACAGAGGAGTGGATCAATGAGCTGGAAGACAGAGTAGTGGAAATCACTGCTGCAGAACAGAAAAAAGAATGAAATGAGAGGAGGAACCAAGATGGAGTAGAAGGAAGTGCTCTCACTCCCTCTTGCAAGAACACCAGAATCACAACTAGCTGCTGGACAATCATCAACAGGAAGACACTGGAACTCACCAAAAAAGATACCCCACATCCAAAGACAAAGGAGAAGCCACAGTGAGACGGTAGGAGGGGAGCAATCACAGTAAAATCAAATCCCATAACTACTGGGTGTGTGACTCACAGACTGGCAAACACTTATACCACAGAAGTCCACCCACTGGAGTGAAGGTTCTGAGCCCCACGTCAGGCTTCCCAACCTGGGGGTCTGGCAACAGGAGGAGGAATTCCTACAGAATCAGACTTTGAAGCCTAGTGGGAATTGATTGCAGGACTTCCACAGGATTGGGGAAAACAGAGCCTCCACTCTTGGAGGGCACACACAAAGTAGTGTGCGCATCGGGACCCAGGGTAAGGAGCAGCGAGCCTAGGGGAGACTGAACCAGACCTACCTGCTAGTGTTGGAGAGTCTCCTGAAGAGGCAGGGGGTGGCTCTCTTTCACCGTGGGGGCAAGGACACTGGCAGCAGAACTTCTGGGAAGTACTCCTTGGTGTGAGCCCTCCCAGAGTCTGTCATTAGCCCCACCAAAGAGCCCAGGTGGGCTCCAGTGTTGGGTCACCTCAGGCCAAACAACCAACAGGGAGGGAACCCAGCCCCACCCATCAACAATCAAGTGGATTAAAGTTTTACTGAGCTCTGCCCACCAGAGCAACAGTCAGCTCTACCCACCACCACTCCCTCCCATCAAGCCTTTTAGATAGCCTCATCCACCAGAGGGCAGACAGCAGAAACAAGAAGAACTACAATCCTGCAGCCTGCAGAACAAAAACCACATTCACACAAAGATAGACAAGATGAAAAGGCAGAGGACTATATACCAGATGAAGGAACAAGATAAAACCCCAGAAAAACAACTAAATGAAGTGAAGATAGGAAACCTTCCAGAAAAAAAATTCAGAATAATAATAGTGAAGATGATCCACAACCTCGGAAAATGAATGGAGGCAAAGATCGAGAAGATGCAAGAAATATTTAACAAAGACCTAGAAGAATTAAAGAACAAACAGAGATGAACAATACAATAACTGAAATGAAAAATACACTAGAAGGAATCAATAGCAGAATAACTGAGGCAGAAGAACAGATAAGTGACCTGGAAGACAGAATGGTGGAATTCACTGCTGCAGAACAGACTAAATAAAAAAGAATGAAAAGAAATGAAGACAGCCTAAGAGACCTCTAGGACAACATTAAATGCAACAACATTCGCATTATAGGGTCCCAGAAGGAGAAGAGAGAGAGAAAGGACCCGAGAAAATATTTGAAGAGATTATAGTCGAAAACTTCCCTAACGTGGGAAAGGAAATAGCCACCCAAGTCCAGGAAGTGCAGAGAGTCCCAGGCAGGATAAACCCAAGGAGAAACACGCCAAGACACGGTAATCAAATTGGCAAAAATTGAAGACAAAGAAAAATTATTGAAAGCAGCAAGGGAAAAATGACAAATAACATACAAGGGAACTCCCATAAGGTTAACAGCTGATTTCTCAGCAGAAACTCTACAAGCCAGAAGGGAGTGGCATGATATACTTAAAGTGATGAAAGGGAAGAACCTACAACAAAGATTACTCTACCCAGCAAGGATCTCATTCAGATTTGATGGAGAAATCAAAAGCTTTACAGACAAGCAAAAGCTAAGAGAATTCAGCACCACCAAAACAGCTCTGCAACAAATGCTAAAGGAACTTCTCTAACTGGGAAACACAAGAGAAGAAAAGGAGCTACAAAAACAAACCCAAAACAATTAAGAAAATGGTCATAGGAACATACATATCAATAATTACCTTAAACGTGAATGGATTAAATGCTCCAACCAAAAGACACAGGCTCGCTGAATGGATACAAAAACAAGACCTATATATATGCTGTCTACAAGAGACCCACTTCAGACCTAGGGACACATGCAGACTGAAAGTGAGGGGACGGAAAAAGATATTCCATACAAATGGAAATCAAAAGAAAGCTGGAGTAGCTATACTTATATCAGATAAAATAGACTTTAAAGAATGTTACAAGAGACAAGGAAGGACAATACATAATGATCAAGGGATCAATGCAAGAAGAAGATATAACAATTATAAATATATATGCACCCAACATAGGAGCACCTCAATACATAAGGCAACTGCTAACAGCTATAAAAGACAAAATCGACAGTAACACAATAATAGTGGGGGACTTTAACACCTCACTTACACCAATTGACAGATCATCCAAAATGAACATAAATAAGGAAACACAAGCTTTAAATGACACCATAGACGAGATAGATTTAATTGATATTTATAGGACATTCCATCCAAAAACAGCAGATTACACTTTCTTCTCAAGTGTGCACGGAACATTCTCCAGGATAGATCACATCTTGGGTCACAAATGAAGCCTCAGTAAATTTAAGAAAAGTGAAATCATATCAAGCATCTTTTCTGACCACAGCGCTATGAGATTAGAAATGAATTACATGGAAAAAAATGTAAAAAACACAAACACATGGAGGCTAAACAATACGTTACTAAATAACCAAGAGATCACTGAAGAAATCAAAGAGGAAATCAAAAAATACCTAGAGACAAATGACAATGAAAACACGATGATCCAAATCCTATGGGATGCAGCAAAAGCAGTTCTAAGAGGGAAGTTTATAGCTATACAAGCCTACCTCCAGAAACAAGAAAAATCTCAAGTACACAATCTAACATTACACCTAAAACAACTAGAGAAAGAAGAACAAACAAAACCCAAAGTTAGCAGAAGGAAAGAAATCATAAAGATCAGAGCAGAAATAAATGAAATAGAAACAAAGAAAGCAAGAGCAAAGATCAATAAAAGCTGGTTCTTTGAGAAGATAAACAAAATTGATAAACCATTAGCCAGACTCATCAAGAAAAAGAGGGAGAGGACTCAAATCAATAAAATTAGAAATGAATAAGGAGAAGTTACAACAGACACCGCAGAAATACAAAGCATCCTAAGAGAACACTACAAGAAACTCTATGCCAATAAAATGAACAACCTGGAAGAAATGGACAAATTCTTAGTAAGATATAACCTTCCAAGGCTGAACCAGGAAGAAACGGAAAATATGAACAGACCAATCACAAGTAATGAAATTGAAACTGTGATTAAAATACTCCAACAAACAAAAGTCCAGGACCAGAAGGCTTCACCGGCGAATTCTATCAAACATTTAGAAAAGAGCTAACACCCATCCTCCTCAAACTCTTCCAAAATATTGCAGAGGAGGGAACACTCCCAAACTCATTCTATGAGGCCACCATCACCCTGATACCAAAAGCAGACAAAGATACTATGGAAAAAGAAAATTGCAGACCAATATCACAGATGAATATAGATGCAAAAATCCTCAACAAAATACTAGCAAACAGAATCCAACAATACACCACGATCAAGTGGGATTTATCCCAGGGATGGAAGGATTCTTCAATACACAGGTCAATCAATGTGATACACCATATTAACAAATTGAAGAATAAAAACTATATGATCATCTCAAAGGATGCAGAAAAAGCTTTTGACAAAATTCAACACCCATTTATGATAAAAACTCTCCAGAAAGTGGGCATAGAGGGAACCTACCTCATCATAATAAAGGCCATATACGACAAATCCACAGCAAACATCATTCCCAATGGTGAAAAACTGAAAGCATTTCCTCTAAGATCAGGAACAAGACAAGGATGTCCACTCTCACCACTATTATTCAACATAGTTTTGGAAGTCTTAGCCATGGCAATCAGAGAAGAAAAAGAAATAAAAGGAATACATATTGGAAAAGAAGAAGTAAAACTGTCACTGTTTGCAGATGACATGATACTATACATAGAGAATCCTAAAAATGCCACCAGAAAACTACTAGAGCTGATCAATGAATCTGGTAAAGTTGCAGGATATGAAATTAATGCACAGAAATCTCTTGCATTCCTATACACTAATGATGAAAAATCTGAAAGAGAAATTTTGGAAACACTCCCATTTACCATTGCAACAAAAAGAATAAAATATCTAGGAATAAACCTACCTAGGGAGACAAAAGACCTGTATGCAGAAAAGTATAAGACACTGATGAAAGAAATTAAAGATGATACCAACAGATGGAGAGATATACCATGTTCTTGGATTGGAAGAAACAGTATTGTGAAAATGACTATACTACCCAAAGCAATCTACAGATTCAATGCAATCCCTATCAAATTACCAATGGCATTTTTTACGGAACTAGAACAAATCATCTTAAAATTTGTAGGGACACATAAAAGACCCCGAATATCCAAAGCAGTCTTGAGGGAAAAAAACGGAGCTGGAGAAATCAGACTCCCTGGCTTCAGACTATACTACAAAGCTACAGTAATCAAGACAATATGGTACTGGCACAAAAACAGAAATATAGATCAATGGAACAAGATAGAAAGCCCAGAGATAAACCCACGCACCTATGGTCAACTAATCTATGACAAAGGAGGTAAAGACATACAATGGAGAAAAGACAGTCTCTTCAATAAGTGGTGCTGGGAAAACTGGACAGCTACATGTAAAAGAATGAAATTAGAACACTCCCTAATACCATACACAAAAATAAACTCAAAATGGATTCGAGACCTAAATGTAAGACTGGACACTATAAAACTCTTAGAGGAAAACATAGGAACAACACTCTGACATAAATCACAGCAAGATCTGTTTTGATCCACCTGCTAGAGTAATGGAAATAAAAACAAAAATAAACAAATGGGACCTAATGAAACTTCGAAGCTTTTGCAAAGCAAAGGAAACCATAAACAAGACGAAAAGACAACCCTCAGAATGGGAGAAAATATTTGCAAACGAATCAACGGACAAAGGATTAATCTCCAAATATGTAAACAGCTCACGCAGCTCAATATTAAAGAAACAAACAACCCAATCCAAAAATGGGCAGAAGACCTAAATAGACATTTCTCCAAGGAAGACATACAGATGGGCAAGAAGCACATGAAAAGCTGCTCAACATCACTAATTATTAGAGAAATGCAGATCAAAACTACCATGAGGTATCACCTCACACCAGTCAGAATGGGCATCATCAGAAAATCTACAAACAACAAATGCTGGAGAGGGTGTGGAGAAAAGGGAACCCTCTTGCACTGTTGGTGGGAATGTAAATTGATACAGCCACTATGGAGAACAGTATGGAGGTTCCTTAAAAAACTAAAAATAGATTTATCATATGATCCAGCAATCCCACTACTGGGCATATACCCAGAGAAAACCATAATTCAAAAAGACACATGTACGCCAATGTTCATTGCAGCACTATTTACAATAGCCAGGTCATGGAAGCAACCTAAATGCCCATCAACAGATGAATGGATAAAGAAGATGTGGTACATATATACAATGGAATATTACTCACCCATAAAAAGGAACAAAATTGAGTCATTTGTTGAGACGTGGATGGACCTTGAGACTGTCATACAGAGTGAAGTAAGTCAGAAAGAGAAAAACAAATATCGTATATTAACACATGTATGTGGAACCTAGAAAAATGGTACAGATGAGCCAGTTTGCAGGGCAGAAGTTGAAACACAGATGTAGAGAACATATATATGGACACCAAGGGGGGGAAACTGCAGTGGGGTGGGGATGGTGGTGTGCTGAATTGGGCAATTGGGATTGACATGTATATACTGATGTGTATAAAATTGTTGACTGATAAGAACCTGCAGTATAAAAAAACAAACAAAACAACCAATACTAAACTTTCATTGGGTTATTTGTATGGAAATATGTCAATATAAATGTTTCGGACATTACATGAAATTTCTAAAAATCTTATATGTTCTGGTATAATGTTATAAGTCATAATTCTATTTTTACTTTAAAATGTATATCTCAGAAATAACTAAATTTCCTTGTCAATTGCATTATTATGAACTTTCATCAAATCTTTAACCGTGGTCATTTTTAAGTCTTTTGTCATTTACAGACAGTTCTGGGTGTTCTCTGATGTTTTTGCAAATATGTTCCTATAAAAGGGTTTCATCTTCAAGGAATTCAGGGAAAAGACTCTGACAAGTACAGGTTTCTGGTAACTGACTGTACTGCTGAACTGAATGACTAAGCATTTTCAAAACTCTAATGGAAAACTGATGAACTCATAAAAGTGTTTACAAGAGATCAAGATGAAAAAAAATTAATTACATGGGACTGAGTGAACTGATGAGGATGATTATAATTTTTGTGACATTCTGTTTGAATTTAAAAAAAAAGAATGAAACGAAATGAGGACAGTTTAAGAGACCTCTGGGACAATACCAAGTGTACTAATATAGTAAGTCCCCTACATATGAACATTCAAGTTGCGAACTTTCAGAGATGCAAACATGCATTCGCATGTCCAATCACATAAGTTAGTTCACATGTCTGGTGTACACTGTGACGTGTGTGCATCTTCTACAAGTGGTTGTGCTTTTGTGTACTTTACTGTACAGTACTGTATAGAGTACAGTAGTACAGTATCTTTATTTCAAGCCCCAGATGTCCAGAAGCAAGTGCAAAAGCAGCAGTGGTGTAGCTGGTACTGCTAAGAAGTGCCAAGCGATAACGATGGAAACAAAAGTGAAAGTAATTGAGAGAGTGGAGTGAGGCAAAAAGATGGTAGACGTCGCTCCTTCTTATAACATGAATTGTTCAACCATCAGCACAAGTCTAAAGAATAAGGACAAGATCATGGAACATGTGAAGTCTGCTGTGCTGATGATGTTGACAATAATTTTAAAGAAGCATGGGGGCTTCCCTTGTGGCACGGTGGTTAAGAATCTGCCTGCCAATGCAGGGGACACGGGTTCGAGCCCTGGTCCGGGAAGATCCCACATGCCACAGAACTAATCCCATGCACCACAACTACTGAGCCTGCGCTCTAAAGCCCGCGAGCCACAGCTACTGAGCCCGCGTGCCACAACTACTGAAGCCCATGCACCTAGAGCCCTGCACTTCAATAAGAAGCCACTGCAATGAGAAGCCCACGAACTGCAACAAAGAGTTGCCCCTGCTCGCCACAACTAGAGGAAGCCCGCGTGCAGCAACGAAGACCCAGCACAGCCAAGAATAAATAAATAAGTAAAATAAGTTAAAAAGAGAAGCATGGAAACGTGATGGAGGAGATGGAGAAACTTCTCAGCGTGTGGATGCAGGATCGAGATCAGCATCAGCAATGAGTCCTGCTCAGCTTAATGCTGATTCAAGAGAAAGCTAAAAGCCTTTATGAATACTTGAAGAAGAAACACGGCGAAGAATCAGAGGCGCATCTTTTAATGCCAGCCATGGCTGGTTTCACCAGTTCAAGGCTACAGCCAGCTTTCACAATTTAAAAGGAAGTGGCGAGGCAGCAAGTGAAGATTCAGTAGCTGCCCGGGAATTTCCTGAAATATTTCAAGAAATTATTGATGAAGGCATATATTTACCCAAACAGGTTTTTAATGTGGATGAGACAGGACTGTACTGGAAGAGGATGTCAGACCAAAGTTATATAAGTAAGGAGTAAAAGTTGATGCCAGGCTATAAAGTAGCAAAGGATAGGCTAACCCTGTTGTTTGGTGGCAATGCTTCTGGCTATATGAAGCTGAAGCCTGTCTTAGTTTATCATTCAGAGAAACCAAAAGCCCTTAAAAACATAGCCAAGTGCTCTCTTCCTGTTATGTGGAAGACTAACCCCAAAGACTGGGTTACACAGGCCATTTTCCAGGACTGGTTTTTCCACCACTTTTTCCCAGAGGTAGAGAATATTGCTTCAAGAAGGACATCCCATTCAACATTCTTTTGCTGATCCACAATGCTCCGGACCACCCCCCATTCATGGACAACTTTCATCCCAACGTCAAAGTACTGCATCTGCCCCGAATACTACATCACTCATCCAACCTACAGACCAGGGAGTTTTAGCGACTTTCAAGAAATATTATTTACGTCACATTTTTCATCAGGCAGTAAGGGCAAGCGATGAGCCAGGAACAACCTTGCAACAATTTTGGAAGGACTATAACATCTACAAGGCCATAAAAAACATTGACTTTGCTTGGCGTGAGGTTACGGACGCCACCACAAATGGGGTTTGGAAGAACCTTTGCCCATATAGTTTGTTCACGATTTTCGTGGATTTGAGAAGGTGAATGAGGAGTCCAAAGAGGTCTTCAGCAACTTAGTGACCCTCAGCAAGAAGCTGGAGCTGCATCTGCAAGAGGACAACTTCATTGAACTCCTTGCTGTGCAACCCAAGGAACTTAACTAATGAAGACCTGATGGAATTGGAGGCCCAGAGAAAGGATGAACAAAGACAAGAGAAAGAAGAAGTAACTGAAGAACCAAAGAGATTCACGATGCAGGAAATGGCAAGGGGATTTTCTTTATGTGAGGGGGCACTGTTAGTTTTTGAGGCACAGGACCCTAACATAGAACGGTACATGAAAGTTGCAGCAGTGTGGTAGCAATCCAGTGCTACCATGTCATCTTTTACAAGAAAAGAAGAGCTACTACCCAGACATCACAGGATCAATTTTTCAAGAGGGTAGATAGAATTGAATCCAGCAAGGAACCAGAACCTGTGCCATCAATGTCAGGTGTGAGTGACATTGCAGCTTGCCCTCCATCTCCTGTTGCTGATGATCCTTCAGCTCTACCATCTCCCACCTTCTCTCCCTCCACTAATCAGTAACTCTTCTTGCCTGTTCATTCAGTGCCAGCCCCTGTATGACAGCTGTTGTACTGTACTACTGTACTCTTCAAGGTACTGTACTATAAGATTAAAAATGTTTTATTTAATAACTAATGAGAACCCACTGCACAGGGAACTCTACTCAATGCTCTGCGGTGAGCTAAATGGGAAGGAAATCCAAAAAAGAGGGGATATATATATATATGTGTGTGTGTGTATATATATATATGTATAGCTGACTCACTTTGCTGTACAGTAGAAACTAACACAACATTGTAAACCAACTACACTCCAATAAAAATTATTAAAAATATATGTTCTTTATTTTTTGTGTTTGTTTTTTATGTATTATTTGTGTGAAAAGTATTATAAACCGATTACAGTACAGTACTGTGTAACCGACTTTGTTAGTTGAGTACCTAGGCTAACTTTGTGTTGGACTTACAAATTGGACTTACAAATGCGCTGTTGGAATGGAACTGGTTTGTATGTAGGGGACTTACTGTATTCACATTATAGGGGTCCCAGAAGGAGAAGAGAGAAAGGAATTGAGAACATAGTTGAAAACATAATAGCTGAAAACTTACCTAACCTGGGAAGAGAAATAGTCACCCCAGTGTAGTGAAGTGCAGAGTCTCATACAATATGAACCCAAAGAGGAGCACACAAAGACGCATTGCAATTAAAATGACAAAACTTAAAGATAGAGAGAGAATATTAAAAGCAGCAAGGGAAAAGCAACAAGTAACATAAAAAGGGACTCCCATAAGGCTATCAGATGATTTTTCAGCAGAAACTCTGCAGGCCAGAAGGGAGTGGCATGATATATTTAAAATTATGAAAAGGGGACTTCACTTGTGGTCCAATGGGTAAGACTCCACACTCCCAGTGCAGGGGCCCCGGTTCGATCCCTAGTCAGGGAACTAGATCCCACATGCATGCTGCAACTAAGAGTCTGCATGCTGCAACTAAGAAGTCTGTGTTGCTGCAACTAAAGATCCCACATGCCACAACTAAGACCTGGCACAGCCTAAATAAATAAATAATATATATTTTTTTAATGATGAAAAGGAAAAACCTACAACCAAGAATAGTCTACCCAATAAGGATCTTGTTCAGATTTCATGGAGAAATGAAGAGCTTTACAGACAAGCAAAAGCTAAAAGAGTTCAATAGCACAAAACCTGATTTACAAGAAATATTAAAGGAACATTCTAGGTGGAAAAGAAAAGACCACAACTAGAAAAAAGAAAATTATGAAAAAGTTCACCAGTAAAGGCAAACATACAAAAAAGGTAGGAAATCATCTACACGCAAAGCTAGTAGTCAGGTTAAAAGACAAAAGTAATAAAGTCACCTATATCCACAATAAACAGTAAAGGGATACACAAAACAATTAGCTATAAAATATGATATCAAAAACAGTATTTATGAGGGGAAGAGTACAAATGTAGGTTTTTTTAAATGTACTTGAAATTAAGAGATCAGCAACTTTAAACAATCATACACACAATATATAGAATGCTGAATAAAAACCTGATGGTAACTACAAAACAAAAATCTATAATACACACACAGAAAAGGAAAGGAAATCCAAACATAACACTAAAGATAGTCATCCCCAGAATTGCCAAAGCAATCCTGAGGAAAAAGAACAAAGTAGGAGGCATAACCTTCCCATACTTCAGACAAAACTACAAAGCTACAGTAATCAAAACAGCATGGTACTGGCACAAAAACAGACATGGATCAATGGAACAGAATAGAGAGCTCAGAAGTAAACACACACACCTATGTTCAATTAATCTTCGACAAAGAAGGCAAGAATATACAATGAGGATAAGACAGTATCTTCAGCAAGTGGTGCTGGGAAAGTTGGACAGCTGCACGCAAATCAATGAAGTTAGAACACACCCTCACACCATACACAAAAATAAACTCAAAATGGCTTAAAGACTTAAATATAAGACAAGACACCATAAAATTCCTAGAAGAGAACATAGGCAAAACATTCTCTGACATAAATCGTACCAATGTTTTCCTAGGTCAGCCTCCCAAGTCAATAGAAATAAAAGCAAAAATGAAAAAATGGGACCTAATTAAGCTTATATGCTTTTGCAGAGCAAAGGGAACCATAAAGAAAACAAAAAGACAACCTATGAACTGGGAGAAAATATTTGCAAATGATGTAACCAACAAGGGATTAATTTCCAAAATATACAAATATACAATTCAATAACAACAACAAAAAAAACAATCCAATTGAAAAATGGGCAGAAGACCTAAACAGACACTTCTCCAAAGAAGACATACATACGGCCAATAGGCACATGAAAATATGCTCACCATCGCTAATTATTAGAGAAATGCAAATCAAAACTATAATGAGGTACTACTTCAAACCAGTCAAAATGGCCATCATTAAAAAGTCTACAAATAATAAATGCTGGAGAGGGTGTGGAGAAAAGGGAACCCTCTTACACTGTTGGTAGGAATGTAAACTGGTGCAGCCATTATGGAAAACAGTATAGAAGTTCCTCAAAACACTAAAAATAGAATTACCATATGATCCAGCAGTCCCACTCCTGGGCATATACCCAGATAAAACTATAATTCAAAAAGATGCATGCACCCTATGTTCATAGCAGCACTATTTACAATAGCCAAGACATGGAAACCTAATTGTCCATCGACAGATGAATGAATAAAGAAGATGTGGTACATATATACAATGGAATATTACTCAGCCATAAAAAAGAATGAAAATATGCCATTTGCAGCAGCATGGATGGACTGAGAGTTTATCATACTAAGTGAAATAAGTCAGAAAGAGAAAGTCAAATACCATATGATATCACTTACATGTGGAATCTAAAAGACAACACAAATGAACTTATCTACAAAACAGAAACAGACTCACAGAAACAGAGAACAGACTTGTGGTTGCCAAGGGAGGGGAGGTGGGGGAGGGAAAGATTTGAGTTTGTGATTAGCAGATGCAAACTATCATATATAGGATAGATAAACAACAAGGTCCTACTTTATATCACAGGGAACCATGTTCAATATCCTGTGATAAACCATAATGGAAAAGAATATGAAAAAGAGTGTGTGTGTATATATATATATATATATATATAACTGAGTCACTTTGCTCTACAGCAGAAATTAACACAGCATTGTAAATTAACTATACTTCAATAAAATTTTCAAAAATTAAAATAAAAAATAAAGATAGTCATTAAATTACATGAGAAGAAAAGAAGAAAGGAAAAAAGATCTATAAAAATAAACTCAGTCTGCCTGCTGATGCAGGGGACACGGGTTCGTGCCCCGGTCCAGGAAGATCCCACATGCCGTGGAGCAGCTGGGTCCGTGAGCCATGGCCGCTGAGCCTGCGCGTCCGGAGCCTGTGCTCCACAGCGGGAGAGGCCACAGCAGTGAGAGGCCTGCGTACCGGGAAAAAAAAAAAAACTCAAAACAATTAACAAAATGGCAATAAGACCATACATAATGGCAATAAGACCATACATATCAATAATTACCTTAACTGTAAATGGACTAAATGCTCCAACCGAAAGACACAGAGTGGCTGAATGGATACAAAACCAAGACCCATATATATGATGCCTATAATAGATTCACTTCAGATCTAGAGACACACACACAGACTGAAAGTGAGGGGATCAAAAAATGTATTCCTTGCAAATGGAAATCAAAAGAAAGCCAGAGTAGTAATACTTCTATCAGACTAAATAGACTTTAAAATAAAGACTATTACAAGAGACAAAGAACGACAGACACTACATAGTGATCAGGGGATCAATCCAAGAAGAAGATATAACAATTGTAAACATGTATGCACCCAACATGGGAGCACCTAAATATATAAAGCAAATATTAACAGACATAAAAGGAGAAATCAACAGTAACACAATTATAGTAGAGGATTTTAACACCCCACTTACACCAATGGATGGATCATCTAGACAGAAAGATCAATAAGGAAACACTGGCCTTAAATGACACATTATACCAAATGGACTTAACATATAGAAAGCATTCCATCCAAAAGCAGCAGAATACACATTCTTTTCAAGTACACATGGAGCACTCCCCAGGATAGATCACATGCTGGGCCACAAAACAAGCCTAAGTAAAATTTTAAAAATTGAAATCGTATCAAGCATCTTTTCCAACCACAACCATATGAGACTAGAAATCAACTGCAAGAAAAAAACTGCAAAAAAACACAAACAGTGAAGGCTGAACAATATGCTACTAAACAACAAATGAATAACTGAAGAAATCAAAGAGAACATCAAAAAATACCTAGAGATAAATGAAAACAAAAACACAGTGATCCAAAACCTAAGGGATGGCAGCAAAAACAGTTCTAAGAAGAAAGTTTAGAGCAATACAAGCTTTCCCCAGGAAACAAGAAAAGCAACCAAAACTTACACCTTAGGTTGCTTATCTGAAGACTATCATCCTGATACCAAAACCAGACAAAGATATCACAAAAGAGAGAATTACAGGCCAATATCACTGATGAACATAAATGTAAAAATCTTCAATACCAGCAAACTGAATCCAACAATACAATAAAAGGATCATACACCATGATCAAGTGGGATTTATCCCAGTGATGCAAAGATATTTTAATATTTGCAAATCAATCAATGTGACACACCACATTAATAAGGTGAGGAATAAAAACTATGTTCATCTCAATAGATGCAGGAAAATCTTTTGATAAAGTTCAACATCCATTTACGATAAAAACTCTCCAGAAAGTGGGCATAGAGGGAATATACCTCAACATAATAAAGGCCATATATGACAAAACCACAGCTAACATCATACTCAACAGTGAAAAGCTGCAAGCATTTCCTCTAAGATCAGGAACAAGACAAGGATGCCCACCTTTTATTCACCATTTTTTCATATATTTATTTATTTTTGGCTGCATTGGGTCTTTGTTGCTGCGCACGGGCTTTCTCTAGTTGCAGCGAGCAGGGGCTACTCTTTGTTGTGGTGTGCAGGGCTTCTCACTATGGTGGCTTCTCTTGTTGTGAAGCACGGGCTCTAAGTACATAGACTTCAGTAGTTGTGGCTCACAGGCTCTAGAGCGCAGGCTCAGTAGCTGTGGCACATGGGCTTAGTTGCTCCAAGGCATGTGGGACTTTCCCGGACCAGGGCTCAAACCTGCGTTCCCTGTGTTGGCAGGCAGATTCTTAACCACTGTGCCACCAGGGAAGCCCTAATTTACCACTTTTATTCAATAGTTTTGGAAGTCCTAGCCACAGCAATCAGAGAAAAAAATAAATAAATAAATAAAAGGAATCCAAACTGCAAAGGAAGAAGTAAAACTGCCACTGTTTGCAGATGACATGATACTATACATAGAAAATCCTAAAGACACCACCAGAAAACTAGAGCTCATCATTGAATTTGGTAAAATTACAAGATATGAAATTAATGTATAGAAACCTGTTGTATTTCTATACACTAACAATAAACTATCAGAAAGAGAAATTAAGAAAACAATCCCATTTACCATCTCATCAAAAAGAATAAAATAGCTAGGCTTAAACCTACCTAAGGAGGTAAAAGATCTATACTCAGAAAACTATAAGACACTGATGACAGAAATTGAAGACAACACAAACAGCTGGAAAGATATACCATGTTCTTAAAATGGAAGAATTAATATTGTTAAAATGACCATACTATCCAAGGCAATCTGCAGATTCAGTGCAATCCCTATCAAAATACCAATGGCATTTATCACAGAACTAGAACAAATAATTCTGAAATTTGTATGAAAACAAAAAAGACCTTGAATAGCCAAAGCAATCTTTAGAAAGAACAGAGCTAGAGGTATCATGCTCCCTGACTTCAGACTATACTATAAATCTACAGTAATCAAAACAGTATGGTATTAGCACAAGAACAGACACATAGATCAGTGGAACAGATTAGAGAGCCCAGAAATAAACCCATGTATTTATGGTCAATTAATCTATGACAATGGCGGCAAGAATATACAACGGAGAAAAGACAATGTCTTCAATAAGTGGTTCTGGGAAAACTGAACAGCTACATGTAAAATAATGAAATTGGAACATTCTCTAACACCATATACAAAAATAAACTCAAAATGGATGAAAGACCTAAATGTAAGACCAGATACCATAAAACTCCTAGAGGAAAACATAGGCAGAACACTCTTTGACATAAATCGTAGCAATGTTGTTTTGGATCCATCTCCTAAAGCAAAGACAATAAAAGCAAAAATAAACAAATGGGATCTAATTAAGCTTAAAAGCTTTTGCACAGCAAAAGAAACCACTGACAAAATGAAAAGACAACCTACTGAATGGGAGAAAATATTTGTAAATGATATGACCGATAAGGGGTTAATATCCAACATATAAAAACAGCTCATACAACACAATATCAAAAAAAAACTAGACTAAAAAATGGGAAGAACTGAATAGACATTTTTCCAAAGAGGACATGTAAACAGCAAACAGGCACATGAAAAGATGCTCAACATTGCTAATCATCAGGGAAATGCAAATCAAAACTTCCGTGAGATAGCATCTCACACCTGTCAGAATGATTATCATCAAAAAGACCACAAATAACAAATGTTGTCAAGGATGTGGAGAAAAGGGAACCATCATACACTGTTGGGGGGAATGTGAATTGGTGCAAACACTCTGGAAAACAGTATGGAGTTTCCTCAAAAAACTAAAAATATAACTACCATATGATGCAGCAATTCTACACCTGAGTATATATCTGAAAATAACAAGAACACTAATTTGAAAAGATACACTCACCCCAATGGTCATAGCAGCATTATTTACAATCACCAAGCTATGGAAGCAAACTAAGTGTCCAGCAACAGATGAATGGATAAAAAGATGTGGCTATATATATACAATGGAATACTACTCAATCATAAAAATGAAATTTGCAGCAACATGGATGGACTTGGAGGGCATTATGACAAGTGAAGTAAGTCAGACACAGAAAGATACATACTGTATGATATCACTTATATGTGGAATCTAAAAACTACAACAAAGTAGTGAATGAAACAAAAAAGCAGACTCATAGATACAGAAACAAACTCGTGATTCCCAGTAGGGACAGGGAAGGGGCGAGGGACAATATGGGGGGAGGGGATTAAGAGGTACAAACATTAGGTATAAAATAAGCTACATATATTGTACAACAGGGGGAATATAGCAAATATTTTATAATAACTATAAATGGAGTACAACCTTTATAAATTGTGAATCACTATATTGTACACCTATAACATATAATATTTTATATCAACTCTACTTCAATTTGAAAAAACATGAAAAAGAAAATGTGTTATATACATACAATATTATTCAGCCTTAAAAAAGAAAGAAGTTCTTGACATATGCTATTACATGGATGAAACTTGAGGACATTTTGGTAAGTGATACAAGTCAGTCACAAAAAGACAAATACCATATGATGCCACTTATATGAGGTATTTAAAGTAGTCAGACTCTTAGAAAGTAGAATGGTAGTTACCAAAGGCTGGGGAGGGAGGGAAAATGGGAGTTGTTACTCATTGATACAGGGTTTCACTTTTGCAAGATGGAAAAGCTGTAGAGATCTGTTGCATGACAATGTGCACATAAATAACACTACTGTACATTTAAAAATGGTAATATGATGGCAAATTTTATGTTGTGTGTTTTTTTTTAAACACAATAAGGAAAAAGAATCACTCTAGATGCTGTAAGAGTTATGTGGGGGGTGGGGTGGAGAAATTGGGAGGCAATGGCAATAGTGAAGTGAGAGACCACAAAAAGAAGCAACAGCAAAAGATGAGGGTGGCTTGGACTAGATGGCCTTGTAGTTGGAGCGGGAAGGATGGATTGGGAGTATATTTTAGAGTTAAAGTCAACAGGATTTGCAGATGAATTATATATGGGGATTTAAAAAAAAGGAGTAAGGTATCAAGAATAGCTTCTAGGTTGTTTTTCTCTTTTATGAGCAACAGGGTCGACGATATTGACATTTACTTAGGAAGGAAAGACTGGGGAGACAAAGAGGTTGGCAAACAGGGGTACAACCAAGAATTCAGGTTTGAACTTACTTAAGATGCCTGTTAGATTTCCAAGTGGAGAAATCTAGAAGACATTTGGATTTGAAGATCAGGGGGGTATTTCTGGCCAGAAGATGGAAATTTGGAATTTAAAGCTATGGGACTGAAGGAGATCTCCTAGAATTAGGAAGGAAGAGAGCCAATAACCATGCCCAGGAGAGCTCTAGCTTGTAGAGCTTTGGTGGAATGAGGACTTAGCAGAGGAGACTCAGAAGCAACAGCCAGAGAGGAGGAGGAAGAAAACCAGGAAAGTGTAACATTATCAGTGCCAAGAGAAGAAATCAGTGGCATTTGTAGAATGTCTTCATTAACAGAAATGTGATGAAATAATAAGAATACTAACATTTGTTAAATACTTGCTATGTGCCAAGCACTGTGTTTACTACTTTCACATGATCTGATTTAATCTTATCAGGTGGGAATCATCATTATCCTCATTTTTCATATTAAAAACAAATTCTAAGGCTTAAAGAAATGATCTCTTCTGAAATCACACAGTTAATGCATGTTGAGCCAGCATCTGGACCTAGATCTATTGCCTACAGAATCCCATATTTAACTATCATCTTCCCGCTTTTTTTCCATGACTAACATATAAATTTTAAAAGAGATTTCTTATTCGTTTTTGTATTCTCCAGAATTTAACTGAATGATGAATGTTTATTTAGTAGACTCATTTGCAGGAAGAAAAATTTGAGGCAAAGAGGAAGCACTGAATAAGTAGTTTCAATTAATTTGTAGATTTTATTATCTTATTTGTAATTTTCACAACTACATAATATTCCATTGAGTCTCCAATGTTTTTGTTCTTTGAGTAGCAATACTCTGGACCTCTGCATATATTACTTATTTTCTATCACCCTATTACTTGCGGTGGGTACCCAAGTGTAGAACTATCTGCGAGGTCAAAGGGTATGAGCAGTTTCAGAACTTTATTAATGTTGTGCCCAGGATTAGAAGCAAAGCTAAAAGGAAATGATGAAACAAACATATTTTTATAGAGGATCAATCTGTTCACCTGGCCTTATTACACCAAATGCCATCATGCTAACCAGAGAATAAGCCATCATCATTAACATGAGTGGTTGGGGCTTGAAGGAAATAGGCTCAAGCCACAAGTATTACTACACATAGAAAATCTGACACATGTCATTTGCCTCCGTACCTTTGGACTGTAGCATCACTGCAATTTAACAGGAGAAAAGCTGGAGAAGGTGTTACCAAATATCAGGGATCAATGGAGAAAGAAGGCAGTTCTCTAATAAAGAATACCTCCTCTGAAGAAGTGTCAAGGTCATAAGGCATGAAATTCTCTGACTTAAAATGCCTAGTAATCCTTGGCTGTCTATTATACTAAGTGAAATAAGACAGAGAAAGACAAATACTACGTGATATCACTTATATGTGGGATCTAAACAATAAAACAAACTAGTGAATACAACAAAAAAGACTCACAGATATAGAGAATAAAATAGTGGTTACCAGTAGGGAGAGTGAAGGGGGGAGGGGAAGATAGGCGTAGGGTATTAAGAGGTATTATGTATAAAATAAATAAGCTACAAGGATGTATTGGGGAATATAGCCAATATTTTATAATAACTATAATTAAAGTATAACTTTTAATTGTGAATCGGTATGTTATACATCTGTAACTTATATAATATTGTACATCAACTATACCTCAATAAAAAATAATAAGTAGGGCTTCCCTGGTGGTGCAGTGGTTGAGAGTCTGCCTGCTGATGCAGGGGACACAGGTTCGTGCCCCAGTCTGGGAAAATCCCACATGCCGCGGAGCGGCTAGGCCCGTGAGCCATGGCCGCTGAGCCTGTGCGTCCAGAGCCTGTGCTCCGCAACGGGAGAGGCCACAACAGTGAGAGGCCCGCGTACCGCAAAAAAAAAAAAAAAAAAAAGTAAATAAAAATAAGCACTAAAGAGCAGCACTAAAAAACTGATTGTCATAGAAACATTATTCTTAATAGCCAAATGGCTGAAACAACCCAAATGTCCATCAACTGATGGGTAAATGGATAAATAAAATGTGGTATACAGAGGCTCCAATCAAGATGGCAGAGTAGAAGGATATGGAACTCACCCACTCCCACAAATACATTAAAAATACACTTACAAATGATACAGTTCTCACAGAACACCTACTGAACACTAGCAGAAGACCTCAAACACCTGAAAGGACAAGAAAGATTTCCATGTAACTGGGTAGGACAAAAGGGAAGAAAAAAAGGAGGAAGTGGATGGTACCTGCGCCCCTGGAAGGGAGCTGAAGAAATGGAAAGGTTCCCTTGGAAGCCCCGTCACAGGCGGGGAGATCAGCCAGGACAGGAAGGGAGCTTCAGAGGCTCAGAGGAGAGTGCAACAACCAGTTTGTGCAAGCAGAACAGAGAGAGATCTACACAGATGGTTCATGCCACTGCCCTGCTCACCCCAGCCTGAGACGCACAGGCACATGTCTGCTGGTATGGGTGCTAAAACTAGGGGTTTAGAGGACAGCCCTGGGGAGAGGACTGCTGCTGGCTGCACGGAAACAGCCTGAAGGGGCTGGAGTGTGGTAGGGCTGCAACCAGGAGCATTAGTGGAATAGGCCCGGGGCTGCCATGAATGTGAAGCACCACTGTTAAGTGGCATGCAAAGGGAGGGGTGGGGCTGCCATTGTAGCCTCTTTCTCCACATGCCGCCCCATCCTCTGAGGGCTCCAGGAGAGAAACGTTCCAGTCACACTTCAGGGAGCTCCCACCTCAGCAGGCTCCTATGCCCCAGCCACCACCTCAGCGGGCCCCAGGAGCAGATGCCAGCAGGTTGCCCATGCACAGAGGCCAAGTTGAAACCAAAGCTGAGTCTCAGGAGCCACACAACTTAGGAAGCAGGGCTGAAATCTCTCCCCTTGGCTGTGTGAGCCACAGATTTACTTCTCCGCCACTGGCTTCGTAAGTTCAGTGCCTGCAGGACATCCAAATGGACAACAGGTGCTCCCACAGCTGGGAGGGGTCTGACCTTAGCAGCTATGGGATCTGTGGGCAAATACACATTGGGGGTGGGCCAGGACAGGGTCTGAGCTGCCTCCATAGCTCCCACAGTGGGTCCAGGTACATGACTACTGCAGTCCTGGGACCTGACTTCACTGGATCTGCACTGGTGGCCTTGTGAACACAATGTCTGAGGGACACCAGGGCCAAATGCCAGCATTCCCATGGTTGAGGTGGGGCTGAGGGCAGTGTCAACAACAGTGTACTTTGTGAGCCCACACAGCAGGTGACAGGTGACACAACAGAGCACACTCACCAGTGAACAGCTCCAGAAGAGGAATACTCAGTGGCTCCTCTCCAGTGGGAGCACTCCAATCCCACCTACCTCACACCACAGCTCAGAAATGCAGCTGAGAAATGGATTGGGAGGCCTCTACTCCAACAACTAGGGAGCAGGCCCTGCCCCTGACAGGGCAGTGACAACCACAGAGCAAAGAGGAAGCCCCACTCAATATCCAGTGCAGGCTCTGTCACAGCAAGTTACACCTCCTAGCAAGGGAATAATGGCCAGCATACACAGAGGAAAGAGGCGGCAGACATCCATACTAAAAACAGACTTCACACCCAAAATATTAAACCCACGCAAGCTATACAGGAACACTCCCACATAAAAATAGCCCTCTAAGACCACAATAGATAATTGTTTCTCCTAAACTCCCAGAGCAAGAGAAATATAAGTAAAATGAAGAAGCAGAGGAACCACTCCCAATTAAAAGATCAAGAGAATTTCCCTGAAAGAACAAATATGAAACAGACCTTTTCAGTCTAATAGACACTGAGTTGAAAAGAGATAATGAAAATACTCAAGGAATTAAGAAAAGCTATCAACAGAAATGTAGATAACTGTAAAAAGGAACTAAAAACTATAAAGAAGAGCCAAGAAAAATTAGAAAACTCAATTGCAGAGACAAAAGCTGAATTAAAGGCAATGAATATCAGAATGAATAATGCAGAAGAACAAATAAGTGATCTGGAAGATAGAATAATGGAAATCACCAAATTAGAAGAGCACACAGAAACTCAGATGGAAAAAAAATGAAAGCAATATAAGAGACCTATGGGATAATATAAAGCATGACAATGTGCACATAATAGGGATCCCAGAAGGAGAAGAAAGAGAAAAGGGGATTGAAAATGTATTTGAAGAAATTATGGCTGAAAACTTCCCAAACCTAAAGAGGGAAACAGATATCCAGGTATAGGAAACACAGAGGGTTCCAAACAAGATATCCAAACAAAACTAAACCAAGACATATTTTAATTACAATGGCAAAAGTTAAAGAGAAGATTCTAAAGGCAGCAGGAGAAAAACAAAGAGTTCATTACAAGGGAACCCCCATAAGGCTATCAGCTGATTCCTTTACAGAAAGGTTGCAGGCCAGAAGGGAGTGGCAAGATATATTCAAAGTCCTGAAATGGAAAAATCTGCAACCTAGGATACTCTACCCAGAAAGATTATCATTTAGAATAGAAGGAGCCATAAAAAATTTCTCAGACAAGCACAAACTAAAAGAATACAGCAATACTAAATCTATCCTAAAGGAAATATTGAAAGGTCTTCTCTAAATATAAAAGAAGTATGAATCTATAAGAAAGAGAAAATAACATTTGGAAACTAAATCACTTAAATAATCCAGTGCACAGATTTTTCAAAAAATAAAAAAAATTCTGTGGAAGCAATGGTAACTACAATGAACAGCAAAAGGATGAACATGAAGATGTAAAAGAAAACATCAAAATAATAAAATGTGGGGGAGGAGAGTAAAAAAAATGTAGATTTTTTTCTAGAATATGTTTGAGCTTATAGAAATATGACTACCAGTCTAAAGAAAGTAGATATAGAAAGGGGTTAACATACTTGAAAAAGAGGGCAACCACAAATAAAAAACATACAATAGATACACAAAAACCAAAAAGAAGACAACATAAGCATAATACAAAAGAAAATCATCAAACCACAAAAGGAAAAACAGAAAAAGGTACAAAGAAGAAATATAAAATCAATGGGAAAACAAAGTTTAAAATGGCAATAAATACATATCTGTCAATAATTACCTTAAATGTCAATGGACTAAATGCTCCAATCAAAGACACAGAGCAGCAGATTGGATTAAAAAACACAAGAGCCTACAACATGCTGCCTACAAGAGACCCACTATAGGGCAAAGGACACACATAGATTGAAAGTGAGGGGATGGAAAAAGATATTTCATGCAAATGGAAATCATAAGAAAGCAGAGGTGGCAATACTCATCAGACAAAACAGACTTTAAAACAAAGGCTATAAAGAAAGATAAAGAAGGACATTATATAATGATAAAAGGATCAATACAAGGAGAAGATATTACACTTGTCAACACATATGCACCCAATATAGGAGCAACCAAATACATAAAACAAATACTGACAGACATAAAAGGAGAAACTGACAGAAATACAATAACAGTAGGAGACTTTCACACTCCACTCATATCAATGGACAGATCTTCGAAACGAGATCCTAATGCAACAGAGATAGTAAATGATAGAACTGTTAGACCTAATTGATATTTTCAGGACATTACATCCCCCAAAAAGCAGAATGTACATTCTTTTCAAGTGCACATGGAATATTCTCTAGGACTAACCACGTACTAGAGCACAAAACAAGCCTCAACAAATGTAAGAGAATAGAAATGATTTCAGCCATCTTTTCTGACTACAATGGCATGAAACTAGAAATCAACCACAGAAAAAGAAGTGAGAAGAAAAATAATTATATGGAGCCTAAACAACACAATACTAAAAAATCCAGGGGGTCAAAGATGAAATCAAAGAAGAAATTTAAAAATACATTGAGGGAAATGACAATGAAAACACAACAATACAAATTCTATGAGATGCAGCAAAAGCAGTTCTTAGAGGGAAGTGCATAGCAATACAGGCCTTCTTTAAGAAACAAGAAAAACCTCAAATAAACAACCTAACCCACTACCTAAAAGAACGAGAAAAACCTAAAGTCAGCAGAAGGAAGGAGATAATAAAGAACAGGGAGGAAATAAATAAAATAGAGATTTTTTAAAAATAGAAAAAAATCAATAAAATCAAGAGTTGGTTCTTTGAAAGGGTAAGCAAAATTGACAAAACTCTGGCCAAGTTCACCAAAAAGAAAAGAGAGAAGACCTAAATAAACAAAGTAAGAAATGAAAGAGGAGAAATTACAACTGATACTGAAGAAATAAAAAAAAAAAACCATAAGAGAATATTCTGAGCAATTATATGCCAACAAATTTGACAATCTAGAAGAAATTGACAACTTTCTAGAAACACACAGCCCACTAAAATAGAATCAAGAAGAAAGAGATAACTTGAATAGACTGATCACTAGAAGTGAAATAGAAGACGCAATTTTAAAAAATCCCTACAAACAAAATTCCAGGACCAGATAGCTTCACAGGTAAATTCTACCAAACATACCAAGAAGAACTTACACCCATCTTTCTCAGACTCTTCCAAAAGATTGAAGAGGAAGGAACACTCTCAAAGACATTCTATGAAGCCACCATCACCCTGATACCAAAACCAGACAAAGAGGGACTTCCCTGGTGATTCAGTGGTTAAGAATCTGCCTACCAATGCAGGGGACACAGGTTGAATCCCTGGTCCGGGAAGTGCCCACATGCCACGGAGCAACTAAGCCCATGTGCCACAATTACTGAGCCTGCACTCTAGAGCCCGCGAGCCACAACTACTGAGCCCGTGCACCACAGATAATGAAGCCCGCGTGCCTAGAGCCTGTGCTCTGCAACAAGAGAAGCCACAGCAATGAGAAGGCTGCTCACCACAACAAAGAGTAGCCCCTGCTTGCCGCAGCTAGAGAAGGCCTGCGCACAACAACAAATACTCAACACAGCCAAAAATAAATAAATATTTTTAAAATTAAAAAAAAAAAACAACCCAAAGACACTACCAAAAAAGAAAATTACAGTTCAATATCTTTGCTGAATACAGATGCAAAAACTCTCAACAAAATATTAGCAAACTGAATTCAACAACACATAAAAAAGATCATACACCATGACCACGTTGGAATCATCCCAGGGTCATAAGGATGGTTCATCATACTCAAATCAATCAATGTAATACACCACAACAACCAAAGAAAGGACAAAAACCACATGATCATCTCAGATGCAGCACAAGCATTTGATAAAATTCAACATCCATTCATGATAAAAACCCCTATGAAAATGGGTATAGAGGGAACATATCTCAGCATAACAAAAGCTATCCATGACAAACCCACAGCCAATATAATACACAGTGAAAAGCTGAAAGCCTTCCTGCTGAATCTAGAACAAGACAAGGATGCCCACTCTTATCACTTCTCTTCAACACAGTATTGGAAGTCCTAGTCACACCAATCAGACAAGAAAAAGAAATAAAAGGTATTCAAATTGGTAGGGAAGAGGTAAAATTGTCATTATATGCAGATGACATGACACTATATAAAGCAAACCCTAAAGATTCCACACAAAAACTGCTAGAACTGATCAAATTCAGTAAGGTAGCAGGATACAACAATGACTATTAACATACAGAAATTGGTTGAGTTTCTTTACACTAACAATGAAATATCAGAAAGGGAATGTAAACAATCCCTTTCAAAACTGCATCAAGGGCTTCCCTGGTGGCGCAGTGGTTGAGAGTCCACCTGCCGATGCAGGGGACACGGGTTTGTGCCCCAGTCCGGGAGGATCCCACATGCCGCGGAGCGGCTGGGCCCGTGAGCCATGGCCGCTGGGCCTGCACGTGGGAGCCTGTGCTCCACAACAGGAGAAGCCACAACAGTGAGAGGCCTGCATACCGCAAAAAAAAAAAAAAAAAAAAAAAACTGCATCAAGTTGCACTATACAAAATTAACACACAGAAATCTCTTGCATTTCTATACACTAACAATGAAAGATCAGAGAGAGAAATTAAGGAAATGATCCCATTTACCACTGCATCAAAAAAATAAAATAACTAGGAATAAATCTACCTAAGGAGGTAAAAGACTTATATTCAGAAAACTATAAGATGTTGATGAAAGAAACTGAAGATGACACAAACAGATGGAAAAATATACCATATCAATATCGTCAAAAAGACTATACTACCCAAGGCAATCTACAGATTGAATGCAATCTGTTTTAAATTACCAGTGGCATTTTCCACAGAACTAGAACCAAAAAATTTTAAATATGTATGGAAACACTAAAGACCCTGAATAGACAAAGCAATCTGGAGAAAGAAAAATGGAGCTAGAGGAATCAGGCTCCCTGACTTCAGACTATACTACAAAGCTACAATCATCAAAACAGTATGGTACTGGCATAAAAACAGACATATAGATCAATGGAACAGGATAGAAAGCCCAGAAATAAAGCCACACTCCTATGGTCAATTAATTTACAAAAAGGAGGCAAGAATATACAATGGAGAAAAGACAGTCTCTTCAATAAATGGGGCTGGGAAAACTGGACAGCTACATGTAAAAGAATGAAACTAGAACATTCTCTAACGCCATACACAAAAATAAACTCAAAATGGGGGGAGGGCGTGTCCCGGGGGGTGGCGGCGGCGGCCTTCTATGCTGGAATGTGCGGCTCCCGAGAGCTCACGGCGCAGGAGCAGAGCAAGCGCCGCCGAGGTCCGGGGCCCCAGGCGGCGGCGGCGGCCAGGACGGTAGGGCGAGAGCCGGAGGCCTGAACATTCTCTGCAGCCCCCCTCCTGGGTCTTCGCGGGCCTCGACTGCCCCAGCGTCCAACTTTTCCTCCCTCTCCCTCCCCTCCCCCGAAACTCCAGCAACAAAGAAAAGTAGTCCGAGAAGGAGCGGCGACGCGGGTCTTCGCCCCTCCTCGCCCAGGAAGGCCGCCCAGGGAAAGGTTCAGGACGAGTGTGGCGGCAACTGGTGTGTCAGTGGTGCAGTGAGCGGGCCGAGCCGAGAGGAAGCGAGAGCTCCCGAGTTTGCAAAGAGCTGCTTTGTGTTTGAACACCGTTATGGCCACCCAGGTAATGGGGCAGTCTTCTGGAGGAGGAGGTCTGTTCACCGGCAGTGGCACCATGGGCATGGCCTTGCCTAACGACATGTATGACTTGCCTGATCTCACCAGAGCTGAACTGGCTGCGCCTCAGCTCATCATGTTGGCAAATGTGGCCTTAACTGGGGAAGTAAACGGCGGCTGCTGTGATTACCTGGTTGGCGAAGAAAGACAGATGGCAGAATTGATGCCTGTTGGGGATAACGACTTTTCAGATAGTGATGGAGAAGGACTTGAGGAGTCTCCTGGGGTAAAAGGCGAGCCCAGTGGGCTGGAAAACATGGAACTGGAGAGGTTTGGAACTCAGTGTTGTGCAACCGCAGCCTGTGTTTGAGGTGTCAGCTGCCTCAGAACCGTACAGCTCAAATAAAGATCTTCCTCGGGAAACACCTGTAGCAGAGGACAAATGCAAGAACTTGAAGACCAAGCCCTTTCGCTGTAAACCGTGCCAGTATGAAGCAGAATCTGAAGAACAGTTTGTGCATCACATCCGAGTTCATAGTGCCAAGAAATTTTTTGTGGAGGAAAGTGCAGAGAAGCAAGCCAAAGCCAGGGAATGTGGCTCTTCCACTGGGGAAGAGGGAGATTTCTCTAAGGGCCCCATTCGCTGTGACAGCTGCGGCTACAATACCAATCGCTATGATCACTATACTGCTCACCTGAAACACCACACCCGAGCCGGGGACAATGAGCGAGTCTACAAGGGCATCATTTGCACGTACACCACAGTAAGCGAATATCACTGGAGGAAACACTTGAGAAACCATTTTCCAAGGAAAGTATACACATGTGGAAAATGCAACTATTTTTCAGACAGAAAAAACAATTATGTTCAGCATGTTCGAACTCATACAGGAGAACGTCCGTATAAATGTGAGCTTTGTCCTTATTCAAGTTCTCAGAAAACTCATCTAACCAGACATATGCGTACTCATTCAGGTGAGAAGCCATTTAAGTGTGACCAGTGCAGTTATGTGGCCTCTAATCAACATGAAGTAACCCGTCACACAAGACAGGTTCACAATGGGCCTAAACCTCTTCACTGCCCACACTGTGACTACAAAACAGCAGATAGAAGTAACTTCAAAAAACACGTGGAGCTACATGTTAATCCACGGCAGTTCAACTGCCCTGTATGCGACCGCGCAGCTTCCAAGAAGTGTAATCTGCAGTATCATTTCAAATCTAAGCATCCTACTTGTCCTAATAAGACCATGGATGTCTCAAAAGTGAAGCTAAAGAAAACCAAAAAGCGAGAGGCTGACTTGCCTGATAACAAAATCACCAATGAGAAAACAGAAACAGAGCAGACAAAAATGAAGGGGGATGTGACTGGGAAGAAAAACGAGAGGTCTGTAAAAGTGGAGAAAAAAGATAATGTTTCAAAAGAGAAAAAGCCTTGTAGTAATGCCTCAAGCCAAGTGACTACCAGAACTCGCAAATCGGCACTGGAAGCTGAAAAGATGGATGTGCACCCAGGAAATAATGAGAAAAAAGCTGTAAAAGCAAGAAAAGCAAAAGGAAGACAGAAGCTGAAGCCCGTTCCTTACAAGAACCTGTGAATGATGAGGAACCTGTGACAAAAAAGAAAAAGAAGGCAGAAAGCAAATCCAGAAATAGTCAGCAAGTGCCGAAGGGTGACAGCAAAGTACAAGAGAATAAAAAGCAAAGTAGTTGCATGAAAAACAGTGCAAAGAAGAAAACTCTGAGAAGTAAATCATGTAAAAAAAGCGGCAAGCCTGCTCAGAGGAGGCCCACTCAGATAGAGCCTCCTCCTCCCATGGAGTCTGCTGAGGGGGGCCCTGTTCAGACGGAGCCTCCTCCTGCTGCCCGCCCCCCACCTCCTCCTCCTCCCCTTGCCCCCGAGCAGCATGCTGAGGTCGAGGTTGTTCAGACGGAGCGGCCGCCTCCTCCTCCCCCTCCCCCCCATCTCCTCCTCCACCTCTTCCCCCCGGGGGGGGCATGCTGAGGTCAAGGTTGTTCAGAAGGGGCCTGTTCATGCGGAGCCTCCTCCTCCTGTGGAGCCAGATAATGGCAAGGAAAAGTCCAACATGCAGAGTGAAATGGTGCAGAAGGAGCAAGTCCTTATTGAAGTTGGCTTAGTGCCTGTTAAAGACAGGCAGCTTCTAAAGGAAAGTGCCGGTGCACAGGATCTCTTACCACCATCACCACCTCTGCCAAAGGAAGACTTAAAAGAGGAAGAGTCAGAAGACCAAAAATTAGTCCCTGCAGGCGAAGGACATAAAGAAGCTCCTCTTCAAAGAGTGGAAGCAGAAGAAGCAGATAAGAGTCTAGCTGGTCTTGCTGCTGTTACCAAGGCATCTGCCAGTATTTCATCCTCTGAACAAAACTTGAATATGCCAGAGGGTGAAACTTCAGATGGTAAACATCAGGCTGACGCTATGCTTTGTGAAATGAAGATGGACGCTGATGAGAAGAAAACAGAGAATCCCCCCGGCAGAGACTCGGCGGTTGAAGAACCAACTTCACCACCACTTCTTCCTCTACCGCTAGAAAAATGTGAAGCAGTGTCCACAGCTACTGTGGCATCACCTCCTGTCACCGTGACAGTAAATGAGTCTCAGGAAATGGATGAAGACGAAGGCATCCACAGTCATGATGGAAGTGACCTAAGTGACAACATGTCAGAGGATAGTGATGACTCTGGATTGAATGGGGCTCGGCCAGTTCCACAAGAGACTAGTAGAAAAAATGGAAAGGAAGCCTTGGCAGTCAAAGTGGCCGAGGGAGATTTTGTTTGTATCTTCTGTGATCGTTCTTTTAGAAAGGAAGAAGATTACAGCAAACACCTCAATCGCCATTTGGTTAATGTACACTTTCTTGAAGAGGCAGCTCAAGGGCAGAAGTAAATAAACTTTGGGCAAGGCTTCAGTTCTTAGTTTGTAAGGTCTGTGACATTTTGTATTCATTTGTAGTAATGGACAACCTTTTGTTTTTAAAATTGCTTTAATTAGTATCCAATCTTGATTTTTAAGTGGCATTCTTTTCCTTAGGAATCCGTGTACCTAATGATGTACAAATTTTAGCAAATCCAAGGGAGTTAGTGTAATAAACCAGCAGACATCTAAATCTATTAGCTTTTGCTTTTAATTGAACCCAGAAGGCCAAGGTGGTATTAGAGCATTCTATCGATTTGTTCAGCTATAATTTGTGAGTTTTTTCCTCATGTCTATCTTCCTGTTTCACGTTAGTTTATTCTTAGTTCCTTGTTTAGCTCTGTAAAAATTAGCATACTTAAATAGCAAATTACTTGAAGAATTTGCCTGCTTTATGTAAAGTTAGCACTTTAAAATTGTTTTAGAGATGAGAAGAGACATTTAAATTGAAGAGAAATTCTCCCAACAATGGATGTTATATCAGTCCAGGTATTTACTTCCTGAGTTTTGATCAGTATATGTGTTTTGTGTATGTCAATCGTCATAAAAAGTGGTTTTGGTGGGGGTTTTTTTTCGGTGCTTTAATGCCTTAAGATGTTGCACATTGTTGTTTTTAACCTATGCAGTTAAATTATTTCTAGAAATAGCTTTTGTGTTGTAACACTTTATATCTATATATGCATGTTTATTTTGACCTCTTTGGAGGGATGCTTAAGTCTTATTTGCAAAAGAGCAGTTTTCTTTTCCCCTGCTGCAATTGTCTTTTTTGCAGAATATTAGTCTGTTCAAATTTGTGAGCAAATGAAAGATGCCGGTTCAGTCCATTGATTTTGATTTTAACATCTTATATCTATGCCAGAATCTGTATTTCATATAAGTTATTTATTTTAAATTGATGTGGTGAATCACAGCTCTCAGTTTGAACTTTACAATAAATAAACCACTAGGCTCCAAAAAAAATAAAAAATAAAAATAAACTCAAAATGGATTAAAGGCCTAAATGTAAGACCAGATACCATAACACTCTTAGAGGAAAACACTCTTTGACATAAATTGCAGCAGTATCTTTTTGGTTCCACCTCCTATAGTAATGAAAATAAAAACAAAAATAAACAAATGGAACCTAATGAAACTTAAAAGCTTTTGCAAAGCAAAGGAACCCATAAACAAGACGAAAAGACAATCCACAGAATAGGAGAAAATATTTGCAAATGATGCTACTGACAAGGGATTAATCTCCAAAATATACAAACAGTTCCTGCAGCTCTATGTTAAAAAAAAAAACCCAAGCCAATCAAAAAATGGGCTGAAGGTCTAAATAGATATTTCTCCAAAGAAGACATACAGATGGCTGTAAAGCACATGAAAAGATGCTCAATATCGTTAATTATTAGAGACATGCAAATCAAAACCACAATGAGGGGGATTTCCCAGGTGGTTCAGTGGTTAAGAATCCGCCTGCCAATGCAGAGGACATGGGTTTGATCCCTGGTCCAGGAAGATCCCACGTGCTGTGGAGCGACTAAGCCCATACACCACAACTACTGAGCCTGCGCTCTAGAGCCCATGAGCCACAACTACTGAGCCTACGCACCTAGAGGCTGTGCTCCGCAACAAGAGAAGCCACTGCAATGAGAAGCATGTGCAATGCAACGAAGAGTAGCCCCCACTTGCCACAACTAGAGACAGCTTGCATGCAGCAATGAAGACCCAACGTGGCCAAAAATAAATAAATAAAATTTTTAAAAAACACAACGAGGTATCACCTCACACCTGTCAGAATGGCCATCATTAAAAAGTCTACAAATAATAAATGCCGGAGAGGGTGTTGAGAAATGGGAACCCTCCTACACTGTTAGTGGGAATGTAAATTGGTACAACTATTATGGAAAACAGTATGTAGGTTCCTTAAAAAACTAAACATAGAACTACCATATGATCCAGCAATCTTACTCCTGTACATATATCCAGAGAAAACCGTAAGTCGAAAAGATACATGCACCCCAATGTTCATTGCAGCACTATTTACAATAGCCAGGACATGGAAGCAACCTAAATGTCCATCAACAGAGGAATGGATAAAGAAGATGTGGTACATATATACAATGGAATCATACTCAGACATAAAAAAAAGAATGAAATAATGCCATTTGCAGCTACATGGATGGACCTAGAGATTATCATACTAAGTGAAGTAAGTCAGACAGAGAAAGACAAATGTCATATGATATCACATATATGAGGAATCTAAAAAGATGATACAAATGAACTTATTTACAAACCAGACTCTCAGACTTCAGAAACAAACTTGTGGTTATCAAAGATGAAAGGTGGGGGAAAGGATAAATTAGGAGTTTGGGATTAACATATACACACTACTATATATAAAATAGATAATCAACAAGGGCCTACTGTATAGCACAGGGAACTCTGCTCAATAATCTGTAACAACCTATATGGGAAAGAATCTGAAAAAAAAATGGATATATATATATAACTGAATCAGTTTGCTGTACACATCTGAAACTAACACAACACTGTAAATCAACTATAATCTAATATAAAATAAAAATTATATTAAAAAAAACTTAGGAATAAACCTCACCATGAGGTGAAAGACTTATATGCTGAGAACTACAAAACATTAATAAAGGAAACTGAAGATGATTCAAAGAAATGGAAAGATATCCCATGCTCTTGGATTGGAAGAATTAATATTGTTAAAATGGCCATACTACCCAAAGAAATTTACAGGTTTAATGCAATCCCTATCAAATTACCCATGATATTTCTTTAGAACTAGAACAGATAATCCTAAAATTTATATGGAAATGTAAAAGATCCAGAATTGCCTAAATAATCCTGAGGAAAAAGAACAATGCGGGAGGCATAACCCTCCCAGACTTCAGACAATACCACAAAGCTACACTAATCATAACATCATGGTACTGGCACAAAAGCAGACATAGATCAATGGAACAGAACAGAGAGCCCAGAAATAAACCCATATACCTATGAATAATTCATCTTCGACAAAGGAGGCAAGTATATACAATGGGGAAAAGACAGTGTCTTCAGCAAGTGGTGTTGAGAAACTTGGACAGCTGCATGTAAATCAATGAAGTTAGAACACACCCTCACACTGTACACAAAAATAAACTCAGAATGGCTTAAAGATGTAAATATAAGACAAGACACCATAAAACTGCTAGAAGAGAATATAGGCAAAACATTCTCTGACATAAATCGTACCAATATTTTCTTAGGTCAGTCTCCCAAAGCAATAGAAATAAAAGCAAAAATAAATAAATGGGACTTAATCAAGCTTATAAGCTTTTGCACAGCAAAGGAAACCATAAACAAAATGAAAAGACAACCTACAGACTGGGAGAAACTATTTGCAAACAATGCAACTGATTAGGGCTTAATTTCCAAAATATACAAACAGCTCATAGAATTCAATAACAAAAAAACAACCAACCCAATCGAAAAATGGGCAGAAGACCTAAATAGATACTTCTCCAAAGAAGACATACAGATGGCCTATAAGCACATGAAAAGATGCTCATCATTGCTAATTATTAGAGAAATGCAAATCAAAACTATGAGGTTCCACCTCACACCAGTCAGAGTGGCCATCATTAAAAAGTCTACAAATAATAAATGCTGGAAAGGGTGTGGAGAAAAGGGAACCCTCCTACACTGTTGGTGGGAACATAAATTGGTGCAGTCATTAGGGAAAACAGTATGGAGGTTCCTCAAAAAACTGAAAATAGAGTTGCCATATGAGCCAACAATCCCACTCCTGGGCATATACCCAGACAAATCTATAATGTGAAAAGATACATGCACCCCTATGTTCATAGCAGCACTATTTACAATAGCCAAGACATGGAAACAAAAATGTCCATTGACAGATGAATGGATAAAGAAGATGTGGCATATATATACAATGGAATATTTCTCAGCCATTAAAAAGAATAAAAATATGCCATTTGCAGCAACATGCTTGGACCTAGAGTTTATCACACTAGTGAAGTAAGTCAGAAAGAGAAAGAGAAAGACAAATACCATATGATATCACTTACATGTGGAATCTAAAAGACGACACAAATGAACTTATCTACAAAACAGAAACAGACTCACAGAAACAGAGAACAAACTTGTGGTTGCCAAGGGTGGGGGGAGAGGGAAGGATTCGAGTTTGTGATTAGCAGATGCAAACTATCATATAGGATGGATAAACAACAAGGTCCTACTGCATAGTACAGGGAACCATATTCAATATTCCGTGATAAACCATAATGGAAAAGAATATGAAAAAGAAATATATATGTATGTATAATTGAGTCACTTTGCTGTAAAGCAGAAATTAACACATTGTAAATCAACTATACTTCAATAAAATTTAAAAAAAGTTTTTTAGTTTAAAAAAATGTGATATAGTCATACGATGGAGTAGTATTCTGCAATAAAAAGAACTGAAGTACTGATACTTATTACAACATGGATGAACTTTTAAAACATAATTCTATTTATATGAAATCCAGCACAGGCAAATTTATAGAGACAGAAAGTAGATTCACCGTGGGCTAGGGCTAGAGGAAAGGAACTGGGGGAGAAGAATGACTACAAAGGGATGTGGGATGTTTTGGGAAGGTGATTAAATGTTCTAAAATTGATTTTGGTGATGGTTGCACAACTCATTGAATATACCAAAAACCACTGAATGGTACCCATTAAAGTGGTGACTTGAGTGACATGTGAATTATATCTCAATTAAACTGCTACCCCCAAAAGCCAATTGAAAACTCTGTTTCATAAGAAGAAATAAACCGGTAGCTCCTTTAAGCCACTGAATCATTCTCAGCTCTGTCACGGCAGCCTGACTTTGTTCTGACAAATGCACTCTGCTTTGCTCCCTCAGGAGAGTAACCTCCAATCTTCTGCTGAAGCAGGAAGGGGCATATTTCCCTGGCCATGTGGAGCTGGGGAAAATATTAGGACCTAACTGCTTCTTATATCTACAAATCTCCCTGTTTCAGCCTTACCTCAGAGAAACACCAAGTGGAATCAACAAGTTTCTTCAGTGCAAGTCAGTTTTCCAGCTTAGGATTCAACTTTTTCCAGATGCTAAATATGTTACTTTGCCTCCTTTCTGTCTTCCAAAATTTTGTTACTGTTGTTACCTCTCTTAGTCTCTTTAATCATGGGTTTATGTCATTTTTAATGTTCTTCATTGTCATTTTCAGAGGTGTTAGGAAGCAGCAGAGGTAAATGTCTGTCTTCAAATCACAACTTTTAAACAAGCTCCTTTTCTGGCCTCTTAAAATCCTTTCTGCTTGACTCAGCCAGAATTGGTTTCTGCTGCGTGCTTAGCCCTAACACACATATTCAGAAAGAATTTTCTTCCTAATAAAGGTAAAATAGTTATTCTTGAGGGTAAACAGAAGCCTGAATATTAAAGAGGTAAGTGCTAGTCCAAACCAAGCTACTGTTGAACCAGGGAGAATTTTCCAAATTCTGCAGACCACAACACTTGCAAAATGGTACCTATTTCCATCAGGGGGATGTGAGCATCCCATTTGCTACCTCCAGAGAAGATGGCTTGGCAAAGACACAGCCAGAACTTACTTTTGCTTTACTTGATTTAATACTTTAGCATTTAGGAACAAAACAGTGGGAGAAGTGTTTCATTTTATCTTGGAAGTATTTTAGTTTTTTAAACAAAAAATGAAGAAAAATAATAAAAATGATCAGAAATGAGGAACACTTGTTTCGTGCGGTGTGAAGCAAAATACAAAAGTGCTTATTGAATAAATAAAATAGCTTACGAAAATGAGTAAGCTGACGACCCATTAGAACTCAGAAATTTCCACTCGGAAAAAGAAAAGTTATATTGGAATGGGAGTGTGTTAATGACAAAAAAATAGTAAGCTTCATGGCCAGAGAACCAAGTGTTCCCAGTGATCTATGTGGGGAAAAGAGATTCAGATATATCTGATTGTGTACTGAAAAAAATCACCTATGGGCTCCGGATATAATTTACATTGAATAGAGGAAATTTCAAAATAGGAATTCCTATGTAGGTCAAATGCAGGTCACGAGTTTTAAAAGTCTACTGGAATTGAGAAATATATTTAGAATGAAGATATAATTGAGTTTTGACCATGCCGGATGAAGGGAAACTATAATTACCAGGAAGTTCTACACCTGAAAATAGTGGTCACAGTGAGGAGAGAAGGCAACTGTAAGTCACCCAATTTGATGATGCAATTCATCCTTATGTTTTTAGAGTTAAACTGCCTGAGCCCCAACCCCCAACTGCCAGGGAAAGTAATATTTCCCAAAGTCCATCTGTTCCCTTCCAGGCTCTCATTCCTCCCTCTGGATGTCCTTGTTTGTTTCCTAGTATCTCGGGGGATGCAGAAGTTGTCTGGCTCCGTCCGGCATCAATACACTGGATGTATAGCAGAGAGGCCCCAACAGCTGAGCAGTTGCTGGCCTTTGAGAGTTATGCCCAAAGCACAGCACTGGACAAAGTCCCTTATCTCAGAGCAGGCACAGGTGCTAGGGCAGCAGTATCCTCCAAAGTAGCAAATCTAAAATGGGCAACACTGACACAAACAAACAGAGGCACATGTTGGCATATGACTGAGATGTCCAAACAATTTCACTGAAGGAATAAATAAGCACTTCAATAAAAAGCGATGCTAAAGGCAGTGTACATTAATACACATCCCATAACTGGGCCTAGTGGGTGAAGGAAGTACCTTTCCCCTCAGCAGTTATTTGGTGGTGATTATTTGCTAATTTGTCCAAACATCAGGACAGAAGAAATCATTTTCTTATTTCCAGCCATTCTTGGGAAAAGTCCTAGACTAAAACTTAATTTTTTTTTTTTTTTTTTGGTCTTAATTGCTGTGCGCCAGCTTTCTCTAGTTGCAGCGAGTGGGGGCTACTCTTCGTTGTGGTGCAAGCGCTTCTCACTGCGGTGACTTCTCTTGTTGTGGAGCACAGGCTCTAGGTACACAGGCTTCAGTGGTTGTGGCACGCGGGCTCAGTAGTTGTGGCTCATGGGCTCTAGAGCGCAGGCTCAGTAGTTGTGGCACATGGGCTTAGTTGCCCTGCAGCATGTGGAATCTTCCCGGACCAGGGCTCAAACCCGTGTCCCCTGCATTGGCAGGCAGATTCTTAACCACTGCGCCACCAGGGAAGCCCCCTTAGTGTTGTTTTAAATGATGCAAGACATATAAAGTTAACTTGTTAGTACGGAAGTTTTCTGTTTGTCCTTTTGTCATTGCATTATAGATATGGAAAACAAAAGAAAGAATCAGGTATGCCCAAGTCAAGCCCTCCCCTGAACTAGAGAATCTCTGCCTTCAGTTAAAGGAATTGAGTACCCAGGGAATAAATGATTACCTGGGTAACATAAAAACATTCATGTTACATTTCTACATGCAGCTGGAGGCAAGACTGGTTCATAATGGTTCTAGGCCTTCACTATTTATAGTTGCATCCTTTTCCTTTTTTTTTTTTAAGTTACATAGTATGAATCTATAGTGTGACTTTGCTCTTAGCACCTCAGCAAAGTCTGCTTGTCTTTAATCATCTGTGCATCTACACTTTTCTTAGATCTTTGCTGAGAAGAGGCTTTTAGGATGGACGTTTATGTTGCACTTAAGAATTCGGTCTTCTCTGACAAGCAAGATGAACAGTTAAAGACATTTAAAAAAAAAAAAAAGCAGTCAATCGTTTTCTAAAATGGAAAGCACATCACCTCATTCCCCACTTAAGCGCCTTATGATGACTTCCCATAACACTTGGAATAAAATCTGAACTCCCAACCTGGGTCCACGTGATCCAGCTTCTGCTGCGCCCTTTCACCCTGTGTTGTGCAAGGTGCCCCACGTTCGTGACACACCTGCCACACTGGCAGTTTTGCTGTTCCTCCAACATGCTCAGCTTGTTTCTGCCTCAAACCTTTACTCTAGCTGCCTCTACCTAGAATGATCTTCCCTTAGATTTTTCACACAGATGCCTCCTTCTTGATAATCAGATTATTGCTCAAATGTTAACTCTACGTAGAAGCCACTGCAACAACCCTGCTAAATTAACAGCCTAGGTACAGGCTGATGGCTGTTCATTTGTTCTGCCCCTTTGCAGGGCAATTTGGCAACAACGATCAAAATCACTAACACAGGGCTTCCCTGGTGGCGCAGTGGTTGAGAGTCTGCCTGCTGATGCAGGGGACATGGGTTTGTGCCCCGGTCCGGGCGGATCCCGCGTGCCGCAGAGCGGCTGGGCCTGTGGGCCATGGCCGCTGGGCCTGCACGTCCGGAGCCTGTGCTCCACAGCGGGAGAGGCCGCAGAGGTGAGAGGCCCGCATACCGCAAAAAAAAAAAAAAAAAAAAAAAAAAATCACAAACACATATTCCCTTTGCCCCAGTAATTCCAGCTCTAGAAATTTACCCTACAGACAAATTTATACACATGGGAAATTACATATGTATAAGGTTATTCACTGCAACATTATCTGGAACAACAACAGATTGCAAACAACCTGAATGCTCATCAATAGGGCACAGGTTAGGGGCTTCCCTGGTGGCACAGTGGTTAAGAATCCACCTGCCAATGCAGGGGACACGGGTTCGAACCCTGGTCCGGGAAGATCCCACATGCTGCGGAGCAACTAAGCCCGTGTGCCACAACTACTGAGCCTGCACTCTAGAGCTCGCGAGCCACGACTCCTGAGCCTGCGTGCCACAACTACTGAAGCCCACACGCCTAGAGCCCGTGCTCCGCAAGAGAAGCCACTGCAATGAGAAGCCCGCCCACTGCAACGAAGAGTATACCCCGATCTCTGCAACTAGAGAAAGTCCGTGTGCATCAACAAAGACCCAACATAGCCAAAAAGTAAATAATTTTTTAAAAAATAGGGCACAGGTTAAATAAATTATAGAACATTTATACAATGGATTACTTACTCACTTTGTCGCTATAAAGGAGAAAGAGGAAGATCTCCAAGTACTGATATGGGAAGCTCTCCAAAACATGATTTTGTAAAAAAAAAAAAAAAAAAAAAAAAAAACGAAGTGCAAAACAGTGTATGTGGTATATGCTACCATTCGTGCTAAGAGCAGCTAAAATAACAATATATGCTTGTATTTGCTTGTTTATATAAAAAAAAAAACTCTAAGAACACACACAAAGTATTTACAGAGGTTACCTAGGTGGAATGAGTGGGGAAAAATAGGCGGATGGTGGACAGAGATGTGAAGACGACTTTCACTGAATTTTTTTATACATTTTTATGTCTGATTCATGTGACTGTATTCTGATTCCTGTAACTTTTCCAAATTAATTTTAAATGGTTTTTACCCTGCAATAAAATAGCAGTTCCCAATCCCCTTTATTCTACTATCATTTCCTTTTTCTAAAAAATTGAGGTATAATCGACATAACATTATATTAGTTTCAGGTGTGGAACATAATGATTTGATATTTGTATATATCGCAAAATGATCACAACAAGTACAGTTAACATCCACCCCCATACATAGTTACAAAATTATTTTCTTGTAATGAGAACTTTCAAGATCTACTTTCCTAGCTACCTTCAAATATGCAATACAGTATTATTAGCTATAGTTGCCATGCTGTACATTACATCCCCATGACTTATTTCACAACTGAAACTTTGTACATTTTGACTCCCTTCACCCATTTTGCCCACTCCCTACCCACCATCCCCACCTCAGGCAACCACCAGTCTCTTCTCTATATCCATGTGCTCAGTTTTCTGGTTTTGTTTGTTTTTAGATTCTATGTATAAGTGAGATCATATGGTATTTATCTTTTTCTGTCTGACTTATTTCACTTAGCAGAATGCCCTCGAGATCCATCCATGTTGTCACAAATTATCCTGCTTTCTTTCCTTCATAGCACTTACTACTATGTAACAGGATATAAAAATGGAAGGGACCAAAATATCATATTCTATTGCACGAGACCAAATCAACATGCAAATTTTCAAAGGATTTCACGAAAAGCTCATGAATGCCTCACTCTCCTCTAGTGATTTAGAGACTATGGATACTAGGAGAATGATTTATGAAGATTTTTAGAGAGAAGCATGCATGTGCTGTGAGCTCTCCTCAAAGGAGAAGAGCGGGGGTTGCCTGGTCTTCACCTCAACTCTAATGAGAAAAGCATCAACGGGAACACCCAAGAAAGTCTGATGTATATCTCCTGAAGTTGAGGGACAGAGTGGACTGGGGTCTGACTTCTCCTATGAGATCTTCATTGTGAGACATAGCGGGCTAGCCACGTGCTGATGGAGGAGATGAAGGAGAGGTGGCAGCGTGGGCTGCCTGCACTTCCAGAGTGTGTCAGGCCAAGGGATACAGGACGTGGGCCAAGCTCTATGCAGAAGGAGGCTGTGTGAGTGGTATCTTATGTTTTGGTCAAAAGATTGCCTGGAGAGAAGAATAGAATGTAACTGAATGGAGCTGGATTCCTAAGTGCTAAGGAAGTAGTAATCAAACAGCTAGAAGAGAGATGTATTAAGGGGACTGCTGGGAGAGATCCTGAAGAGACTGATGGGTTCAGAGTCTCTGAAAACTCACGAAAGCACTTCTCTAAGGAAGGAGTTTATTTTTCACTCTGGCTTAAGCACAAAGCCAGTTTAAGCAGATAGTACTCGTCAAGTAAGAACTTTCCTGATCCCTTTCCCCTCCTCCCTGACCTAGCTTCCCCTCTGCAGCTGACCCCATGTGGAGTTGGGAAGGAGAATGTTCATTCAAATTAAATTTGAAGGTGATATTATTTACCAGGGACTAAACACTAGCAATGACTGAATCATGACTGTGATCATGACTGTGAAAATGATCGTAGGATTTGTATTGCCTTATAATAGCCAGAATAATTGCCATGACAGAGAAAAAAGCAGGTGGCAAGGGGCACTGTTTTAGGTGGGGGATCAGGGGAAACCCCTTTGAATAAATGACTTTAGTGAGGTGAGAAGACAAACCACACTGACATCTAAGCGATTTCCAAGGTTTTCCGAAGCAGAGAGAACAAGTACAGAGTTGCCTGAACAGCGAGCATGCTTGAAAGGTTTGAGAAACACCAAGAACGCAACTTGACTGGACAGAATGAGAAGGCAAGAGGGGAGATGATGGAGCAGGAAGGCGAGCCAAGGGCCAGACCGTGGGGGGCCCTGCAGACCACAGCGAGGAGTCTGGATTTTCTTCTAAGAGGGATGGAAGATTATTATAGAGGGCATGGAGAGTTGACCTAACATGAGTTGAATGTGTCCATGGTACAGGACCTAATCCTGCCCAATCACCATCGTCTATCCCTCTTATCAGACTAAATGATTTGAGGGTGGGTGCATTGCCCAAACTGGGCCAAATTAGGATCAATTCTGGGACTTGTGTTTCACTTTTAGAAAGTAGTTTCCCTCTTTCCCCTGAGGTTGCTAAGCCAATAGGATGTAAGCCTGGAACTGTGGGGGCCTCCATCCTCAGGGAGGCCTCCTTGAGAGCGATGCCAACACAGAGGAGGACACCAGAAGGGAAAGAAAAAGTGACAGAGGAACCAAATTTTAATGACATTGTGTGAGCCGTTGAATGCAGATGAGCCTAAAATAAAACATAACCCTAGACGTACCAGCTTTAGAAGCCAATACATTTCCTTTTTAAAAAACTCAACGTGGGGGGCTTCCCTGGTGGCACAGCGGTTAAGAATCTGCCTGCCAACTCGGGCAACACGGGTTCAAGCCCTGGTCGGGGAAGATCCCACCTGCTGTGGAGCAGCTAAGCCCATGAGCCACAACTACTGAGCCCACGCGCCTAGAGCTCGTGCTCTGCAACAAGAGAAGGCACAGCAATGAGAAGCCTACGCACCGTAACAAAGAGTAGCCCCCGCTCGCCACAACTAGAGAAAGCCCATGCACAGCAATGAAGACCCAATGCAGCCATAAATAAATAAATAAATAAATAAAAACTCAGTGTAGTTAGAGTTGGGTTTCTGTCACTAGCAAGAGTTCAGATTAGTACAGATACCAAATTATTAACAATAATTGTCTTCAGTGGTGAGATTACAGGTGATTGTTTATTTTCCTTTTCTGTTTATATGGCTTTTGTTTGTTTTTTAGTATTGACAACAAATTTACTAATTTTTCAATAAAAGAAAAATTAAAGTATTATTTAATGCATGGAGGGAAGAGCTAGAATGTCATCGAGGTTGGTGAACCAACAGATGCCCAATCAAAGAAAGGGCTTTGGACCCTTCTTGGAAATCTCCAATCCCTACGCCAATTCTAGGGTTCTTTTGTGTGTCCACTCCTCACTCATATTACTTGCATAATCTACTTTTTAAATCCAGGGATAGGGGAATGGAATTGAGGATTTCTGAAAGTCTCTGCAAGTCTGTGATTTTCAGAGTGACTACTTTTCCTGAATGGGTCATAACTGTACTCCAATTACATCTATTGTTGGTGCTGTATTTTTCTTTGCAAGAGAAAAGCATGGAACATGAGAAATTCTTTTCTTTTTTGTAAGTACTCTTATACTTACTTACAGAAAAAGTAGAAGATGCTATCGATAAGACTTTGGATGCTGGTGGCTGGAAACTCCATAGTGAGCATGTTCCACTTGTAAGAGCAAAGGGGAACAGGCTTCACTTGCTGCTGCAGGGAGTTATTCACCTTAAGGAAAAACTCTAGCTCCTCAGTCAAGGAAGTGATGCTATTATCAAGAAAAGTGATGGGATTAATCTTGGGGCTGACTCCCCCAAGTCAGGGGAAGGGAAGGGAGGGAGGAGAGGGAGGAAAAGAGGGAGGGAGGGAAGAAGGGAAGGGAGGGGGAGGGGAGGGGAGGGGAAGGAGGAGGGAAGGGAGGGAGAGAAGGAAGGAAGGAATGTGAATCTTAGACCATAATATGGAAGCCATGTGTTGAGCAGAGCAGAGCAGCAAAGTAGGAGGAGCCATTCCTATCTGACTGAAGTACTGTTATTCTGGCCTCTGCTATAGGAGATGAATCTGTATCCCAAATAATCTCCTTGGGCTTTATTGAAATAGTTTCCTTTGCCTTAAAAGAAGGTATGGCAGATGGGCTTCAGCGCAAAGAGGTGAAGCCATTAGTGGCTATATGACACCATGCTGGAAGGTCCCAGCAGAGAAGTACTAACCAGGGGAGAACTGTTCGTCTTGGCTGGGCAGGCTTGGTGTGTTCCGGGCTCCCAATCAATCTATAAGAAACAAATCTATGAGAAAAATAAAGTATCACCAGCAATACCTGCTGCAGGGAAGAAAGAACGTAAAGATACCACTTCGATTCATTATTTAGAGGAAGGAGCCCTTGTGGGTATTGGTGGAAGCTCAGGTGCTGTCCTCAGGCCAGACTGAGCAATCCTCTCACCTTCCTTGGTGTGCTGAGGAAGGCAGCAACAGAGGGAGGAGGAGTCCCTCCACATCCAGCAACCTACGCCCTTCACTTGAGACATTTTCCCTCCCCCTTCAATTAGCTAATGGTTATGGGGACCACAGCCTGCCTCAGAATCATCTGGGATATTTGTGGAAATACAAATTCCTAGGCTCCACCCCAAAAATCTGAATCAATAGGTCTCGAATGCTTACTGTGGTGATCATTTCACAATATATATAACTATCAAATCATTTTGTTGTACACCTGAAAATAATATAATGTTATTGTTAATTATATCTCAATTTTTTTTTAATCTGTTTTTTTTTTTTTTTTTTAAAGGACCTGCATTTCACACACTCTCCAGGGGATTTTTCTGCACAATAGTTTGAGAATCACTGTCATAAATAACATGAAAAAATTTTATAGTAGCAAACTCTCAATATAAAAATACACCAAAAAGCTTTTTCCAGAAAGTTTGTGTTCATACTCCAAAAGTAATTTCAGAAAAATGGAAAAGTCCATGAATTCAGATTTGTTCCAATGTATTTTCTCTAAATACTCTAATGAAGGCAAAATTGATCCAAACTGTTAATATTATCACTTTCTCCAGAATCCCTAAATGAGTGTCTAAATTAGTCCCTTGGAAGCATCCAAGAAAGAGGTCAACCACATCTTTGTAACATGTGAACAACACACATTTCCCATTGATGATCCCATACAGCAGACTCTAAGCAATGAGGAATGAAACCTCCAAGATCACCAGGAGGGGAAGAGAGCCAGGCTTCTGCTGCTTCTCAAAAGGATTCGCTTCCAATGTATGATTCTAATAAACACATGAGTGAGGAATAGTCCCCTTTGTATTATGTGGAATCAAAAAAGTTGAACTGGGCTTCCCTCTCAACCACTGCGCCACCAGGGAAGCCCCTCACATCAGCAAGGTTTGTATAAAAATACTTCCCTGGGCTTCCCTCGTGGCGCAGTGGTTGAGAGTCCGCCTGCCGAGGCAGGGGACACGGGTTCGTGCCCTGATCCGGGAAAATCCCACATGCCGCAGAGCGGCTGTGCCCGTGAGCCATGGCCGCTGAGCCTGCGCGTCCGGCGCCTGTGCTCCGCAATGGGAGAGGCCACAACAGTGAGAGGCCCGCGTACCGGAAAAAAAAAAAAAAGTTGAACTCACAGAAGTAGAAACTAGAATGGTCATTGCCACGGGCTGGGGGTCAGGGAAATGTGGAGATGCTGGTCAAAGGGTACAAATTTTCAGTTATAAGATGAATATAAGTTCTGAGGATATAATGTACAGTGTGGTGACTATAGTTAATAATAATGTATTATGTACTTGAAATTTGCTAAGATAGTAGATCTTAAGAGTTCTCACCACACACAAAAAAGGATGGGTTAATTATCTTGATTGCGGTAATCATTTCACAATGGATATGTATATGAAACGCGGCATTGTACACCTTAACTATGTACATTTTTATGTCAATTATACCCCAATAAAGCTGGGAAAAATATCCTTTATAATATACAGTCCATTATATTGATTTTGACCCTATTCTATTTCATACCAGATTAACTTTGGAGGAATTCAGTGGAGTTTGGCAGAAACACTTTGAGGATGATAAAAAGAAACCTAACGTCTGCAGTGTCATTCTTTAACATGAGCTATAAAATACTGCGGGGGTGGGGGAAACGTGTCTATTCTCATCACAGAGTTGAAAAGACTTAAGCCATGTGATCTAACAATAAGAAAAGATAATATAAATCCTGAAATGTAAGTGCAGAGTTTGAAAATGGCCCCTCTTGCAAGTACTATATAATATGGTCAAGTTTGAAGAAGAAAAGACAGGACTTAATGAATCCACCTCCGCTAAAGAAATTAGTCCCCTAAATTTCCATTTCATCGTCATGACAACTAGTATTCCATCACTGCCATAGTAACCAGCTGACCAGCATTAGTCTAAAGACAAGCTCTCTGATTGGGTGACCAACGGAAGCCATTAGGAGCTGCACAACAACGTTGAACAGACTGCTCTGCCGTCACGTTGACCTATTTCTAGCCTTCCGGTGTATTTCACTTCTCCAATATGTTTCTCTAAACCAAATGGTTTTTTTTGGAATGAGACCATTTCAAGAAGTGTATAATACTTATATTCCCCTATATCACTGCTACATTTGAGACCGTGTGTTTTCTCATTTTCCACAAGTGTGGTAATATCTGACAGCCACTCCCTTCACCATGCCTCACCGTTTAAATACGACATCTCCTCTGTTGAAGCAACACGGCACGCCAGCCACATCTAAACCAGATGTTGGTCGCTGGTGACAACAAGCTGCCTTCTTTGTATGTATGATGAGGCCACTGACAAGCTGAACTGCGAGGAAACTTGGAGGATAGGGAGTAACACTCCTGTAAAATAACAGAGCTGGGGGAAGATTCATGCATGTGGCCATACCCTCATTTACATATGCACATAAATTACGATTTACAACGCAAAAATGTTTTATTTATTTATTTTTTTGCTGTACGCGGGCCTCTCACTGTTGTGGCCTCTCCCGTTGCGGAGCACAGGCTCCGGATGCGCAGGCTCAGTGGCCATGGCTCACGGGCCCAGCCGCTCCGGGGCATGTGGGATCTTCCCGGACCGAGGCACGAACCCGTGTCCCCCGCATCGGCAGGCGGACTCTCAACCACTACGCCACCAGGGAAGCCTGCAAAAATGGTTTTTAAAAAACGCTGTCCTTTCGAAAAGCTATTGTTTTTAAAAGAAAAACATTTTCCAGCTGATATTCAGAAGCTTGGTGCTTGCTCAAAGCAAGCTGCTTATGTGTTCCTGAGCCTTCCTAGCATGCTCTTGGAAGCAGAGATACTTTGGGAAATGGATTCCACCCCCAGCCTACCCTCTCTCTAGCTGGGCGATGCTTCAGCTAGGTGTGTACTGTTGGGAAACTTCCTTGATATTTTCCAGCCTACCAGTGGGCAACACTAAAGTTTCTAAAGGGAGGAACTTGAAAGTGCAATGCAGTTAGAAGGTGGGGAGTTGGGGAAGGGAGGAAGGCGACTTGTCTCCAAACTGGGTTTTGCAGAACATGTACAACTGAATATCACAGATCAATGAAAAGTTTTCTCGTGATGCCTTAATTCAACAAACAGTTCAGAGCACCTGCCACCTGGCAGAACTATTCCAGATGCTTGAGATACATAAGTGAACAGACATGGAGCCCTGCACATGTGGAGTTACATTCACGGTTTACATAAGATCGCGAAAATGGCAAGTGACTCCAACCAAGAATAGAACTATTTTGTGGCGGATGATGGGAATTATGGGAGGGCCACAACTTCAGTGCAGTGCCTATTACATCCCAGCCACTGTACTGGAAACACAAAGATTAGCAAAAACAAGCTCAGCCCCTGGCCTCAGGAAGTTTACCAGGCAGAGAAGCAGAGTTGCTCAGGAATGAATGGCCATCCATTTATAACAGAGATCAGGGTACGGAAGAAAAGGAACCAAAGACCCCTCAGCTAAAGGAGATCGAGCGAGGCTTCTGGAGGAAATGATAATTGAGATGAGGGCTGGAGGACGAAGGGATAAGGGCGTGACATAGGGTGGAGGGTAAAGAAGAGCATTCAAGACACAGAACAGCGTGGGCTGTCCCAGGACCGAAAGAGAGCCCAGGAAGAATGAGTGAGATGCGGCTGAGGCAGCTGGCAGGGATGCACACCCCTGACAACACCCAGACTGCAGCATTTACTGAAAAATAAATCCTTAGATCTTTAAACCATGTACTACGTCAGACTGCGCTCCTTAACTTAATACAAGTCTACTTTAAATCTATGCATAGAAAATTCTTTGCTTTTGGTCAGAGATTATAATAAAGGGAATTTGGTTTGGTTTGGGATTGAAATAAAGAGGATTTAAATTCAATAAATAGTTCTCGAACACCGTCTACATACCCGGCACTAGGTGTAAAGGGATATAAGACCAGCCACATGGTCCTCGGGGTCTATTCATACACAAAGAACTATACAAATCCATCTAGGATATTCAGAAAATAACCAAAGAGAGAGGTGCATGCATGGGGCAACATTCACTGAACATTTGCATCTAGCCGAGCGGAGGACCTCAAATTGTAAACTTCAAGGCAAGGCCTGCCTTACTCATCCCTGTAACCCAGAGTACTTAACAGTATAAAGTAGTGCTTAGAAATTCAGGTGGTGGAGTCAGATAAAGGCAGTTTCCAGGCTCAGCTCTGTTTCCTTACTAGCAGTATAACTTTGGGCAAGTTACTTAAGTACTCTGTGCCTCAGTTTCTCTACCTGAAAAATGGGATTTATTAGTTTCCTACCAAATATGATGGTTGGGAGATTAAGATAAAGTGCTTTGCATAGTAAGCACTCAAGGAACGTTAGCTATCACTGTTATTTCACTGCCTTAGGGAAGTAGGGGTTCAAAGTATCTGCTGAAATGCCTGGCAGGATGTCACTATGAAGATCATGATTTTATTCTCAGATCTGTTCTAAACCTTCAGAAAATTTCAGTGTTTCCCTTATGGGAAAGGATTTCCTAACAGTAGTTTTCTATGTAGCCACAACAGGAGGAGAAATTCATTTTAAATGCATATGTGAGAATAGAAACTGATGTACAGCTAGCAACAGAGAACAGATCTTTCTTAACATCTGTAAGAGAACTACACCCACAAAGAATGAGGAAAAAGTTTAGGATTATGCCCTATAGGGAAAAAATGCAATAACTACTAAAAAGAGCCCTTCTAAACAGTTGGAAGAGAGTTTACCACCAAAGAGAAACCCTCTGACCCAAGATACGGAATAACACAAGCAAAATGACTAATATTAAGACTACATTCAGTCTCCTCAAAGCCACTTAGAACTGAAAAGCACTACATGCAAATGTTTATCCTCATCACTGTTTAATAAATACTATTTTGCCTTTATAGTCATTACTTAAATGTGACAGAGTAACTAAAATTCCACAATTCATACAAACACAGCAAGGTAGAGACAGAAGACTTGAGCTGAATTCTCATAACATGCTGCTTCTTCACAAAGGCATAGTCTCCGCTAACTGCATAAGAGTCAAAGCATAGGAACGAGCAATACCACAAACTCAATTTCTTCATTGCAAGAGAGTACACCCTTTGTGGATCTTTTTTTTTTTTTTGCGATACGCGGGCCCCTCACTGCTGTGGCCTCTCCCGTTGCGGAGCACAGGCTCCAGACGCGCAGGCTCAGCGGCCATGGCTCACGGGCCCAGCTGCTCCGCGGCATGTGGGATCCTTCCGGACCGGGGCACGAACCCGTGTCCCCTCCATCGGCAGGCGGACTCTCAACCACTGCGCCACCAGGGAAGCTCAGGATCTGTCTTATAGAGTCTCAAAATTTTCAGTTTGGAAGGAACCTTACAAGACCCAGTAGCTCAACCTCTAATCTATATGATCACTATCCTGGTCACTAGATTAAAAAGGGGAAAGGAAGGGAAGAGGGATAGAGGGAGGAAGAGAGGAGAAAAAAAGAGAGAGAATGCCAAGAATTAAACAGTTCAGAGATGAAGTCAGAATCCTGCAACTCATCACTTACCTAATTCTGTGTCTCCTCCCAGGCTGACTTCAAGCCACTAATAGTCATTGGATAGGAGGTTTGGCCAGGTATAGATAAGCCATAGTGTAGTAAAGGCCCCAATGGCTTCATCCTATCTTCAACAATAACTCCAGAGTACTACACTGGAACATTTGTAGATAATCCAGACCCACACCAGGGCTCTGACCTACACAGCATTCTTACCAGTGACCTAGATGGGGCCATATACTATGCAATTACCATGGGCCAATGGACATCTTTCTGAACTTTTGTTGGAGGGCCCAGTATGTAACCTACTTTGTTATAACTTTTTTTTTTTTGGCTGCGTTGGGTCTTCATTGCTGTGCACGGGCTTTCTCTAGTTGTGGAGAGCAGAGGCTACTTCTTGTTGCGGTGTGCAGGGTTCTCGTTGCGGTGGCTTCTCTTGTTGCAGAGCACGGATTCTCGGTGCGCAGGTTTCAGTAGTTTTGGCATGCGGCCCGAGTAGTTGTGGCTCATGGGCTCTAGCGCACAGGCTCAGTAGTTGTGGCACATGGGCTTGTTATTCCCATGGCATGTGGGATCCTCCTGGACCAGGGATCAAACCTGTGCCCCCTGCATTGGCAGGCAGATTCCTAATCACTGCACCACAAGGGAAGCCCTGTTTTAACTTTTTAAATAAAGGTGAAGGATAGTTCAACATGTGGCACTCAGTAAGGGTATTAAGTAAATAAAATGGGTGTTCTCTTCCATTACTAATTTCTATGCTGCTAAATTTCCCTAATGAGCAGTTCTCCATTGGATCTTCCCTCCTTCCCTCCCTTTCTCACTCCTCCCTCCCACAAATTATAAGCCATGTTTCATACTGTAGAGGAGCTCCTAGTCTAATGAGTGAAAGAAGACACTTATTCCTTCATGGAGGTTTGAAATATCATAGCATTGCCAGTAGCATGAATAGTTTAGGAGCCTGGAACTCCAGATGGGGGCCAGGTACATTGCACCCTGCTGACCACAAAACAAAGTAGGAAGCTAAATGCCATGAGAGAGAATAAATTGGGACAAGAGTCCTTGAGGGGAAGAGATCTCTTCTGATGGGGTGATAAGGGGAAAAACTAATACAGAAGGTGGACTTCTCCTGGGTTTGGGGAGGCATAGGATTTTGGTAGGTAAAGATAGCATGAGGTAATGATCTACTCTTGATTGGAGGTTTTTAAAGTGTAGATCCTGGGCCTGTAACACCACCTCCACCTGGGAACTTGTTAGAAATGCAAATTCTAGAGTCTACCCTTGCCCTATTGAATCAGAAATGAGTCTTAGCATTCCGTTTCGTATCCAGGTGATTCTGGTACATACTCTAGTTTGACAATCAATGATCTTGATTTAAAACTTTGAACGTGGAGTCTATGAACCTGATTGAGGAAAGAAATACATCTTCATTTTCACTAACCTCCAGCTGATATTTAGCACCGTCCTCCAATGCAGATGTAGGCAATCAACTACTATGATAATAATTAGGACCAATGCAAGGTCATTATTTATAAATGCATGCATAAAGACTACATACCACAGATTAAGATATTTTTATAACTGTATTTTAATATAACTGGTTTCCTTTGTAATTCTGTGTATATAATTTTAGGCATTAAAAACATTCTGAGAGGACTTCCCTGGTGGCGCAGTGGTTGAGAGTCCGCCTGCCGATGCAGGGGACACGGGTTTGTGCCCCAGTCTGGGAAGATCCCACATGCCGCGGAGCAGCTGGGCCCGTGAGCCATGGCCGCTGAGCCTGTGCGTCTGGAGCCTGTGCTCCGCAGCGGGAGAGGCCACAGCAGTGAAAGGCCCGCGTACCACCAAAAAAAAAAAAAAAAAAAAAAATTCTGAGAAAGTGCCCATCAGCTTCACAGACTGCCAAAGAGATCTATTCCATTGTACAAAAAAATGTTAAGAACTCCTAGACTAGAAGGAGTCTAGGCAAAGAAAACTGAGCAAAGGCTAAGAGGTGAGAAAATACAGGGCAGAGCTGGTATTCCATTTTGACTGAAGTGTGAGAAAACAATGAAGAGAAAAAAGGCTGAACTTGATCATCAGAACTTCTTTTCAGCAGGCTCTGGGGAGCTACATAAATCAGGGTGTTTTTTTAAAGTGGGGCAAGGATCAGAGCAGGAGAAACCCAATCAAACCAGAGTTTTAAAATAATTGCCTGGTAAAGGTAAGAAGGATGGACTGGAATACAAAGAAATAGAGGTGAAAGACTAAATTTCTAATCCAGGCTTGACTAGTAAAAGCCCAAAGTGAAGAGGGTGCGAATGATAATGGAAAAAGGAATTGAATGTGAAAGTGCTCTGAAGATTTAACATTGAGTATGACAGAGAGGAATCAAAGATGACCCCATCGTTTAAAGTGAGGGTCACTGGAACAGAAGTCATACCAAGAAAATCAGGGAAGCCAAGTAGAGCAAGTTTGGGAAAGGAAAGTGCTAAGTTGCCTACAGGATATCCAGGTGAAAACATTCAGTATTTATTTAATGGCACTACAGTATTTATTTAAGGTACTAAGGTACTAGTACAAAGGTACTAACCTTCAAGACATATTGCACCTCCTGAATAACTTATTTGGAGCTGGTATGTTTCAGATAAATTTTTTTTTTGATCTCTTTGGTGTCTGAACTCTCTAGAAAGTCTCTATCAAAAGCAGCATAATTGCAAAGTCTTTCAAAGAGCTTTTCCCCCACAGAGATTTTTATCCTGAGGGCACATGGACCCACAGGAGTTTCCGTGAACCCTTAAAATTACAAAAGCGAATTTTGTTTGTGGTCATGGACATTTTTCTGGGAGGAAGTATGTACTTTCAATACAAACTCAAAGGGTATGTGACCCTCTTTCCCCCTCCAAAAATGCTAAGAAGTACTCCCTAGTCATCCTTCTAAGCACTCCAAGCAAGGGAAGCCCTCTCATCCGATGATTTTGGGAGGAGGCACAAGTCTCGGAACAAACCAAAAAAGTCTCAGTAACGACGCAGCAGCAAGATTCCAGTCATTGGTGAATGGTTCTGAGTCAGTAGATGCTCACCGCACAGTCACCAGATGAGAAAAGAGTTTGGAATTTCTTGGTCAAAATTCAATGAAGATGACACTAGAGTTTCTGACTCATCTCTTAAACCAAACCTTGCCTGAATACCTGTCTCTACAAGAGCAGTCATTAAAGCCCCAACTTTTATCACTAAAAATGGTCATTTTTGTAATAACACCTGCACTGCTCAGCTTTCCACTGTCCAAAGAATCCACACTGCACTGATTGTGCCAGGACAGAAACAAAAGCCTCAGCTCAGGAGCTGTTGCCCTCTACTGGCTAGTTCCAAGTTACTTTCATTCCCAGTCTTCTTGCTGCCAAATGAAAGATTTTGCAATTATGCTGCGTTTGATAGAGCCTTTCTAGAGAGTTCAGACACCAAAGAGATTCCCCCCAAATATAAGAGAAACCTACCAGCTCCAAAAACTCCTCAAAATCCGTAATACCAACGTTATTAGGAACCTACAGAATTGACTAATAGCACACATTTTTTGATACTCACTAAACATTTAACTCCAGGTAATGAAGACAAAAGGTGCTTTCAATGTACTGTATATGAAGTGATAACAAATAAGCAGAAGGATCAAACATATTAGGAAATTTAAGAGTTAGGGGGCTTCCCTGGTGGTGCAGTGGTTGAGAGTCCGCCTGCCAATGCAGGGGACACGGGTTCGTGCCCCAGTCCGGGAGGATCCCACATGCCGCGGAGTGGCTGGGCCCGTGAGCCATGGCCGCTGAGCCTGCGCGTCCGGAGCCTGTGCTCCGCAACGGGAGAGGCCACAGCAGTGAGAGGCCCACGTATCGCAAAAAAACAAAAAAAGTTAGGCACGCAGAATGGAATAGGGAAATAAAAACCTTGAAAATAGTTGGGGTTTTTTCCTTCATTAAAGCGAACTACCTTTGTGAGGTCATGTGTGGAACACAGTGTTCGCAGGAAGCTTAATAAACATACTTTTTGTCAAATATACCTCAATAAAGCTGGAAAATGAGACTGATTATATTTTGCCTTTTTTGCCATTATCGCCTTCCTATGTAATCAATATATATGGATGACAGGTGTAAGTCACCATCTGATGAGTCAGCAAGCCCTGATCAGATATACAATTAAAAAACCTTTGTTGTTAAGGAAAGGACAACTTGCTGTTCCTTTTTTCCTATAACTTAAGGAACAGAAGGAGGAAAAAAAGAAAATATTGCCCAGACTAACATGTAACTCAGATGTCCCATGTTCTTTTTCCTTCCTTGGAAGTCCTTTTCCTTCCTAACCCCTCAAAAAATCTACTCAAGTTACTGAACTTTTCATAAGGTAAAGAAAGGATCACAGTGCCACCTCTCAACGAACACCCTGAAAGACCTCCCCTTAGGCATTTTTTTGCTGCTCTGCAGTGGCGCATCTCAGGGTGTATTTGATTCTTTGAGGCAGGGTAATCCTTTTTCTCCCCTCCCTGGTCCGTCCCAGTTCTTCCTCCATGGAAGCAAAAGGAAAACCCTGCAGGTAACCAGACCAATTCTACTCCAATCTTCTCAAAGTAGTATTATTTCTTCCAAGCATTTAATACTTTCCCCAAGAAGGAGTTTATTATTGGCAGCTAATTGGTTGACAATTTTTCTATATTGTTACAAGTCTCACTTGCAGGTAGTTGCAGTCTGACAATCAGTACAATTTTTTTTGAAGCTGGGTATCTTTGCTGTAGGTCCTATTTCCTTGGAAGTTAATTCCCTGAGGACACAGACATGAAACTTTTTTTCCCTCAATATCATCCATCCCTTTAAAAAGAAGCAAGACCGCAGAGACTCAACTTTGATAAAATGAAACATTATTGCTCCTGGAGATTTGTGCTGGTTTTAAAACTAATGTTGAAAAAAATATGTAAAGAATCATCTTCTCAAGCTTTCCAAGGACAACTGTACTTGCTAAGCCAGATGGTTACAAACACATGTCTCAGAAACTGGCCTTGTTATTGAAAAGCACAGTTGAAAAAATTATGCAAATAAGTCACTGTGTCTGCATTAATGATTTACTGAGGAATTGTATGATTCCACATCGATTTAGCCATATACAGTTGGGTCAGAAAGCTTAACTGGCACACCCAGACTATGTCAACAGGAGTGTTAAATGAGGTCGCATGGATATATTAATACCTTTTTTTTTTTTTTTTTTTTTGCGGTACGCGGGCCTCTCACCGCTGCGACCTCTCCCGCTGCGACCTCTCCCGCTGCGACCTCTCCCGCTGCGGAGCACAGGCTCCGGACGCGCAGGCTCAGCGGCCATGGCTCACGGGCCCAGCCGCTCTGCGGCACGTGGGATCCTCCCGGACCGGGGCACGAACCCGCGTCCCCGACATCGGTAGGTGGACTCCCAACCACTGCGCCACCAGGGAAGCCCTGTTAATACCCATTTTAAGAAAACCTCAACATTCCATCCTGCTTAACTGCAGGAATTCCAGGGTCTTGATAAATTCCTTTCCTTGCTGTTTCTGGGAATCAGGACCCCACCCCGGGTGTCTGTGGCCTCAGCCACAGGTCTGCCCCTCATCAATCCATGCTGTATCTGCACAGGTTATCCACTGCTCTGCTGCAAACCACCTCTTACAATTTCTGGAGTCAATCTCCCTCCAGCTACTGCTGCCCACTCCTGATCTGCTTCTCCCTAAGCAAATGCAGAGACTCGTCTTTTAATTCTCTGATGACACTGCTCAACCCAGCTGCAACCTTTAGGAAAGGCATCTCTCAAAGTTCAGGAAAATGGAAGGAGGCATTACAACACCAAGAACACTTTAAAGTTGTACTGGTTGTGGCTACTCACAGCCCAGATACACCTCCACATCTCTTATAATAGTGATCTGCAGACTGGGACCCTACCACGTGGGGTATGTGAATATTTCCCGAGAGATATGAGGATAGGGGTCATTTCCAGGAAATCAATTTCAGATCCTCAACTTCTGTATAAACTCTTTTCACCAAATAACCTATCATAAGGCACCTTCACAGAGATGAAGGTGCTTCTTTCTAGTTTCTCCTTTAATAACTGCTCTTCTCCTATGTAAAAGCAAACTCACTTCTCACCCATAAGTTTACGTGGTACATGAGAAGATTTTCCATGAGTTTTTCATGTTTCTGTAGCTCTTGAGAGAGAGGCACTAACTGCTCTTAATTCTGGACTATCTTTCAAGGATGTTTGTGTCCTGGTGAGTATCCTTGGAACACAGAATGCTCCCTTTATCTAAAAAGCAGACATGTTTACTGTTATGGGTTGAATTATGTCCCTCCCCACAAAACGATTTTGAAGTCCTTATCCCCAGTACCTCGGGATGTGACTTTATTTGGAAACAGCGTTGTTGCAGATGTAATTAGTTAAGATGAAGTCATACTGGAGTAGGGCGGGCCCCTAGTCCTACATGACTGGTGTCCTTATAAGAAGACAGCTATGTGAAGACAGAGACACACAGAGAGAATGCCATGTGATGATGAAGGAAGAAACTGGAGTTGTGCAGCTATAAGCTAAGGAATACTAGAGACTGCTAGCAAACCACCAGAAGCTAGGAAGGCAAGGAAGGATTCCCCTACAGGTTTCAGAGAGAAGACAGCCCTGCCACCATCTTGATTTCAGACATCTAGCCTTCAGAACTGAGAGACAATAAATTTCTGTTGTTTTAAACCACCTGATTTTTGGTACTATGTAAAGGCAGCCCTAGGAAACTAATACATTTACTGTCCAGAATAACGATGTCTCACTTGGGCAAGCGGAAGTCATGCTTATTGACCATTAAAAAGACTTGGGTTTCCTAAGGTCAGAATTCTGTCCTGAAATGCAACCTATTGCATGAGCAGGCATCCATCTGGGCCCATCCACATTGGCCCTGCGGGAACTGGGGCCCAGAAAACCAGTGCAAAAAAATGGTGATATTCCGGCTACTGCTACTGCTGTAATTTCTCCTGTGTTCTGCCAGCATCCATGAAACTATGGCAGGGTAACTTGTAAACTATCAGACCCTTCACAATTCTTAACATGAGGTATTACTGAAGGGTGTAAAGATCTCTGCCCATCAAAGGAACATTTAGACAATCTATTTCATTAACCAAGTCACCATAAACACGGTACCTACTCATTTCCTTGAAAGAGATATTTCAAATAAAATGTTCAAATAAAATTTCTCATATGTAAGTCAGTTGGTCATTAGACTCAGAGCCTTATGGTAACAGAAAGAACATTTATATATATAATATGCTGAGAAGTATTTAATAGGGTGATCAATAAGACTTTTAAGGAAAAATCATATTAGAATAAGATTCTATGGGAGAAGTAGAACGGAGTTCAGGGAGCAATATAATATTTCCAACTGTTACAAAGCTTATTAAGATATTTTTAAACATGGAAAATGGTAGCTATCAAGTCTCTATTATACCAATATTTCACTGGATACATTTAAAAGAACAATTAACATTTTAAATGTCACTATCTACAATGCATGATAAAGTGCATCATTTGAGACATTTAAATGTAATGATGAGGATTCTGGATTAAAAAAAAAATCCATCAAGGTATCATGGTTTTTCTAAAATTGGTAGGGAGGTATACGAGTAAAACAAGTTTGAGGACTACTCATTGCCTTCCTGCTTACGACCCCCTCAGCTCTTGGCCTGCCTGGGTGGTCGGAGCGGGCTCAGCTCACTACCAGCAGTAACCGAGCAGGCCGCACGTGTGCCATGGTTGACTGTTGTAACACCATCCTTGGCATAGCTGATGTTTAATAGTTGTTAAATGAATACATGTTGAATACTAGAAAGGAGTCATTCATATCCTCTACCTGCTTCTGCTTTAGGGATCGATTGCTCTATTGGCCTAGCCTGGAGTGACTGAAACCAGGACGGCTCTGGAGTCAAGGGGTGTCCTACAGCTGCCAGACCTTGACACACCAAAAATGAAATGAGTCTAGACCTAATCTAGAGGTTTGATCAGCTGAGTCCTTATAAATCTCAGATCAAATGAGACATCAGATTTTCAAATTTAACTGAATTTTGGAATTACTCTACAGTTTTTTAAGACCTGCAAAAGCCCCCTAGGGACAAAGTTAGCCAAAGTCCCAATGACTATATTCCTCTCCTAGATCAATGTCACGTGCCATCCTATATGCTCCTGCTGTTGTCACTGCACAGCTAAGCACTCCTCTTTCAGAATGTACCTCAACACAGTTGCCTCATGCCCCTCCCTGAGTTCTACCACCACCCAGAATCCTGGCCCCAGGTGCTGACATTATGTGGGGGCTACAGAAAGCAGAACCCACTTGCATCTCTCCAATTTCTAGCATTGATATTTTACACATACCATAGGGTTTTAAATTTAAAGTATCCCAGAAACAGATTTTATTATCAAAAGCAGATTGAAAAAATATGCAGACAAGTCAAAATACTTGCATTTAATGAAGCCTCATGGATTTACAAGATATTAAGAGAAGTCTCCAAAGGCAGAAGTGCACGTCAAGCCTATTTCTTCTGACTCATTTCCTCTAGAGAAGCAGCTTAGAGTAATTCAGGCAAAAGGCCATGAAATAATTGCATTGGTAGAAAAAGTAGAGGGGGAATTGCTAAACTCTACCTACAGGGCTTTCTTGGGAAGTCACATGGTATGTTTTTTCTTTCTCACTTAGATGGGGAAAAAAAAGAATCTACTTGCTTAAACGATTACTTCAAGGAAAAACAAAATCAGAAGTTAATGTAATGTTTTTATACAGACGAATTATTGAAAATAGACTAAGAATGATCTACTTAATAAAAAAATTATAGTAAAAATACGCTCGGAAAGATTTTAGTTGAGTAGCTTTTCTTGTCGAATAATCTACTAGATACATACAGCACTGCCTGGCTGTAGTTGGCTAAATGTCTTGTGTGCTCATGAAATGGTTGGGCTTTTTGTGGTCACCCCATTAGTGTCAATACTGAACTTTTCCCCTCTATGGATTCCTTTGCAACTGCCTGAAAAAAAAAAAAAACTTACAAGTTGTAAAAACAATCAAAATAAATACTTTCAGATGCTGCTTTCCAAAATTGGGTCAGAGACCACTGGGGTATGTCCTGGCTCCCTAAGGCATGGGAAAAATTTCAGTGGCTAAAGTGGAATTGCTGGAAGGTACTGGAAGTTAAAGAAGGGAGGGAGGGAGGGAAAAAAGTAGAGGAAAAGAGTTAACAGTAATCGAGAGAGAAAATCAACCATGAGGAAGAAATAAGGGAAGGTCATAATATTTATATAAAAATGTCTATGATAAGGGGAAAAAATGGCTGCTTTGTTTCAAATTTGGGGTTAAACCTAAGAGTTCAGAGAAGGCAGAAATCCTTATAAATTCTTATACATTTCTTTAAAAACTCCCCATGTCTCTGCAAGATACTATACAACTAACTCATTATTTTAAAAACTGGCAAAAGAATAAAGCATTTATGCAGCCATTCCTATATGAACTGTTCTTCAAGGTAACCAAACAATTGGAGGTGAAGTTCCTCTTTGTAGAATGTTTGTCTAATAAATGAAAATGGAATGATATAATTAGAATATCACCGTTTTGTAACCTCTAGTGATAAAACTGATTTAGTAATGCCAGGTATTAGCTGCCTAATAAAACACACAACACTTGCTACCAAAAAGGAAGGAAGGAAGGAAGGGAAGGAGGGAGGGAAGAAAATACAATATTGAATCTGACCAAACATCTTGATCTAACTCCCAATATAAAGGGGAAAAAGAGAATAGAAAACATGTTAAATGATGGTTTGAGGATACCATCAGCAAAACCCTGACTATGAAAACTTCATAGGAGAAATGAACTAAACATTTCAATCCAAAGGCAGAGACTGTCAGATTGGCGAGCACAGAGTTGGTAACTGCTCTTTTTAATCAGTCTTCTCTCTTTAGTTCTCACTACAGACAGTTTAAAAACAAAGATACAAATAAATGAAAAGTGAGAGGATGGAAAACGACATGCCATGCAAACAGGAAACATAAGCAAGCTGGAATGGTCATAAAAATATGAGGCAAGGGCTTCCCTGGTGGCACAGTGGTTGAGAGTCCGCCTGCCGATGCAGGGGACACGGGTTCGTGCCCTGGTCTGGGAAGATCCCACGTGCCGCGGAGCGGCTGGGCCCGTGAGCCATGGCCGCTGAGCCTGTGCGTCCGGAGCCTGTGCTCCACAACGGGCGAGGCCACGGCAGTGACAGGCCCGTGTACCGCAAAAAAAAAAAAAAAAAAGAGGCAAAAAGGACTTCAAAGCAAGGAGTAGTAACGGAAATAAAGTGGGAAACTTCATAATGATAAAATAGTTAATACATGAGAAAGACAGAAAAACTATAAATGTATATGGGCCTAATAGAAGGGCTTCAACATACAAAATGCAAAAAACTGACAGAAATAAAGAAATCCACAGTCGCAATTGGAGATTTTAATACACCCCTCTCAGTAATTGATAGAGCAATCAGACAAAAAAAATATCAGTAGGAAAACAGAAGAAGTGAAATGATGCTACCATCAATCATAAAAGTTTGGGAACGAAGACCCACAAAGATTCTAAAATAAGCAGAGTGGGTGGGTTGGTTAGACATTTATCTGCCTCCTCTGCTAAACTAGTTCTTTAAGTACCGTTCAAACTTAACGTCTAAGCACAGGTTTCTCACCAATCCGAAGAGAAAGACAAGAACAGGAGAGGTGCTGAGTTTAAAGAAAGAGTGGTCCATCTTTTATTTAAACATTCAAACTCAAGTAAGTTTGCAAAGCCTTTTTTTTTTTTTTTTTTTTTTTACATGCGTGATGTCACTCCATTCTTACACATCCTTTGAAAAAGCCCACATTTCCTTATCCCCATTTTACAGATAAGGAAGTCAAGCTCAGAGGCTGACTTGCCAAAGAAAATTGCAAGTTTGCTGTTAGATCAAAGGGTGAACTTACTTTGACGATCACCTGACTGACTACTGGGAGTAAGGTTGAAAATACCAACTATTTTCTTTCTTGAAAGTAAATTTTCTCCAGTATGTCCAAACATACAAAGCAATTATATAAAGGGTATTGGCTCCTCAGTTAAGAATTCAGCTTTATTGTCACACACTCCCTAAAATGACATAGTCAGACACCAGGTTGGACCCAAAGGACAAAGTCGTAAAATTTACCCGGTGTCCAAACAGCATCCTGAAATGAACACTCCTTGATGGCCTTGTTGGCAAACAAATAAGTGTTCACTACACTCCTGGTTATCCATGAACATCGATCAAGTTGTGGTTTAGAAATATATTTCAAAGCAAGCAGTCTGCAGAAAATATGAGGATGTACTCTTCCAATTAGCAAAGCACAGACTTTATACATCATTTCATTACTGATTTTTTTTTTTTTTTTTTTTGTGGTACGTGGGCCTCTATTGTGGCCTCTATACTATGGCCTCTATACTATTGTGGCCTCTCCCGTTGCGGAGGACAGGCTCCAGACGCGCAGGCTCAGCGGCCATGGCTCACAGGCCCAGCCGCTCCGCGGCATGTGGGATCTTCCCGGACCGGGGCACGAACCCGTGTCCCCTGCATCATCAGGCAGACTCTCAACCACTGAGCCACCAGGGAAGCCCCATTACTGATTTTAAAGGACAAATCTCAGAGTAAAATGACTTTGTGTCTTGGCTTGAACCAAAATATGTTTAAAAATAAATATACAATTCAAATATGTTCTAGGCGAGGGCTAATTATTTAAATATCGTATATATGTTTTATTTACACTCGCCTCCACGTTCCACTGAAGCATATTTCTTTTAGGTACAGGAGACCATATCATTAAGGCTAATGGTGGTTTTACCTAGGGAAAAATACATGAACACCAAGGAATATTTTTCAGCTTCTCAGCAAAACACAAAAGGGAGGAAAAATGACTTGACTTTTTAGTTCCAATTGTTTTCAATTTTTTATGTAAGTTCAATGTTGTAAAATTGGTCCAGATTTTCATCGAACCTGAGTGAATAAAATGCAGAGGTAAATACTACTTTCTATTTAAAGCAAACTGGCTTTTTACAAATCATAATACTTTAAAAAAAAAAAAAAAAGGAAAAAAAGAAAAGGAAAACACATGTTCTCCCCAGAAAATAGGCCAGTGGGCTCTTCCACCAGGGAGTCCAGGCTGAGGTGGGCAGGCCTCCTACATGGGCTCAAAGGGGCTCTCCGGTCTCTGCCAATGCTGCCAGCTTGCCTGCTATGGCCGCCCAGTAAAAACAGTGGCTCCGTGCAATCATGAAAAACAGGACTGCTCTGATCATTACACTGCACACAAGCTTTGAAGGAACTATCAGATAGTTACAACTCAATTAGTCTTTGTGGCTTATTTTTATTCTGAATCAATAACCTAGAAGTGAAGGTCTCCACAGCCCATTATGGCTTTACTGACCTATCTCCTTCCCCATGAACACCTACTGAAGGAAAGTGTTAAGGAAGCATGTGTTAAGATGTATCACTGCTTCTAAAAATAACGTGGAGGAGACAGGCATGAAACCCAAGTTCAGATGTGCTTAATTGCGGGGTTGATGACTCAAGTACGAAGAGGTCTTTTGAATGCACAATTGATTTTTAACAAGTAAAAGGTATCAAGACCTCCATTTTGATTTTATAAAAGTAGGCTAAGTTGCATAAAAGTGGCTGAAAAACCAAGACGGCCTGATTTTTCAGCCTAAAAATAAACAGGGAATAGAGCCAAACATGAACATACATTTCAGCAGAAAGGTGATAGAGAGCCAAGCAGATTATACTTTGAAGAAGGAAGAAACCCCACTTAATGGATTATGCTAACTTTAAAACAGAGTGAAAAATTGAAACTTTATAAGGGGAAAAGCAAACGCAGCTAGGTGTGTAGATCACCTCAAAAGGAACCACTGCTATTAAAGTTGCCATGAGCATCTTCGGAATTGTTAAAAAAACAAATGCTAGGCTACCACTCTGATTCACCTACAATTTCACAAACTGATAGAAATTTCCCACCAAGACCCTAATTTTGGCATCAAAAATATTAATTTGTTGATCACAAAACTTAAAGTTTCATGTTAATTTGCTAATTTACGAGCTAGAAAACAGTCCTTGATTCTAAAAAAGCCGTTTAATATCGTATCCCAATTACTCATCCAGAAAGAGGGAGAAAGGAGAGGGCATTTGAAATTGCACTGAAACACAACGTTTAGAATAATATAAAACATCGGGAAAGAAAAATCAAAGGCCAATAAATATTAATCTACATGAAATACAGGAATAAAAGGAGAAAACGCCGAAAGTACCTTGCTGTACCACGGAGACCGGCAGCCACGTCCACCTCGCTTACTCTTTGGATATGTGACTGAGCTGGCCTTAACTGCTTATAAAGGGTGCAACACAATTAGGGAGAATGTGTCTTTAATTTAGATCTGAAAGAAGCACAGGTGGATGGAAACTCTAATCACAGACCACTGTAGATCGTTAGAGCAATTAAGAACACAATTCCAGTCTTGAAAGCCTTTCACACAAATCACCTGCTAACCTTTGGATCCAGGTTTCAGACTAGCAAAAACCTTGGGGTTCTTAAGGGCAAGTGAGATCTCACTAAGGAAGGAAATAAAGTGGGAGTCTCTTTCAGATTTCTTTGACTCGAAAATGACAACAATGGTAAAGTGGGGTTCTGGGCGGGTAAGGAAGTAGGTGCTCTGAACTTTGTCATCATAGAAGTGGACCACTTTCTCCAAGCTGTTCAGGTCGGACGTGCGGTCTGTCATGATCATGATGACATTGGGCCAGTGCAGGACAGGCCTGTCACTGGGCAGAGATACCACGGCTGGATACTGATCCACGCCCTTTGGGGCCTCTCTGTAGGAATGGGGGTGGTGGTAGCCATGACCCTGAAAGCTCTCGGAACCCTGGTTGTCAAAGATTAAGGACACGTTGGCAGCGTCGTATTTCCTGATGAAGCTGGAAATCTTTCCAAAGAGGTCTGGGTTGGCTTTTGCAGTCAGCGTTTTCATTTCTGAAGCAGTCGTTTGTCGGCTCAGTGCCTCGTGAAAGTAGAAGCTAAATTTGGCAAGCAGCATGTTTTTGAGTTTCAGCAGCCAAAGGAAAAGGTGTGGGGGCTGAATGGCCTTCTGGGACTGCCCTCCAAACAGATGTTTCTTGGTCTCCCGTTGCTTTTCAAAGATCTGGCCCCAAGTCTGCAGCTTGGTGTGAGCGCTGTGTAAGTTAACCAGAGACGGGAGGAACTTCCACTCGGAGACCTGAGCCTGGGCCTTCAGGAGATGACTCAGTACGTCGACCTCCAGCTGGAAACTGCTTTCCAGAGGACTGAGGATGGGGTGGTGAAATCTAAAGGGGGAAGGGGAATTAACAGAAATGAGTGGAAATGTGACCCCACAGTGACACTTTCTATCCTCAAAAAAACACAGTGTGGTCAGACTAATACTATGTTTGGGGGCGGGGGAAGGAAAGATGGAAAGATTCCATGTTGATTTATTTAAAAGGTCATTCTGATATAACTTCGCCATCTCAGAATTATGTCAGCACCATAGTCTCCTGTGGAAACAGCCTGACATTAAAAAAAAAAAAAATGAGAATAGCCACTACCTTCTGTTCAAATACAGAGAAACTGAATTAGCTGTAAGTCTTTCTTACAGCTTACAAAAAACCCCAAGGTGTTTTCTTTTGTTTTGTTTGTTTGTTTTTGGCCACGCCTCACGGCTCATGGAATCTTAGTTCCCTGACCAGTGTTCAAACCCGGGCCCACGGCAGTGAAAGCACCAAGTCTTAGCCACTGGACCACCAGAGAATTCCCACTATAGGTCTTTCTTAACTTATTTTATTTATTCTGGGAATTGTATGACAAAACAAGGCAAACTATTTTCAGGGTGTGGTCCTAAAGAGGCAAATAAAAGGTCACTAAAACATCTCTTAATTGTGTACATAACACATATCAACTTATTTAATGTTCACAGTAACTCCAAAAGGTATTACGAAACCTATTTTGCAGATGAGAGTAGAGACTATAAACCAACTGAAACAGTATACAATCCATAAATGTTTATTAAAGGAATAGGGCTTCCCTGGTGGCACAGTAGTTAAGAATCCACCTGCCAATGCAGGGGACACAGGTTCGAGCCCTGGTCCGGGAAGATCCCACATGCCGCGGAGCAACTAAGCCCGTGCACCACAACTACTGAGCCTGCGCTCTAGAGCCCAAGAGCCAGAACTACTGAGCCTGCGTGCCACAACTACTGAAGCCCACGCGCTTACAGCCCGTGCTCCACAACAAGAGAAGCCACCGCAGTGAGAAGCCCACGCCCCACAACAAAGAGTAGCCCCGGCTCGCCCCAACTAAAGAAAGCCCGCACACAGCAACAAAACAGCCAAAAAATAAAGGAATAGAACATTTATCAGAAAGCCCTTACTTCTAGTTCTCAAATTCCCTTCATATTTAATCACAGTTAAAAACAAAATCGTGGGGCTTCCCTGGTGGCACAGTGGTTGAGAGTCCGCCTGCCGATGCAGGGGACACGGGTTCGTGCCCCGGTCCGGGAAGATCCCACATGCCGCGGAACAGCTGGGCCCGTGAGCCATGGCCGCTGAGCCTGCGCATCCGGAGCCTGTGCTCCGCAACGGGAGAGGCCACAACAGTGAGCGGCCCGCGTACCGCAAAAAAAAAAAAAAAAAAAACGTGGCTAAATTTAAAAAATCTTATACTTCAACCACTTTCCATTTATCTCAGGATAAAATCTAAAATCCTTAAAAAGGCTTACGAGGCCTCGAAAAACCTGGTCCCTCCTCAGCTTGAGCCACATTCTCATTCTTCTCACTTTCTCCATACATTAAATAACTAGAAATGCAATGGTATACCAGAGAAGGTTAGGGTAATAGCATGATTTCATTTCTATTTGTTCTAGACAAAATTTTTAAAAAAAATTTTGACCATGATCTACAGTAAGAAATACTTTATATTGTGATGAAGTGCATACATCGATAGATAAAAGGTTTTAAAATTTCACATTTACCCTTACTATGTACAATGTACTCTTGATATTTAACTATATATATATATATATATATATATATATTTTTTTTTTTTTTTTTTTTTTTTGCGGTACGCGGGCCTCTCACTGTTGTGGCCTCTCCCGTTGGCAGAGCACAGGCTCCGGACCCGCAGGCTCAGCGGCCATGGCTCACGGGCCCAGCTGCTCCGGGGCATGTGGGATCTTCCCGGACCAGGGCACGAACCCGTGTCCCCTGCATCGGCAGGCAGACTCTCAACCACTGTGCCACCAGGGAAGCCCAATATATATATTTTAATTAGATTACTACTCACTAACTTAATTTTATGACTCATGGACTGCTACCTGCTGTTTGTAAAACATTTTTTACTTCACTTGTCTAGTAAATTGAGGGGGAAGGGGACAGGCTGTGGGAAGGTCCTCTCTCCCCGGCAGAGGGGATAACGGGCACGTGCAAAGACCCTGAGGCCAGTGACAGCCTGAGCCTTTTCCATCAACACTTCTACTTCAGGTCTCCTCTTCAGAGTCACTTCCTTCAAAATGTCTTCTTTGTCCTCCCCCAGACTAGGTCAGGCCCTCTAATTATATCCTCTAGTTTCTTAATACCTGTCTTCCCTTTGTAGCTTAATCGTATAACTTATCACACAAACTGGGACACAGGGTCACCCTTGCTTTGAGCCCCTTCTGAGGGGAAGTAAAAGCTGCGTTCTTCCTTCACTCCATCTCTCAAACACGCAGCACGTAGTAGAAACTCGGTAAATGTGGTAACTATGTTAAGATTTGAATCCTAGTTTCTGCCTCATTGACTCTGTTGTTTATGACCTAAATGAAGTTCTGTAACAATGAGATGGAATGGTTATCGCTTCTCAGCCTTTTGGCTAATATCAAGTGTGGCAAAGGACTGGATGAGGAGAGTCCTTTCTGTATGGACCACTTAGAACTTTCTTGCTCATCTTTTTCTTCTGAGAAATGCCCAGGGAGTTTCAGTGTCTGCCTGGCCTGATGCACCTCCTTCTCAAGGAGCCTACATGAAGCCCTTACACTCTTCCTCAAGTTCCAAAGCATCTGCAGAGGTTTCAGGAATTATCTTAGCAAGTGATCCCATTTTGAAGGTGTGGGCAAGATCTAGCATTTCCCAAGCATATCATATGCCCCAGGCACCATGGGAGATGATTTACAGGCCTGAGCCCATGTAATTTAATTGCTTCACTGTCAATGAGACAGAAGATTCTTACACATCTGTTTTGGCCCTGGTTGAAGAGGAAAATCCTGGTTATCAATTAAACAATTAGGAAAAAAAAATCATCACAAGTATATCTAGAGTTTTAAAAAATCTATTTAAACAAATGGGATTATGATTAAGAGAGCCCAAACTAGGTTGGATATTATACGATAGAAACTGATTATCATGTGATAAATAGGATGTAGCTAGTCACATAACAATAACACATTTTTTTTTCTATTACTGGTATTTTACAATCAACATCCTTCAAGATATGGAAGCTAAAACATGGGTGGGAGGTATAGTCTAATAATACACTCAAAGAATCAGAAAGACAAACCAGATCTCAAATCCTCTAGCTCATGTACTCAATTAATTAACTAATTTGGACTCTTCAAACATTACATGCTTTGAAGTAAACGTTAAGAAAGCCTAACATGGGACTTCCCTGGTGGCACAGTGGTTGGGGGTCCGCCTGCCAATGCGGGGGACATGGGTTCAAGCCCTGGTTTGGGAGGATCCCACATGCCGCGGAGCGGCTGAGCCCGTGCGCCACAGCTAATGAGCCTGCGCCCTGGAGCCCGGGAGCCACAACTACTGAGGCCGGTGCACCTGGAGCCCCTGCTCGGCGGTGGGGGGAGGCGCCACGATGGGAGGCCCGCGCACCGCAGCGAGGAGTGGCGCCCCACTCGTCACAGCTGGAGAGGGCCCGCGCAGTGGCAAGGACCCAGCATAGCCAAAAATAAATAAATTTGTAAAAAAAGAAAAAGAAAGCCTATCTCACACACACACACACACACACACACACACACACACACACACACACACTATAGCATGTCTCAGAATCTTTGCATTCTGAGAAATGCTCCTACCACCTTAGCCTTTAGGCAACTTGACACTTAATGAGCCTTAAGTATCACCAGATTCTACAATCATGGATATCACGAAAATCTGCCAAGGAGCTATGAACACAGTAAGACTGTTAATAAGAGGAAAATGGTTTCATTCTACCACAAATAACAATACTCAAAGTGATGTTTCTGCTTCCAGCTGGAAATCATCATTTATATCCAATGTTCTCTTGAAAGAATATGAATTCTCTTCTCTGTACAAACCTCTAGAAAGAATTCTGCACAAGCTCTTCTGTATACATATACGGAAAAGTGTTTAAATGTTCAACATTTATTAGGATGAATGTGAATGCCGAAGCTACTTTTCATCCGTAAGAAGAGCTAAAAATTCATGCTAATGTTATTCTGCCAAGACCCTGAGATTAGCATTATGTTGTATCATTTTCCCATTCCCACTCTGTGCCTCATACCTATTCACATCTCACCCCGTAGTGGGATCTGTTAAATTGTTGTAATCCAAAAACATACAGCTTGAAAGAGCCTGAATACAGAATAAATTGACAACTATTTGCAGAGAACATCTGCTCCAAAAAAAGCCAAAAAGAAAGACAGAAAAAGAGAGAGAGAGGAAGGGAGCTCCAGCACGCACTCCCTCCTTCACAAATCCCCATCAAGGAGTTCCTTCCAAAAGAAGTATGCAGGTCCCATGCATGTGAGAAGGCAGAAGACCAATTAAAAATAAAACTGTAGTACAATGTGAATATATGAATGTCACAAAACTGTACACTTAAGCAACAAAACGTTATGCAGCCATTAAAAAAAAACACAAAGTACTGATGCATGCTACAACGTGGATGAACCTTGGAAACATTATGCTAAGTGAAATCAGCCTGACACAAGAGGACTGATGTCACGTGATTCCACTTGTATGAGAGACACCGAAGAGGCAATTTCACAGGGACAGAAATTAGAATGGAGGTTACCAGAGGCTGAGGGGAGAATAGGCCGTTATTGCTGAATGGGTACAGAGTTTCTGTTTGGATGATTAAAAGAAAATTCTGGAAATGGATGGTGGTGATGGTTGCACAACATTGTGAATGTACTTAATGCCACTCAACTGCAGACTTACAATGGTTAAGGTGATAAATTTTATATTATGTTTTATTACAACAAAACAATAAAATTTTAAAAAATCAAAAAACCCCCCAAAACACACAAAAACTTACACTTAAAAATGGTTAAAGAAGTAAATGTTATGTATATTTCACCACATTTTAAAAATCCATAATCTCATTTAAAACAATCACTTTACTAGTTTTTAGATATAATTACATTGAAGATATAAAGATGAATTAGACAAAGGTTTGCCCTACAGGACCTCCCCTGGTAGAAGGAGGTATTTATAATGGCTATAAGCAGGAAGTAATACATCTCTTACGAGGGGAACAAATCAACTAACAGTTTAGAAAAAGGAGCAATTCCTTTTGGTTGAAAGATTGTGCAGGTCATAGAGGAGACAGGATTTCAATTGAGTCATAAAGCTTAAAGAACAGGTAGGATTTAGCCACGTGAAGATGAGAGCTTCAATTTCTGGCCCCAGTTCGTAACCACCCCTGATTCCACACTCTCTGCTGTGTGATTTTGCGGCCTCTCCCACCAGAGGTAGAGTGTACTTTCCCACCCCTGGACCATGGATCGGGCTATGTGACTTGCTTTGGCCAAAGGGATGTTAACAGGTCTGATGCAAGCAAAGGCTTGAAATGAGCTTGATTGGGCTTGTTCTTTGGCACTTGGGCGTCATCACCGGGTAGCTGCTTCCCCTCTAACCTTGGGCTCAGAAGGAACACACGTGTAGCTGACCAAGCCCAAAACTCACAGCAGTAAGCCAAGCCCAATGAGACCAACAGTGTTCAGCAGAGCTACCCAGTTAAGCCCAGCCTACGTCAGACAACTCCCATTTGACCTGCAAGCCCGAAAGTGCGATTTTGGGGGTAGTCTGTTATACAAAATAATTGTGGCAACAGCTAATTGACACATGATAGAACTTGACGAGGTTCAGAACACGCTACCCCAAAATATGGCATCTTGGTATATTGACTATTTTAAGCTGAATGAATTTGACAAATGACATATGCAGGTAACATTGAGAAATGACATATGCAGGAAGGACTTTCTGACCCTCTCCTGAAGCAGATCATAAAACCCTCATGTAAGAGGTTTCCCTCCCTGTATGCTGAGGAAATGAGCATCCTTATCTCCAAAGACATAAGGTCACAGAGAGAAATCTGAACGGGCCTTGCTGTTTCCCCCAGTTTAGTACATTTAGCTCATACCTTTTTTCATCCTAGCACATTTTTCCACAACTCTCACTCTTCATCACATCTAGCATAAAAACACAGGTTTAACAACTTCTTTGGGTCTTCATTTCCTTAGAAGGCTCCATGCCACATAAATACATATTAAAATACATTTGTATGCTTTTCTCTTGTTAATCTGTCTTTTGTTAAAGGGCCCTCAGCTGAGATACTTAGAAGAGTAAAGGAAAAAGATATTTTTTCCTCCCCTACAAATTGGAGGACATTCTAAGCAAACTAAGTAACAGGAACCAAGGTAGGAAATGGCAAATTTCCTTATGGGGAATACATTAGATTATGGACTGTTTTTTTTGGCTTCTGCTTAAAATCCTCAAAGTTTTCTCTTTGAAGCTACTTCCTTTTTACTAGGAGTTTTAGTGCAATTTAAGGCATTTGATGGGCCTTAGGTAATTTGAAAAGTTGGGCTGGGGCAAGATCACAGAAACCCTTGAGTCTCCACTGTTAAGATCTAGGCGAGTCAAATACCTAGAGTAGAACGCGTCCTACAGAAATCGTACTATTGCTGGTTTTGCTTACGAAATTTTCAGTGGGCAACAGTTAACCTTGTTGAACTACACACATGCAACTAACTGTTTCATTAACAGTCTTATCATCATGAATCTTTTTTTTTGAAGGAAAAAGGGCATAAAGACTAAATAAATCACTGTTCTGCCCTTGGTGAGAATTCTGTCATTTGAAGCATTCAGATCAAAAAAAATGTGCTTCCTAAAATGCAAACAGAAATTTATGTAACTCAGTTTTTAAAAAAATGCTCTTTAAATCCTAGCTATAAAATTATGATTAAAGAATAAAAATCATTTAATAGAATATTATTGCCACACCAGATGGATTTTTAAAAGCTGTCTAGAATGAATAATTGCTGACTTCTCTAAAAGAATTATGTCTTAAAAATCATGTTGTAAAGCTAGTGGTTTCCAGTGGGGAGAGGGAAGGGGGAGGGGCAATATACGGGGAGAGGATTAAGAGGTACAAACTATTATATTTAAAATAAGCTACAAGGATATATGGGACTTCCCTGGCAGTCCAGTGGTTAAGACTCTGTGCTTCTACTGCAGGGGGCACGGGTTTGATCCCTGGTCAAGGAACCAGGATCCTGCGTGCTGCGCGGCATGGCCAAAAAAAAAAAAAAGGGATATATGATACAACACAGGGAATACAGCCAATATTTCATAATAACTATAAATGGAGTATAACATTTAAAAATTGTGAATCACTATACGGTACACCTGAAACTTATATAATACTGTGTATCAACTATACTTCAATTAAAAGTTCTTGATTTAGGAGAGTATATATTAAATTGCATTTATAATTGTTTTAACCATGAAATAGAAAGATAAGCCAGAATTTTCTTTTATGTCCACTGTACAAAACAGGTAAATAAATTCAAAACAAATTCTACTGAATCAAAAAATGTTCCACTGATAATTCCTTGGAAATAAAAACCCAAGTTCTACTTCTCCTCAAAAGTATTCAAGGAATAGTAGACACCCTGACCCTGCATGAGTTAATCCATGTTTTTTCTTCTAAAGGGCACACAATGAAAACTCAAATGATTAATGTTAATTATTCAATTTGAAATGCAGCATCACAAATGGCTGTGATTCTTAACCAATTTACATTTGCTTAATAATGTAATAAGTTTGCCAAAAGAGGAAACCTTTAACACCATTCTACTCTGAGCACACCTGGCTTCCAGAGGAGAAAAACAAAATATGAATCCCCTTCATCTCTGAAAGCAAAGGGCAAATCATGTTAATTTATATCTAAAATAATTTCACTTCCCAAAGAAAATGAACATAGTATACAGAATTTCAACTTTTCAGAAATTCTAAAGAATTTATGTTGTTCAAATTAACCCAAAGCCTCTACTGTAGATAATTTTTAGGCTAGGATGTGTCTGTGATCATTAATTCCCTATTAAGTAGACAAAGGTAGCATTGGTGGAGGATGGAGACAATAGCTGAAAACACCTATTGACCATATGTGATTTACAGCCAGCTCCATCAGTATCCACTCAGCAGGATAAGGGGTACTGCTAAGTACTGCCCTAAGATCTTCAAGAATGAAACCTGGGCTTTTGCTACTGCAATGGAAGAAATTCCCAGGCCTCTGAGAAGTGGGATGTTTCAAAGAAGGTTCAAAGATCTAATAAAATAAAAACAATTATATAGTAATAACCATTCTTTACTATGACACAACATACACACAGGCACTTGCACACACATTGGTAAGGTTCAATAACCAGTATATCCTAATGTTGGCATCTTTTCCTTATTTATCCCATTTTTCTTGCAGACTTATGTATCAGTATCACAGGGAACTTTTAAAACAGACAGGTTTCTAGGCACCCAACCCCAAATCACTGAATGTTACTCTCTTGGGAAAGAAGAAGGGCTCAGGTAACGGTATTTTTCTTAAGCTCCCAAAATGGTTCAGCAAAACACTTTCACGTTAGCATTTGGGAATCACCACATAAGATCTCTTCCTCTTGAGAATCACAGCTCCAATTGTACTGTAGTTTTTGGTTTAAAAAAAAATTATTTTATTGAAAGAAAACATATACTAATCAGATTTGAGGGAGAAATAAAAGAAAATTTCCAAAGATAAAAAAAAATCTGTAAACATGTAAAATTTGTTTAAAAAAAGGAAATGTGTGTATTTATATGCATAAACTATCTCTTGAGAATGACAGAACTTGTTAACATTCATTGACTCCTAGGAAAGAAATTAAGTAGCTAAGGAACAGGGGCAGAAGGTAGACTTTTCACTACTGCATTTTTTTGTACTTCATAAATTTTGAGCCATGTTAATATATTACCTACTAAAAATAAATAAAAATTTAGAATACAGCTGACCCTTCAATGACATACATGGGTTTGAACTGCACAGGTCCACTTATATACACATGTAAAATATATTACAAAATGTATGTAATATATTTTAGGAGGTAACATATTTTAGTAGGTAGTATATTCAATACTTTGAATCTCTGGATGTGGAGTCACAGATATGGAAGAACCTATGCTTTCTACCTGCCTTTTCTTTCAAAATCCTACCCGCCCTTAAAAGTCTTCTCAGATTCCACCTCCCTCTGTGAAGTCTCTTTTAATCTCTCCACTTAGCCTACTTCCCCCAGTCCATTAATCAGATGAGTAGTAGGCTTAATTTGGGAATATAAATGAATATATCTGCCTTTCTTTTTTAAGCAAACATATCTGAACTCATATATCCAAAGGAGTGGTATCTTTCAAAGTCATCACTTTCCATTTTTTTATTTTAATTTTTTTAAACGTCTTTATTGGAGTTTAATTGCTTTACAATGTTGTGTTAGTTTCTGCTGTATAACAAACTGAATCAGCTATACATATACATATGTCCCCATATCTCTTCCCTCTTGTGTCTCCCTCCCACCCTCCCTATCCCACCCCTCTAGGTGGCCAAAAAGCACCGAGCTGATCTCCTTGTGCTATGCAGCTGCTTCCCACTAGCCATCTATTTTACATTTGGTAGTGTATACATGTAAATGTTACTCTCTCACTTTGTCCCAGCTTACCCTTCTTCCTCCCTGTGTCCTCGAGTCCATTCTCTACATCTGTGTCATTATTCCTGTCCTGCCCTAGGTTCATCAGAGCTATTTGTTTTTTTAGATTCCATACATATGTGTTAGCATACAGTATTTGTTTTTCTCTTTCTGACGTACTTCACTCTGTACGACAGACTCTAGGTCCATCCACCTCACTACAAATAACTCAATTTCGTTTCGTTTTATGGCTGAGTAATACTCCATTGTATATATGTGCCACATCTTCTTTATCCATTCATCTGTCGATGGACACTTAGGTTGCTTCCATGTCCTGGTTATTGTAAACAGTGTTACAATGAACATTGTGGTACATGACTCTTTTTGGGTTTTTTTGTTTTTAACAACTTTATTGCAGTATAATTGCTTTACAATGGTGTGTTAGTTTCTGCTGTATAACAAAGTGAATCAGCTATACATATACACACATCCCCATATCTCTTCCCTCTTGTGTCTGCCTCCCACCCTCCCTATCCCACCCCTCTAGGTGGTCACAAAGCACCGAGCTGATCTCCCTGTGCTATGCGGCTGCTTCCCACTAACTATCTATTTTACATTTGGTAGTGTATATATGTCCATGCCACTTTCTCACTTCGTCCCAGCTTACCCTTCCCCCTCCCCGTGTCCTCAAGTCCATCCTCTAGTAGGTCTGCATCTTTATTCCCATCCTGCCTAAAGGCAGGATGGGACCTTTTTTTTTTTTTTCTTTTTTTTTTAGATTCCATATACATGTGTTAGCATACAGTATTTGTTTTTCTCTTTCCCACTTACTTCACTCTGTATGACAGACTCTAGGTCCATCCACTTCACTACAAATAACTCAATTTCGTTTCTTTTTATGGCTGAGTAATATTCCATTGTATATATGTGCCACATCTTCTTTATCCATTCATCTGTCAATGGACACTTAGGTTGTTTCCATCTCTGGGCTATTGTAAATAGTGCTGCAATGAACATTTTGGTACATGACTCTTTTTGAACTATGGTTTTCTCAGGGTATATGCCCAGTAGTGGGATTGCTGGGTCATATGGGAGTTCTATTTTTTGTTTTCTAAGGAACCTCCATACTGTTCTCCATAGTGGCTGTATCAATTTACATTCCCACCAACAGTGCAAGAGGGTTCCCTTTTCTCCACACCCTCTCCAGCATTTATTGTTTGTAGATTTTTTTGATGATGGCCATTCTGACCGGTGTGAGGTGATACCTCACTGCAGTTTTGATTTGCATTTCTCTAATGATTAGCATCACTTTCCATTTAATTCATCATAAAATTACTGAGCACCTACTATGTGCAAGGCTCTAAGCCAGGCTCCAAGGACCCAAAAATAAAACTGAGTCACTCACAGTCAGTGATGTTCACAACACTACTCAAATTCTTTTGGAACTGCTTTTTGGGCCAGGCAGTGAGCAATACATTATAACGAGTCTCACTTTATAAGCAGCAATTTCCTTCAAAAAATTTTTTCCAGTTGATCAACATCTTTTTAAAAAAAATTAAACTGGCTACAAATATCTTTTTTGACTACCAAAAAAAACATGCCCTGCTCTAAAGCACAGATGCCTGCCTCCACCAAAGAAGACAAAATCAAAACTATGTGACAGGTGCTGAAAGCAATTATAAAGGAGTTCCCTACGCATGTTAAGTAATGGCTCCATCAGAGGAATCAAGTGGATAACTCACCAAGGTGATGACTTTGAAAGGGACATTTATTTGAATAGTGGTTTATTAAAAAGTCACACTATGTGATATACAATTCTTTTGTTGTTGTGTGAATTCTTTCATAAGCAGAAAAACCAGTTACAATACAACTTTTAAGGATTACTTCATTTTCGACCTTTTGCTACTGCTCAGAGAAGCATCCATCCAGTATGGTGTTAACTAAGCCCAAAGAAGATGTCTAATGCATACCTGTTGATTAATTAACGTGTATAAAATGTAACACAACTATTTCTCCTTCACAGTTATTCCATCACAGATTTTCGCAGGGGTGTGGGGAAGACGGAGACTCTGTGTGGGATTGTGAGGCTGCCACACTCCTCCCTCCCTCCTCCCCTACACTGACCTGGAGCTGTATTTCTTGAGGATGGTGTCTAAAAGGCCAACGAGCTCTTCGGCATTGATGAACTTCTGTGTGCTGAGGGTGTACATCTTCTCATAGAAGTCTGCGATCTCCATCCGAGCCTGAACAAAGAAGCAGAGCTGCTCGGACAGGTGGGAAAGGAGCTCTTCCACATGAGGTGCAGTCCCCCCTAGGGCACCACGGCCAGTCACCACCTTCTTTAGCTCATTATGCAGGGAAGTGTAGATGGTGCGGATGGAGTCCTTCCTGCTGAAGAACGACTGGCCCCCTGGTAGACAAATGACATAAGCACATGACAGGTAAGGTACAGAAACTGCAAGTACAAAACACCTCTCAGCATCCAAAAGGAAAGAATCTAAACTGCTGAGCTCAATGAGTTTTCATCTACCATGTTCTCTGACTTCTATGATTTGGATTTAAATATCTTGTGATTCATAATTTCACTGTAGAGTAAATTAACGCTGGTACAACTCAGTGTAGTGGTGGACCTGTGTATAATTTCCTTACCCAGGAGATTGGTTCAAGATGGTGGACTAGAAGGATATGCTCTCACTCCCTCTTGTGAGAGCACCAGAATCACATTTAACTGCTGAACAATCGACAGGAAGACACTGGAACTCACCAAAAAAGATACCCCACATCCAAAGACAAAGGAGAAGCCACAGTGAGATGGTAGCAGGAGCGCAATCACAATAAAATCAAACCCCATAACCGCTGGGTGGGTGACTCACAAACTGGAGAACACATACCACAGAAGTCCACCCACTGGAGTGAAGGTTCTGAGCCCCACGTCAGGCTTCCCAACCTGGGGATCTGGCAACGGGAGGAGGAATTCCTAGAGAATCAGACTTTGATAGCTGGTGGGATTTGATTGCAGGACTTCGACAGGACTGAGGAAACAGAGCCTCCACTCTTGGAGGGCACACACAAAGTAGTGTGCACATCGGGACCCAGGGGAAGGAGCAGTGACCCCGTAGGAGACTTAACCACACCTACCTGTTAGTGTTGGAGGGTCTCCTGCAGACGTGGGGGTGGCTGTGTCTCACCGTGAGGACAAGGACACTGGCAGCAGAAGTTCTGGGAAGTACTCCTTGGGGTGAGCACTCCCAAAGTCCGCCATTAGCCCCACCAAAGAGCCCGGATAGGCTCCAGTGTTGGGTCGCCTCAGGCCAAACAACCAACAGGGAGGGAACCCAGCCCCACCCATCAGCAGACAAGCGGATTAAAGTTTTACTGAGTTCTACCCACCAGAGCAACAGCCAGCTCTACCCACCACCAGTCCTTCTCAGATAGCCTCATCCACCAGAGGGCAGACAGCAGAAGAACTACTACAAGAACTACAATCCTGCAGCCTGTGGAACAAAAACCACATTCACAGAAAGACAGACAAGATGAAAAAGCAGAGGGCCATGTACCAGATGAAAGAACAAGATAAAACCCTAGAAAAACAACTAAATGAAGTACAGATAGGCAACCTTCCAGAAAAAAGAATTCAGAATAATGATAGTGAAGATGATCCAGGACCTTGGAAAAGAATGGAGGCAAAGATCGAGAAGATGCAAGAAATGTTTAACAAAGACCTAGAGGAATTAAAGAACAAACAAACAGAGATGAACAACGCAACAACTGAAATGAAAAATACACTAGAAGGAATCAATAGCAGAACAACTGAGGCAGAAGAACAGATAAGTGACCTGGAAGACAGAATGGTGGAATTCACTGCTATGGAACAGACTAAAGACAAAAGAATGAAAAGAAATGAAGACAGCCTAAGAGACCTCTGGGACAACGTTAAGTGTAACAACATTTGCATCATAGGGGTCCCAGAAGGAGGAGAGAGAAAGAAACAACCCGAGAAAATATTTGAAGAGATTATAGTCGAAAACTTCCCTAACATGGGAAAGGAAATAGCCACCCAAGTCTGGGAAGGGCAGGGAGTCCCATACAGGATAAACCCAAGGAGAAACACACCAAGACACAGAGTAATCAAATTGGCAAAAATTAAAGACAAAGAAAAATTACTGAAAGCAGCAAGGGGAAAACGACAAATAACATACAAGGGAACTCCCATAAGGTTAACAGCTGATTTCTCAGCAGAAACTCTACAAGCCAGAAGGGAGTGGCATGATATACTTAAAGTGATGAAAGGGAAGAACCTACAACCAAGATTACTCTACCCGGCAAGGATCTCATTCAGATTCGATGGAGAAATCAAAAGCTTTACAGACAAGCAAAAGCTAAGAGAATTCAGTACCACCAAACCAGCTCTACAACAAATGCTAAAAGAACTTCTCTAAGTAGGAAACACAAGAGAAGAAAAGGAGCTACAAAAACAAACCCAAAACAATTAAGAAAATGGTCATAGGAACATATATATCGACAATTACCTTAAACATGAATGGATTAACCATTTGGTTGGAGCCTGTCCAACCAACAGACACAGGCTCGCTGAATGGATACAAAAACAAGACCCATATATATGCTGTCTACAAGAGACCCACTTCACACCTAGGGACACATACAGACTGAAAGTGAGGGGATGGAAAAAAAATATTCCATGCAAATGGAAATCAAAAGAAAGCTGGAGTAGCAATACTCATATCAGATAAAATAGACTTTAAAATAAAGAATATTACAAGAGACAAGGAAGGACACTACATAATGATCAAGGGATCAATGCAACAAGAAGATATAACAGTTATAAATATATATGCATCCAACATAGGAGCACCTCAATACATAAGGCAACTGCTAACAGCTATAAAAGAGGAAATGGACAGTAACACAATAATAGTGGGGGACTTTAACACCTCACTTACACCAACGGACAGATCATCCAAACAGAAAATTAATAAGGGAAACACAAGCTGTAAATGACACAACAGACCAAATAGACTTAATTGATATTTAAAGGACATTCCATCCAAATATAGCAGACTACACTTTCTTCTCAAGTGCACACGGAACATGCTCCAGGATAGATCACATCTTGGGTCACAAATCAAGCCTCAGTAAATTTAAGAAAATTGAAATCATATCAAGCATCTTTTCTGACCCCAACGCTATGAGATTAGAAATCAATTACAGGGAAAAAAACGTAAAAAACGCAAACACATGGAAGCTAAATGATATGTTACTGAATAACAAAGAGATCACTGAAGAAATCAAAGACGAAATGAAAAAATACCTAGAGACAAATGACAATGAAAACATGACAATCCAAAACCTATGGGATGCAGCAAAAGCAGTTCTAAGAGGCAAGTTTATAGCAATACAATCCTACCTCAAGAAACAATAAACATCTGAAATAAACAATCTAACCTTACACCTAAAGGAACTGGACAAAGAAGAACAAACAAAACCCAAAGTTAGTAGAAGGAAAGAAATCATAAAGATCAGAGCAGGAATAAATGAAATAGAAACAAAGAAAACAATATCAAAGATCAATAAAACTAAAAGCTGGTTCTTTAAGAAAATAAATAAAATTGATAAACCATTAGCCAGACTCATCAAGAAAAAGAGGGAGAGGACTCAAATCAATAAAATTAGAAATGAAAATGGAGAAGTTACAACAGACACTGCAGAAATACAAAGCATCCTAAGAGATTTCTACAAGAAACTCTATGCCAATAAAATGGACAACGTGGAAGAAATGGACAAATTCTTAGAAAGGTATAACCTTCCAAGACTGAACCAGGAAGAAATAGAAAATATGAACAGACCAATCACAAGTAATGAAATTGAAACTGTGATTAAAAATGAAATTGAAACTGTGATTAAAAATCTTCCAACAAACAAAAGTCCAGGACCAGATGGCTTCACAGGTGAATTCTATCAAACATTTAGAGAAGAGCTAACACCAATCCTTCTCAAACTCTTCCAAAACATTGCAGAGGAAGCAACACTCCCAAACTCATTCTATGAGGCCACCATCACCCTGATACCAAAACTAGACAAAGATACTACAAAAAAAGAAAATTACAGACCAATATCACTGATGAATATAGACGTAAAAATCCTCAACAAAATACTAGCAAACAGAATCCAACAACACATTAAAAGGATCGTACACCATGATCAAGTGGGATTTATCCCAAGGATGCAAGGATTCTTCAATATACGCAAATCAATCAATGTGATACACCATATTAACAAACTGAAGAATAAAAACCATATGATCATCTGAATAGATGCAGAAAAAGCTTTTGACAAAATTCAACACCGATTTATGATAAAAACTCTCCAGAAAGTGGGCATAGAGGGAACCTACCTCAACATAATAAAGGCCATATACGACAAACCCACAGTAAACATCATTCTCAATGGTGAAAAACTGAAAGCATTTCCTCTAAGATCAGGAAGAAGACAAGGATGCCCACTCTTGCCACTATTATTCAACATAGTTTTGGAAGTCCTGGCCATGGCATTCAGAGAAGAAAAGAAATAAAAGGAATACAAATCGGAAAAGAAGAAGTAAAACTGTCACTGTTTGCAGATGACATGATACTATATAGAGAGAATTCTAAAGATGCCACCAGAAAGCTACTCGAGCTAATCAATGAATTTTGTAAAGTTGCAGGATACAAAATTAATGCACAGAAATCTCTTGCATTCCTATATACTAATGATGAAAAATCTGAAAGAGAAATTAAGGAAACACTCCCATTTACCACTGCAACAAAAAGAATAAAATACCTAGGAATAAACCTACCTAGGGAGACAAAAGACCTATATGCAGAAAACTATAAGACACTGATAAAAGAAATTAAAGATTATACAAACAGATGGAGAGATATACCATGTTCTTGGATTGGAAGAATCAATATTGTGAAAATGACTATACTACCCAAAGCAATCTACAGATCAATGCAATCCTTATCAACTTACCAATGGCATTTTTTACAGCACTACAAGAAAAATGCTTAAAATTTGTATGGAGACACAAAAGACCCCAAATAGCTAAAGCGGTCTTGAGGGAAAAAAAACGGAGCTGGAGGAATCAGACTCCCTAACTTCAGACTATACTACAAAGCTACAGTAATCAAGCCAATATGGTACTGGCACAAAAACAGAAATATAGATCAATGGAACAAGATAGAAAGCACAGAGATAAATCCATGCACCTATGGTCAACTAATCTATGACAAAGGAGGCAAGGATATACAATGGAGAAATGACAGTCTCTTCAATAAGTGGTGCTGGGAAAACTGGACAGCTACATGTAAAAGAATGAAATTAGAACACTCCCTAACACCATACACAAAAATAAACTCAGGGCTTCCCTGGTGGCGCAGTGGTTGAGGGAATGCCTGCCGATGCAGGGGACACGGGTTCATGCCCCGGTCTGGGAGGATCCCACATGCCGCGAAGCGGCTGGGCCCATGAGCTATGGCCGCTGAGCCTGCGCGTCCGGAACCTGTGCTCCACAGTGGGGGAGGCCACGGCAGTGAGAGGCCCGCATACTGCAAAATAAATAAATAAATAAAAAATAAACTCAAAATGGATCTGAGAACTAAATGTAAGACCGGACACTATAAAACTCTTAGAGGAAAACATAGGAAGAACACTCTTTGACATAAATCACAGCAAGATCTGCTTTGATCCACCTCCTAGAGTAATAGAAATAAAAACAAAAATAACAAATGGGACCTAATGAAACTTAAAAGCTTTTGCAAAGCAAACTACAAACAAGATGAAAAGACAACCCTCAGAATGGGAGAAAATATTTGCAAATGAATCAATGGACAAAGGATTAATCTCCAAAATATATAAACAGCTCATGCAGCTCAATATGAAAAAAACAAACAACCCAATCCAAAAATGGGCAGAAGACTTAAATAGACATTTCTACGAGGAAGACATACAGATGGGCAAGAAGCACATGAAAAGCTGCTCAACGTCACTAATTATTAGAGAAATGCAAATCAAAACTACTGTGAGGTATCACCTCACACCAGTTAGAATGGGCATCATCAGAAAATCTACAAACAACAAATGCTGGAGAGGGTGTGGAGAAAAGGGAACCCTCTTGCACTGCTGGTGGGAATGTAAACTGATACAGCCACTATGGAGAAGAGTATGGAGGTTCCTTAAAAAACTGAAAATAGAATTACCATATGACCCAGCAATCCCACTACTGGGCATATACCCAGAGAAAACCATAATTCAAAAACATACATGCACCCCAATGTTCATTGCAGCACTACTTACAATAGCCAGGACATGGAAGCAACCTAAATGCCCATCGACAGACGAATGGATAAAGAAGATGTGGTACATATATACGATGGAATATTACTCAGCCATAAAAAGGAACAAAATTGGGTCATTTGTAGAGATGTGGATGGATCTAGAGACTGTCATACAGAGTGAAGTAAGTCAGAAAGAGAAAAACAAATACCGTATATTAATGCACATATGTGGAACCTAGAAAAATGGTACAGATGAACCAGTTTGCAGGGCAGAAATTGAGTCACAGATGTAGAGAACAAACGTATGGACACCAAGGGAGGAAAGTGGCGGGGGGTGGTGTGATGAATTGGGAGATTGGGATTGACATATATACACAATATGTATAAAATGGATAACTAATAAGAACCTGCTATATAAAAAAACAAATAAAATTCAAAAAAAAATTTCCTTATTCATGCACCAATATTCCCCCAGCCCACTTCAATGAGGATTCAGATCTAATTCAGAGGATGATTAACCTTGCAAGTGACATCAACCTGGATCTAAAAAGTCCTCCTTCCACATAAAGATATTTAAAACAAAAGAGAACACCGAATTATGAAACACTGTTATTATTCCTGGTAAATCAGAAAATGTTATTTCTGCTTTGGAGTTGCGTTTTCCTTTCAAGCTGTATGAGAAAATGGAAAACACAGACTACTGGGATCCCAGGGGAACAAAGGGACTCTTAGTACTCTTAACAAGGTTGACAGTACAGTCTTTGTCATAATAAGCACCATATTGTGAATTATTAAGAATAGGAAGTGGGACTTCTCTGGTTGCACAGTGGTTAAGAATACGCCTGCTAACGCAGGGAACATGGGTTTGATCCCTGGTCCAGGAAGATCCCACATGCCGCGGACCAACTAAGCCTGTGTGCCACAGCTACTGAGCCTGCGCTCTAGAGCCCGCAGGCCACAACTACTGAAGCCCACGCGCCTAGAGCCCATACTCCACAACAAGAGAAGCCACTGCAATGAGAAGCCCGCACACCGCATCGAAGAATAGTCCCAGCTCGCCGCAACTAGAGAAAGCCCATGCGCAGCAATGAAGACCCAAAGCAGCCAAAAATAAAGAAAGAAAAGAAAATAGAAAAAAAAAACAAAAACAGTAGGAAGCAATTATAAATAACTGCTGCTGTAACTCATGTTGTAACTCAGGGTTTCCAAAGGAAATCAGCCAAAAAGTAAGGCCGCATACATTGTTTTCAACAACCAAAAAGGTTCAAATGGCATAGACATTATTTCTTTACTTCTGTATTAATACATGATCAACTATGCTTCTAATAATTATGGGGCCAGCTTCATAGATGTTTTCTTAAGCAATTCTGTACCCCACCAAAGGTCAGAGGTAAAACATTAGGAGAACAAAAAGAAACAGGGCAGGTTTAAAACAGTAATTCTTAGGAATATATAAAACTCTCAGAGATGAATGACATTTTAAATTTTCTGTTGATATTCATAGAATGCTTTAATGAATGAGTTACTATTCTAAACATACCAATTAGGAGTATAAATTACTTATCAAGGCATTTGTAAAATGTCCTCTTAATGAATGAAACATTTCACAATTCATTGATCAGTTTGTATTTCAAGAAATGAATCTTATATCCCTTACCACTATGGCAACCACCTTGTCCCAGTTTACCCATGATTTTCCAGGTTTTAGTACTGAAAGTCTAGCTTCTCAGGAAACCCTTAGTCCCATGTCCTGAAAACCCCCTCAACTCCGGGCAAACCTATAGGGTTGGTCACCCTACTACTACTGATTTCACAGGCAAACTGCTGATACTGAAAAAGTGTTTTCTCCAATATACTGCCCAGATTGACTAGCATTCACATCATTTCTCCTACTAATAGCAGCAAAAACCATATGAAGGTGGATTGACCCTGACACCAACATCCCATACAGGACTGTATCCAGGAAGGTTTGCCTTTCCTCTCCACCCATATTAAGTCTAGCTTTGCAGATTTTGTAAAGTGATGGTATGAAATAAATGGACCTCTGCGCCCAGGTCTAAGACAAAATCTCTTAGGTTACGAAGGTAGCAAGAGTACCAAGTAAAAGTTAAAAGCTCTGGGAGTCTGAAAGACTTGGTTCCAAATCCCAGCTTCCAAATTTACAAGCTGTGTGATGTGCACGGGACTTAACCTTAGCCACTTTGAGCCTTAGTTGTTGTTTTAACATGAAACTAAAAAGACACAATGAAATAACATTTGGTATGTAACACACCTGGAGCAAAGCACGTAATCAATACTGCTAATCCCTTCCCCTTCCGTTTATAACTGATAAAAGAAGCTCTCAATACTACAGAGTTGGGCTTCTGCAACTCTGTGGTAAATTGGGAGCTTCAAGTACTGTAAAAAGAATAGCTAGCTATTTGATAGATAGCTAGGTGACCTTAACTGTGTACTCACTTCTGCTGTTAAACAAGGTGAACTTGGTGAAAATTTTAACTCTGAGTGAAAAAGGGATACCTTCCTTCATTAGATTACCCTTACCTGGGGGTGTGGAAACACCATATAAATATAAAGAATACCTTTTAAAGCTTATCAATAAACATCCATTACTACTATGTGAAACCAAGTTACCTGACACTTTAAGGAAGGGAGAGACCACCAACGCATTTGTTTTAAACATGTCTCTCTTCTCAAAGCTCTCAGGAGCACAAGCCTACTTGGTGACTACCCTGGTTAGGAATATCCAATGGGGAGTGGCCTTCCTTCATGCTGGGAAATAAGGAATCAGAGACACCAGACTTCTTGTCTCAGCTTTTTGAATTTACAAAATATGATTATTTTGAATTGTTTCCATGGAAGTCTCGTTTTATGAATGCTCATTATTTTTCAAGATTTCAACAGTCTATCTCACATCATGAAATTTCAAGCAATGAGTATATTAAAGTTTTGCACTTCTAATTGAATATTTTATTCCACAACTTCTTGCTAATGATACTCTTTAAACATCAGTTCTCAAGTTAAGTCATTTTCTACCATGGTATCTTCCAGCCACCAGATGTTGAGGAAACTCTCCAGCAATGAAACAAAGGGGAGAAAAGTATGACCTTCTAAAGTCCTCTGCAGGTATTGAGTCAGCATACTTTAATCACTGATCTTTCCCCAAATAGATATATTCTCCCCTCAAAGTAAACAGAGGGCTCCAAGATAAGGGTTGACCCAAAGTTTTTCAGCTGAGCCAAGACAGGAACAGAAGGCTCCCTGTCAGGTCTCTTCTTTGTCTAAAGTCCCACACTTGCATCTATAATCAGGATTCACTGCCAAGGTCTCCAATAAACACCAGTCACAAAAGTGAAGTCAAAAAGACTCACTTTTTAAAACCGTGCTTTCTACATGTTTAAAAAATACACATAAACTTTTTGTTTTGCTTTTTAAAGAAAACCATATAAATGTTCTAAATAGCAAAGTAGTTGACGAACATGGGACTGTTTTAAGTAGCAACACAAAAATTTTCCCAAGTTTTTAAGAAAATGGAGAGTCAACTCAATAATCATGAAGTCATATTGTAAGCACGTTGATATCACAAACATTCCAGTATCAAAAAACGGTAAGGTAATTGCAAAGCTAAAAATTTACATCTGGAACCTACATTTACTGTACACGAGAGTAAGCTATGTGACATTAAACATGCCATTTTCAGAACATTTACACCGAAGTGACAGATCAGCTGGGAGCCTAAACAGCGCCTGAGCATGTTTCACGGTGTAAATTGCTCCGTGGATCAATTTCAAAGCACAGCCCTCAGGCTCACCCATGCAAGCTGGGGTCTGTGCAGAACTAATCGCTTTACATAATAAGAGCCACTTCAGAGAACCCAAGTCAGAGACAGTGATGGGCTTGTGCATGTTCTTAGGCACAGCCAGGCACCTAAAACCAGGCACATACAACTTAAACTAGAGTAGATTTCTTAACTGAGGTCTATACATAGGCTTTAGGAAATCCAAGTGAACCCTTTCAGATTACATGCAAAATTGTATTACATATATATTTTTCTGGGGAGCGAGACCACAGGTTATCAAATCCTCATAGGTGAACTAAAACAAAAAAAACATAAGAAACATGGCACTGGGATCAATCACCATTCTTCATGAGGTGGGGGAATCTAAAAACACTAAAACTGCAAGAAAATTACCCACCTTCAATTTTACAGCCAGAATCCTCCCCATTTTCATATATACATAATAATATGTAAATTATTTAATATATAACTGTAAATTATACTACATCTACAATTTTTATAAATCATTTGGACACAAACACAATCTGACAGTTCAAAGGTAGGTATTCTGGTAGAGGCTCTGTCACCTACCCGCACAACTGCATGCACACAATTTGCCAATCTGTAGAAAGGGGAATTATAACACTGCAAGAGCAACTGTAAATTTCTGAGAAGTGCCACTGTAAGAAAGGGAGGAAAAATTACACAAGGTGAAACTATCTGACTAGTTGTTGCCAATAAGTCAACACACTAAATAACAAGTTATTGTTTGAAAAGCTAAAGCACAGTTAAGATCTCAGAAAGCCCTGCCCCTTGAGTGTTTACTGAAAGCAAGATGTACATGGTCACCTTCAGGCAATATAAGGAAACTGGGGGGGAGAAACTCAAACTGGAATCTGCACTCAATTGTACACTTCTATTTTATACTGTTACGTGTCCTTCATTCATACCAGACCCTGTGCCTCTGATATTAAAGGGTCTAAAATACGCCAAAGTACTAAAACAACTCTAAAAGCTCTGGGATTCATAATATTGGTAATTTTAAGTAGTAATACTTCGTATGTATAGCCCTTGGCTTTCACATATATTATTTCCTTCTGATTTACTCATACTAATTGTTTCTACTAGTGAAAATCAGCTTAATCAGCTCCTGCATCTTATTTTCAGGGGCAAGATTTATCATGGGATGATAAGAGTGTTTACCATTTTCCCTGTAAGGCCCCTCTTGTTAGTGTTAGGCATATTTCTTGCCTTTCCTGTCCAGCATTCATTTTTCTCTTCATTCATTAGATATTTATTGTGGGTCTAGGAAGAGGGGGTAGGACTCCATCTGTAACTCTCTGGGGCCTTCAGAAGCCAGACAATAGTGTTCATGAATTCTAACTAGGTTGTATTGCCAAGTTTTGCTCCTCTCGCCGCAGTGTCACTGGTTAGAGAGCGTGGACATAGAGTTTAACTTCTCATTTATGGCACCAATCCATGCATGAGCAAAATGGATACTGCCATCGGTTTGAAGCACAGCCCTGCTAACAACATCCACCCGGACGGCCAATCTATCTGCCGCGGAGGCCGGTGGGCGGGGTTTGTGGAAGCCGAGGGAAGGACGGGATCGGTGGGAGGAGACCTGGGAGTGCGGAGTCGAGCCTGCGGCTAAGAGTGACAGAGACAGGGAACCCAAGCCATTGCCGATGGGGGAATATACTCCCTTTCCTTCCTCAAGGGGCACGGGGAGCGGGGCGGAGGTACCTAGTTTCTGCCCCAGGTAGGTGAGGCTGTGATAGACCTTCTCTGCCGCGGCCAGGTGGGCCAAGGCCGCCAGCAGCGACAGCCAGCTGCCCCCCGCGCTCTTGTTGGCCTCTCGTTCCTTCTCCACATTGTCCTTGGCCTTGTCGTAAGAGAAGATACCCAGGTGAGAGAAGAACGTCTCCAGCACCGCCTGTTCCACCGGGACCGGGGCTGCCAGCGGGATAGACTCCCCCATGCGAGCTGCGCTCCAGCTCCACCCACGTGGCTCGCCTCTCCCTCGCACTTCCGGGTTCTCAGGGAACGGGCGCACGAGCGTGCGTGCGCGTGACCGCCGCAAGCGGCGGGCTCGTGAGCGCGCGGCCGCCTGGACCGCGCCTGGGCCTTAGAGAGGACGCGGTTAAGGGTCAAGGCGGGAGAGGGATGGCCGCTTCTTAGCTCCTGAGCGACTCCGGCGCTTCGGTTCCCGCAGCTCTGACTATTCGGACCCTCAGGGCAGAGCGCGAGGCGGCCCGCTCGCTGCTCCGTGGAGCTGACGGCGTTCTGAGGTGAGCTGAGAGGCCCCTCCCTGTTAGACTGCGTCAGTGCTGGTGACGTCACGTTTCCGTGACGCCAGTAGTTCTTGTCCTAACATCTGGCCGGGGCTCGGCTGGGGCCTGAGGCGCGCGGCGAGGTGAGCCTTGGGCCTGGAACTGTGCTGGCTCTCACAACAAGGAGTCTGTGGTCCTCATTGCTTTTAAACCAACTTCAGTAAGTGGTTTATAGAGTAGAAGCCTCAGGTGGGTAAAGGTTTATCTCTCACCCCCATGTCTGATTTTCACCCGTGGTGGGTTAATTCACGCCTCTGTCAGGTTCTAGTCATCTCGGGTTCGTGCTAACGAAAGGGCTTCCGACCAGAGCTGCTCCTAGGCTTGGCCGTACTACCCACACTATATTAGGCTTCCTTAAAACGTTCTCAGAATGAAGGCTATGTTAATGCAACTTCTGCTAAAGAATCTGAATTGATGTACTTTGTCATTCAGATTAATTACAAATCCTCAAACATTTAAGAAACACCATAAACCCAGCTCATAGGTATGTCCACTGCTTGAAACACTACCCCACTGCTCACTTAGTTTTTACCTTTCTCTTTGTTATTTTTATTTTATACACTTTAGTCATAGTGTATTTAAACACGTATATTTTCATCTGTCTTTCCCCTACTAAGTGGACTCCCTAAAGCACAATCTAGGTTTCATTCACCTTTATAATTTTTTCATCATGGATGGCACAATGATTTTTGTTAGACAAATGAGGGAATTGCCTGTTTTCGTTTTTTTGTCAAACAAGATCGGTTCTGCCATCGTTACCTTTTAATGCAAATCCCATAATTTGCTTTTAATGAATATATAGTATACCTGTTGCTTGCTCTCAAGAATATAACTGGGTAAGATCAACTTTGTTAACTGTGAAACTTTATATGTAAAGGTGAAATTTTATATGTTATAAAGGTGAAAACGGAGGCAGCAATGGTATCTCTTTGGGAGAATCAGGGAGGCTTCCTGGAAGAGAATGTGGTGGTCCTTAGTGAATGAGTAGATGTAAGTAATCAAAACAGTGCAGTACTAGCACCAAAACCGACAGACAGTGAAAGAGGATTATAAAGACTGTAAACATACTCCAGTAATATAAGAATTCCTTAGATAGTAAAGGTGGCATCATAAATCAGTGGGGAAAGGAAAACTTATTCAATTTATAAGTGAAGGAGACATGATTATGGGGGAAAAAAGACTTTTGCCCTGTATCCTGCAACAAAAAATAATTACATGTGTAAAAAACAAAACATAGGGCTTCCCTGGTGGCACAGTGGTTGAGAGTCCGCCTGCCGATGCAGGGGACACGGGTTCGTGCCCCAGTCTGGGAAGATCCCACATGCCGTGGAGCGGCTGGGCCCGTGAGCCACGGCCACTGAGCCTGCGCGTCTGGCGCGTCCGGAGCCTGTGCTCCGCAACGGGAGAGGCCACAACAGTGAGAGGCCTGCGTACCGAAAAAAAAAAAAAAAAAAACATAAAACTGACACAGCCATGTAAAGCAACTATACTCCACTTAAAAAACAAGAGAATAGAGAAGAAAACGAAAGTCTAACAAAGTAAATTACTGTGTAAACTCAAAGTCAAAAACAAAAAAATGTAAACTAGAAAGAAATACAAGTGAAAATTTAATTGATCTAGAAATAGAGAAGAACCTAATTACAAAAGAACTGGAAGAAATTACAAAGGAAGAGATTGGCTTGACTGTAAAAATTTCAAGAAAACACAATACCAACCTGGGGGGAAAATATTTGTAATGTATGTCAGATAAAGGTTTGATGTGCTTAACATGTCAAGACCTAGTAATCATAGAAATGCAGATTAAACTATTGTATTTTTCACCTATCAGATTAAAAAAAATTGTTTTTAAGTGCTGGTAAACATACAGTGACTCTGTTCTTATACACTGCAGATGGGCGTGTAATTTGGTATGACCTTCCTGGAAAACATTTGGCCATGTATATTAAGGTTAAATGAGAGTATATGCACAGTGTCTAAAGTAGATGCTTAATAAATATTAGTAATACTTATCATTGTTACTATTATTGTTATTTTTATCATTAGCATCATCATACCTTTTAATCAGCAGAGCACCTAGAGTAATACCTTGAATTTATCATCTTTAATAGTAGCCAGTTATTTTACCAGCAAAACAAGTTTATTTGGGAATAGCCAGAGGAATTGCAATTCAGGTTATGGGAACTGTGGTGGACCATAGGCAAATCCAGAGAACATGGAAGGGGAGCTTGCTTTTATAGGGAAAAGGGGGGCCTTGGTAGGGGCTATCATAACTAAAGAGTTCACTGGAGGAAGCTGGCAGTCCAAAGTATAGAGGCTTCTCATTGGCCAGGGTGCTACAGTCTCTGATTGGCTGGGCTGTGGTTGGCCAGAAAGATGGTTTTCTTCTTCCTTCTGGATAGTAAAGTAGGCAGTACCTTCCGGTGGGAGAGATGTAGGGGTATGTAGGTACTCCAATTTGGAGTAATTGATGATGCACAGCTGTGAGAGCTCTCCCTACAGGTGTGTCCTGACTCCAATTTTAGCTGACGTTCTTTAATTCCACAGACTTAATGGATGTTTGTTAAATATTTGATTGGCTGATTCTCCTTGTCTCATAGGAATTTTATAGGAAAAAGATACTGAGTTCATTACACGATAAGCTGTTAAAAGGTTGATGTTACAAAGATAGAAGTTACCTTAAATGGTTATCTGGTTCAAAAAAAAAATGGTCATCTGGTTCAGCCCATTAGCAGGACATTTTGGACAGTAGCAATAAATGTTTGCCATTGATGATATGTTGGCTGCATATCAAATAACCCCAAAACTTAGTGACTTAAAACAATAAAAGTCATATATTCCCTCTCACAATTTCTGTGAGTCAGGAATTCAAGAGTGGCTCAACTGGGCATTTCTGTTTCAGTGTTTCATAAGGTTGCAGTCAGATGTTGGCTAGGGCTGTGGTCATCTGAAGACTTGTTTGAAGCTGGAGAGTCTGCTTTCAAGGTGGCTCTCTTACATGTCCAGTGGATTGGCACAGGCTGTTGGCCACATGGGCCTCTCCATGGGATGGCTTGAGTGTCCTCCTCACAGCATGGCTACTGGCTTATCATGGAGCATGTGATCAATCTGATCGACCGGAGCCGAAGCTGCAATGCTTTTTACGACATAGCCTTGGAAGTCACACATCACCTCAGCCATATTCAGGACCATCCTTGATTGACTTAGGAAGTAAGGTTCAATGGAGGCTACCCTGGAAGCTAACTGCCACAGAAGATGATGACATTTCCAGCATGGAGTATTATCTGTCTTCTTAAAAATATCTAAGGATGGAAGCTCTTAACTGCTCCATTAGTAATATTGCTCAAGAAGTTGTTTCTTAATATCAGCCCTAATCCCTCCTGTTAAGTCTAGAAAAGACAATTGATTTGATACTGCTCTTTACAGAGTCTTTGAAAATATCCCTAGTGACAATGCCAGTGACAAAACCATTTTAGTGATAACAACCCATTTGGGAGGCAAAATGATATTAAAAACAGGCAAGGCATTTATTCATTCATTTATTCAAGCATCCATTTTTTTCATTCATTTGATAAACAGTTGACTAAATTTTGTGTGGTTGAAATACACATAAAACAAATATACCAAAAATAATTTTACAATTTAATGATTATTCCAGTTAATTCCTACGCCAGTTTTTAAGTATTTGGGCTTACTTCCTTTTTGCTGATCTGTTTTCTTCACATTATACTAACATCATAATAAAACTGTCATTGATTTAGCACTTACTATATGCCAGGTGCTTTACATATCACTAATCTTCAACTCATCTTCAAGGCAGGTGTAGCTATCACCATTTGATTATGGAGAAGTTAAGTAATTTGTTCAAAGTACGCACAGCCATTAACTCGCAGGGTGAGATGCAAACCAAGATCTGTGTCTCTTTTCTCCAGAAACTTGGCTGCTGTTAGTGAGTTATCCCCATATACATATGTCTCCTACCATATACATATGCCTCCCATCTAAGAGGTAAGAGACTTCCACATTGTTATTTAGGCATTTTCAAATTGTTTCTGCAGTTATCTCCCTTTTTATATGGACAGTATGGTTGAAAAGTATGATTTTGGTGAGAAGTCTCTTTTAGCTTACGAAGAGGAACCAGATATATGATATGGAACAACCTCTTTCATTTTCTCTTTGGATTATTTACTAAAAGATACCATACAGTTAGCAATACGTTATGTAGCTCTTTAGCACCTTTCAACTAAATTACTTTCCCTGTTGTATATTTTAAAAGTCTGACCACCACCACCAACAGCAGCCCTTTTTTGTAAATAAATATAAATTTATTTTATATGTAAATAAATATGTGTAAATAAAATGTGTAAATAAAATGTGATTTTGAAATCACAAGTAGGAGATTATACAGGGTAGTGAGTTGAGGAACGAATCCAAACTTGGAGAAAGAATATTTTAGGTCTATTCTCTACATAACCATTGCCTAATATTGGTATAGAGCTGCGTTGTCCAATATGGTAGCCACTAGCAATATGTGGCTATTTACATTTGAATGAATTGGAACTAAATAAAATTTAAAACTTGGCTTTTCATTTGCTCTACTACATTTCCAGTGCCTAGCGGCCACCTGTGCCTAATGGCCACCATATTGGGCAGCACAGACACTGACCGTGCGGCATACAGAATCTTAGTTCCCTGACCAGGGGTCGAACCCATGCCCCCTGCATTGGGAGCGTGGGGTGTTAACCACTGGACTGCCACGGAAGTCCCTGAAATTTCTGTCATTACATAAAGTTCTATTGGACATGCCGGAAAGAAACAATGTCATAAGAAAGAATTTCACAGATTAAAACACAGATTAAAAGAATAATAAGCCAGGGGCTTCCCTGGTGGTCCAGCAGTTAAAACTCCAAGCTCCCAATGCGGGGGGCCCAGGTTCTATCCCTGGTCAGCGAACTAGATCCTGCATGCCCCAACTAAGGATCCCGCATGCCCCAACTAAGGATCCCGCATGCCGCAACTAAAGATCCCGCACACTGCAACAAAGATCCCGCACACAGCAACAAAGATCCCTCATGCTGCAGCTAAGACCCAGTGCAGCCAAATAAATAAATAAATATTTAAAAAAATAATAAGCCAAAAGGAACAGCAAGTTCTGTTATTATTTTAATCCTATTTCATACGTTCTTCTTGACAATATCCATATTTATGTTTTCCCTTTAAAATGTTACATGAACACGTATATACATATATATATAAATACAAAATAATTATAGCTAAATTTATTGAGTGTTTAATAAATTCCAGGAACTGTGCTAACTGCCTTCTATGAATTAACTCATTTAATGCTTAGAACAATATTATATTCATTATGGAAAATTTGGAAAATATTTTTAAAAAGAGAGAAAACCAACCTTAATCCCCAAACCCAGAGATAATCACTGTTGACATTTCTGGTGGACGCTGCCGTGTGCTGCCCGGATCTCAAGATACAGCTGCCAAGAATGTTGGCTGCTGATGACTCACAGTTGAATTCTTCTCCAAAATTGCCTCTGTGAAGGAAACTGCCTCACGCTAGGTTATATCCCCTCCCTGGGGACAGTCCAAATCCCACGACTGGTCACTTGTGGAGGTACAAGGCACAGTCCCTCAGTTGGGACAGTCTGGGACTTCAGCTTCAGAACTTCCAATGGAACCAATTAAAGCCTCTGTGGCATCTGCCCTGCAGTTCACCTTCTCCCTCTGCCCAGTCCTGCCCCCACAACAGGTGCTGCTCCACAGAGCACTCTCCACTAAACCAGCTGCAAGCAAATCTCTGCCTCAGAGTCTGTTTCCTGGAAAACCCAACCTAAGTCAACATTTTCAGAGTATAAGTTCCAGTTTTTTTCTTTTTGCATATATATATTTAACTTCTAAAAATCTATCTAGGGCTTCCCTGGTGGCGCAGTGGTTCAGAATCTGCCTGCCAATGCAGGGGACACAGGTTCAAGCCCTGGTCCGGGAAGATCCCACGTGCCACGGAGCAACTAAGGCCATGTGCCACAACTACTGAACCTGCGCTCTAGAGCCCACGAGCCACAACTACTGAGCCTGCATACCACAACTACTGAAGCCCGCGTGCCTAGAGCCCGCGCACCGCAATGAAGAGTAGCCCCCACCCGCCACAACTAGAGAAAGCCCGCGCGCAGCAAGGAAGACCCAACCCAGCCATAAATAAATAAATGAATAAATAAATAAATTTATTTTTAAAAATCTATCTAAACTTAGGTCACCCCAACAAATTTGATGTTTTCTCATCTATTGTTTTATATGTTAATTTTTTAGTTGATATTTTATGAATAATTTTGCATGATGCCACTAAGTATTTTTCTGTACCACAATTTTTAACAGCTACCTGGGATTCATATGGCACGTTACACTTAGTCAGTCTTGCATTCTTGAATATTTTGGTGTTTCCTGGTTTTCACTGTGGCAAACCCTAAAACTTGGCAGACCAACACTCATTGCCAACTTCCCTCTCACTTGCCTGCTTCTGGGGTGGGAAAACCAAATATTCCCATGTATTTTGTTTTCCTAGCCTTGCTTACACCTGGGAGTGGTGTTTCAGCCTTCGAGAAGTAAGCTGAAGATTTCTGAGGTTGAGGGGGAAGTTCCAGGAAACCTTATGCCTTCCAAATAAAATGGCACAGCCAGAACTGGTATCATCTCTTCTCTGTTCTCTCTACTTTGTAAAGAATAGGATGTCTGGAGCTGTGGTAGCCATCTTTCATCCGTGAGCGAAAAGTTGAGAGAATGAACGACTTTTAGCCTTGAGATCGCTGAACATTTAAACCAGTGCCAGCAACTACCTATCTCTGGATATCTTGTTATGATGAGGAAAAAAGTATTTTTTTAACCTACTTATGTTTGGGTTTTCTGTTACTTACAGCTGAAATCATTTATAAATGTCACTATCCCTGATACTCATGATTAAAGGTAATGCAGTGACAAACACTTGAATGTAGGCCCTTGAATAGCAACAACTTAACATAAAAGTCAGGGAAGAAGAGAATTAGGATCTTTCATTTCCAGTGTTTCTTCTTGAACTTATGCAGCTCTCTTAACCATCCCATTTTCCTTTTCTTGTGGGGACCATAAAAATAATGCACATTAAGGCTTCCTAAAGTCTTCCAAAAGGCAGTAGTAGTTAGAAAAGGAAATAGACCTTCTATAAATCAGAATCGTCTCTCTTCAAATAGGATATTTTAGCAAACGTAGCATGCCTTGGAGTTCATACCCACTAATACAGAATCAGCAAGGATTTTTTGGAGCAAGTACTGTGTGTACTGGGTTGTATTTTAGACTAAGTCATGCATTAACTCTCTATGTATTCTACTGGAAATCGTTAAGGTCTCTAGGGTTGGGATATTTTATCCCCTCAGGATAAACAGAGAGAATCAAAGAAGATGAACCGAACTACTCTTTGAAGTAAAAGGAGCAGCGCTAAATTACAAAACAGATGTGAAACTTGTGTTTGATTTCAGCTTTCTAGTGGCAGGTACTTGACAGTGGAAAACCTGAATCTGGTGAGTCTACTCCATGACTCCCATACCCAGTCTTGAGGCTCTTTCTAATTTGGCAGCCCCAGAAACCTTAGGTTGGCTTGTTCTGGTTCAAAGTAAAGCATGGAGATACTTTTCGATATCACAGGGAATCAGAGTATCTAAGACCTGAAGTGTCCAAGATAGGGATGCTGTGGCTTATTCCCACTGGTGTCTTTAGGATGGAAGACGGCTCCAGATCTGGCCAGACTGCCAGCAAGTTGCTCCAGACTAGACTTCCATTCGTGAGCATGGACTAAAACTGGACTGGCAGAAGCAACAGAGTGAAAAAGCAACCCAAGGAAATCATGTGTCTGATAAGGGGATAATGTTCAGAATATATAAGGAACTCTTACAATTCAACAACAACAACAAATAGAATCCAATTTAAAAATGGGCAAAGAAGATATACAAATGGCCAAAAAGCATATAAAAAGATGCTCAACATCACTAATGATTAGGAAAATGCAAATCAAGACCACAGTGACATATCACTCATGCTCATTAGAATGGCTACCATCAAAAAAACAGAAAATCACAATTGTTGGCGAGGATGTGGACAAATTGGAACCCTTGTCCCCTGTTGGTAAGAACATAAAATGGTGCAGCCCCTGTGGAAAACAGTGTGGTGGTTCCTCAAAAAACTAAAAACAGAAATACCGTATGATCCAGTAATCCTCTTCTAGGTATATATCCAAAAGAAAGGATCTCAAAGAGATATTTACACACCCATGTTCAGCCCGTTATTTGCTGACCCCTGCAAATAATATTATTCATGGCACATTTTGCATTTTTGTATTCTTTTGGTGTATTTGATTCAAGCAATGGGAACCATTCACATCATTTTAAGCAAGAAGGATTTCATTCAGGGAATCAGGAGCTTACAAAGTTATTGGAAAGGGTGAAGGGATAAAGTGGGGCCTCCAGGAATGATTACTAGGACAAGACTGCTGGGCTGGTTTACCAGGGTAGCTGCTACCTCTGCAATAATCAGAGAGACGGGGAATCAGGGGACTCCATTGGAACTGTTGAGTTCAAAGACATACCACTGTAGCTGTTAATCCAAGGATCAGGAAGCCACTGCTGCTCCTGGGACTACCTCTCAACGCCTGTGAAGTTAGTACCTAGACACTGAAATAATGTAGCAGAAAAGCCCAACGTGTTCACAGCTGAGTTCGCCAGCAGAAACAAAGCAGGTGGCTTCAGCCTGTGATCCACCTTCTAATTGGCAGGAGCAGAACCCTAACTGCAGGGAGATGGGGGAGGTGTGTTTTCCTTCTTTAACACCTGCAGTGTAAGAAGGCACACTAGGGGTTTGGCATGGATCCTGAGGACCCACCTGGATTGTAGCTTTAGGCACTTTCCAACTCTTCTCATCTTTGGCCAGCTCTTTATTCCTTTATTTGAGAAACCACCTCTGAGACTCACTTCTCTGCCTCCACTCTTACTGAATAGGATGCCCTTTTGTGAGCTTTCACAGCTCTTAACTCTGGCTTTGCAACGTGTATATCACTCCATATCGTAACAGCCTGGTTTCTTCCTCCACTAGGTTACAAGCTCCTTGAAAACAGAAACTTGGTGTATATTTGTTGAGAATAGTAAGCAGTTTCTATATTGTACTATCCCAAATAGCATTTCTTTTCCTATTTTCTTTGCTCCATACTTTTGTGTACTGATATCTATATAGTAAAAGCTAAAAAGTGTTAACTTTTTGGCTTTCTTTTTGGCAGAGCAAAGAGAAGTTCCACCAATACTCTGTATGTGTGTATCTTTGTCTGTCTCTCTGTATACCTATATAGGTTAATAAATGGTACAGCTAATGTTTGAACATACTCAAGTGAGAAGTATATATAATCCTCATAACCATCCTGTTAGGTAGATATTATTTTTATTCCCATTCTATAGATGAAGAAGCTAGGGTTTGGAGAAGATAAGTAGCTCATCTACAGTTACACAATAAGTGGTAGAACTGCAACCCTCCAGTTCCAATACCAAAATTTGTGCTAAAAAACTTAATTTTATTGAAGTATAGTTGATTTACAATGTTGTGTTAATTTCTACTCTACAGCAAAGTGATTAAGTTATACATATATATATGCATTCTTTTTCATTATGGTTTATCACCGGATACTGAATATAGTTTCTTGTGCTGCTACACAGTAGGACCTTGTTGTTTATCCATTCTGTATATACTAGTTTGCATCTGCTAATCCTAAACTCCCAATCCATCCCTCCTCCAGCCCCCTCCCCCTTGGCAACCACAAGTCTTTTCTCTATGTTTGTGAGTCTGTTTCTGTTTTGTAGATAAGTTCATTTGTGTTGTATTTTAGATTCCACATGTAAGTGTTATCACATGGTATTTGTCTTTCTCTCTCTGACTTCATTTAGTGTGATAATCTCTGGTTCCATCCATGTTGCTGCAAATGGCATTATTTCATTCTTTTTTATGGCTGAGTAGTATTCCACAGTATATATGTACCACATCTTCTTTATCTATTCATCTGTCAGTGGATACTTAGGTTGCTTCCATGTCTTGGCTATTGTAAATAGTGCTGTAATGAACATTGGGGTGCACGTATCATTTTGAATTATAGTTTTCTCCAGATATATGCCCAGGAATGGGATTGCAGGATCATATGGCAACTCTATTTTTAGTTTTTTGAGAAACCTCCATACTGTTTTCCACAGTGGCTGCACCAATTTACATTCCCACCAACAGGAGGGTTCTCTTTTCTCCACACCCTCTCCAGCATTTGTTATTTGTAGACTTTTTAAATGATAGCCGTTCTGACTGGTGTGAGATGATACCTCATTGTAGTTTTGATTTGCATTTCTGTAATAATTAGCCATGTTGAGCATCTTTTCATGTGCCTCTTGGCCATCTATATGACTTCTTTGGAGAAATATCTGTTTAGGTCTTCTGCCCACAAAATTTGTACTCTTAACCATTATAATTGTGGTGGTGATTATGATAATGATGACAGCTGATGGTCCCACACATTGTGCTAGGCATTTTGCATTTACTATCTCAAGCTGTATATTTCCTTGCATAGAATTGATGCTTAATAGTTGTTACAGTGCGGTAAAGTAGACAAAGCTCTTGATATCTGTGGTCTCTTCCTGGCTCTGCCACTAATGCACTGTGTGACCTCAGGTAACCCTTCTGGGCTCCAGTTTTCTCCTCTGTATATCAGTGAATAATCTTTAAAATACTTCTAGTTCTAAAATTCCAGAACTCTGTGAATAAATCCTACTTTGTTTTTCATTCAATAATTATTACTTCTGTATAGTGAAACTTTTCTCACCCTCTGAATTCTAAGCTCCTATGGGATTTCAATTTTGTTTTATTGTTTTCTCACATCTTCCATGGTACCTAGTCCAGGGGTGTATATATAGATAGAAAGATTGAGATCTTTCTAAGGGGAAATATCCATCTTCACAAGAGGCTGTACTTACTGTCATATGTTACTTTCTTTTGGGGATGACATTCAAATGTAATTGAGGGCTGCCTCCAAGAAATCAGTACTCAGCACTTCCGGAAACATTTCTGTAGTCAAAGTTAAGATTCTTATCCTTAAAGCAGAGCTGTGGTCACCGCCCAAGCGTCTACTCCTGTGACTGAATGTGAAAAGGTTTCTTTTACGAAAATTGTGTTGCATGCATATAAAGGGGTCTTGGCCTGTGGATAATGCCAGATACAGTAGGGAGTTTTCTACAGGGGACCAGTTTTTATTCTGCTCCCTATGTATCTCCTATAGGGCAATCAGAAAATCACAAATCGTTCCATAGTTTTTCTCAATCTTTGAGGAATCGCTTTTTTAGAAAATGAATTTTAAAAAGAAAAAAAGGAACTAAACTTCTCTCTAAACATATGAATGACGTATGCACGATGCATAATGTTTCTGACACTTTGACTTTACATCTGTAGTTCAGACAGTCTCAAGAAAAAAGTTACCATGAGTACAGAGTAAACGGAAGAATTCAGCCAAAAAGTGTGTAAGCAGGGAAAGAAAATAAGTACCTTTTAAAAACAGTTATGTTTAGCTGCTATTTTACATTCCAGGGGAACAGCAAAAGAGATTTTGTTTGAGGAGAGAAAAAAAAAGATGGGCCTTTGGGGATTGTGAGTTAGTCTATATGGGGGACGGTTTGACTATGAGAATTACATTGCTTGGAGTAATGAAATGACAGCGATTTGGACCTGCAGAACTCAGAAAAGAGATGAAGGAGAAGGAAATCTGAGTAAAGTGGCAGCAGGCAGAGCCTGGGAGGAAAATATAGGGAGAAATTCCCTGTGTTGAAAATGGCCATAGAACTTTTGGATACTTATATTTCCTATCCTGTGATATAGAATACTACTTACTCTTATAATTCCCAGACTTTCAGTCAAAGTCTTTTATAAAGAACCACTTGTATGTAATGGTGCTTGGGGAATAAATGAGGAGGGGACAGTGGTCACAGCTAGGATGAGGTGGGGCAAAGAGGAGATAGCAGCCACTAAAAAGCAGGAATTTAGGGATGATCAAGAATTCCTTCTTATAGTTGGATAAAATACGGTATAAATAATGCTATAATAAACATCTTTAGTTATTATTGCAAAAAAAAAAAGAATTCCTTCTTAACCTTGGGGTATCCTTGGGAAATCATGCCTGCGTATTAGAGTCAGGTAAACTTAGATGCCTGGAACACTTGTGGTTATTCCACACTACACATGAAGGGTTAAAGCCTGATCCCCAAGCAACAGGAAAACCCCCAAATTGTGCAGGGTCTGCATGGATTGGTCGACATGCTCTTTAAGGACTTGAATACAGAGTTCATAGAGAAAATTGGAGACTGATATTAAGAACCATTCATCTCACTGGAGAAACTGCATATTTAAAAACAATAACAACAAAACAGAACTCTGTAACCTGTTCGTATGTGGATCTGTGCATTTCTTAGTAACTGTCACCATGGTAGCAAGGCAGGTGGACAGGGTGCCTTCTTAGCACAGTCCATACAAAGGAGTACTGTCTTATACCTTCTTTATTTGTGTTGATCCTATATCTCTGACTGTTAGCCTCTGACACTTCTCTCCCTAGTCGCATCATGCACAGTGCTAGGAATATATTAGGCACTAAAACATATATACTGATTGACTGAATTGAATAAATATTTCTGCTATGTCTTCCTTTCTAACCTGTAGAGAGAGTCACCCAGCAGAAATTTGGTTTAAAAAATGACCCCTGGGAATTCCCGGTTGGTCCAGTGGTTAGGACTCTGCGCTTTCACTGCCAGGTTCAGTCCCTGGTCGGGGAACTTAGATCCCATAAGCCACGCAACAGAGCCAAAAAGAAAAAAGACTCATATAATTATCTAGGGGATCAAAACTAGGCCATTTTCCTGACTGGGCTGGTCCAACATGGATTTCAGGTTGAGGGGGTGAAAGGACAGAGATTAGGTACTCTGAGAAACACTATCTTATTAGAAGACTAACATGTAAGTGGCAAGTAGACTAGTAAATTAGCTTTCATCAGTGAGGCCACTCAAGGCCCAGAGGCTTTTTGTAAAGACTTGCAGTGCTGTTTTCTGCCTGGATGCAAAGACAAGCTTGACAGCAGTTCCTCAAGTGAGTAATGTCAGGTCTGAGTTAAAGCCGGGAGGACAGGGAGTTCCACAGATTTGAACTTCAAACTGAGAAAGCTTTTTAGGCCCCTCCCCCCACCTTATATTCAATTAACACTCAGCCTGGGAAGCCCTCCTTATTATAACACCTTGAGTGAATGATAATCTTTTATCATAGCCTTTTCGTGAATACATTTTTACATTTCAATTTGTCATCTATATAATTGCTCTGCATTTCAATGACTTTCATTTCTATTTTCAATGTTTGGTTATTTCACATTTCTTTTTTAAAAGGTTTAAACGTAGGCATAATCTCTTTATTTTAATAGCCAGGGTGCCCAAATTTGCCACAGTAAAATCTGGGTTCCTGTAGTTTCAGTAAATCTCCAACATGTGCCACCTCCAGCTTATAGATTGATATTCCAGTCATGTTCAAGGCTGAAAACAGCTGCAAGAATTTGTCCTTAGAATTCTTTAGCAGTACCTTGATAAATCCCAAATGTGGCCAGTCTGGTGGATCAGCTACTGGGGTGTGATTATCATCATGATATCACCCCACTGGGACAAACTGAGTGGCACCAGCCTCTTAAGGAACAAGCTGCAGAGGTCACTGTTCCCAGAAAGGAACAGGTTAAATCCTTTCGAACCTGCTAAGGAATTTGACCTAGTTCCTTGAAATTAGAGTGTAACTGGAAAGTATAATTGGTTGCAAATGTGTTTCTCTCTTCCTCAAAATTACTTTTGAACCCCTGTGAGACAGCAATCGCCTGGAGTCAGGTCACGGCCGTTAATAAGCTTGACTAATTCAATATGAAATTTAGGGAGCAGACAAATAGTGTGACTTCGTTTTATGGAAAGAATGTTTAGGCCTCTAGTTGTGAACGTCTGTGGAGACACAGCTGATGTGGTTACAGTACTCACGTCTCCTATCTATTTTTTTGCTGCTGTGTTCAGCACAGTGGCAGGCACGGGGGCTCAGTGAATGTTGAATGAGTGAGGGAATGAATTTGAAAAGCTCCCCACAATTGGACTCCTACATAACTGTCCAGTTGTGGTATTTCCTACTGCCCCCTCCCCAAAACATATAGTTTACACTTTGGCAAAATAGCTGTTGAGTTTCCTAAAAATCTCTCCTGCTTTCCCACTTCTGTACCTTTGCTGTTACTGTACCCACTATCTGGAATGCTCATCTCTCAGACTATGAAAAAGTTGCTGTTTTCCAAGCCTCATCTCAAATGCTACTTCCTTCATGAAAAATTTTACTGATTATCTCAATAATATACAAGCCTTTTTGCCTTGTAACTCATAAAGCTCTGTACCTCCTGTTTATTTATTATCAACTACTTTATCGTATAATTATTTCTGTAGTTAACTTACTATAAGCTTGCTGTATAGTAAGCTTCTTGAAGATAGGCACACTGGGTCTTATTAATCTTTACAGTGACTAGCACATAGTTGATACTCAATAATTAGTTGTTGAAATAATTATGGTATTCAATTTTACTAATGCTGTACTATGAACCCCAGCAAATTTTTTAATCATTTTTCTTAATAAAATATAAATGTTCTCATAAATCGACACTATTTAAACTCCCAAATAGATTGGAGTTGTATCTTTGTCAACATGTTCTTTCTAGTTAATTCTAGGAGATTGGAACACTCATTAAGACAAAGGGATCCTCCCTTTGTGTTTTAAATGATCATGGACTTGTTTGGGTCTTTTAGTGACATCATTAAAATTCATATCTTGTGTTCCTCGGAGAAGGTCGTTTGAGTATTTTTTCTTAAGTATTTATGTATTAAGTATTTATGTATCATTGAATTCTTAACTCCTCTGATCATTCATTCCTGTCGTTCTCACCCACGTTACTATCCATCCATTTATCCATTTACATGTAAGGCAAAGGTCTTCATGGAGACCCTTGGGGCTGTGCTTTCTGCATCTTATTAAACATTTTTTTCTACACATGACCTCTTCTTGACACTTAATGATAAAACCAAAGATTCTCTTCCAATTTTTAAAAATTAGCTATCACCACATGCAAAGCCTAAAGAGAGAGGAGATGAGGCACAAATTATCTAAGAATTAAGGCTGGAAGTGAACTGAAAAGCTTCCCTCTTAAAAGCAAAAACACTGCTATGTGCTTTATTTCCTAAAACTTCTAGTCCTCCTGGGGAAGGTATGTAATATCTCATTCAGGAGATTCTAAGGATTTAAGACAAAAGGTATGAAGTGGTGGACAAAACTGTCCTTTTCAAAATTTGGGATGGTCTTTATTCTGACCAGTGTATGGGTAGCAGTCCTGGCTTACAACTCACCAAGTCTCCTAAAAGGATTATTCCCAAAATAAATGCTCCTTCAGTCAAACCCTCACCAGTTTTTATTTTAAATAAAATTCTCTTTTTACCATGCTCCTTCTCTTGCTTATAATGGTGACTCTGTGTCCTCTCTCTTTAACACTCTCTCCTCGTCTCCTTTCCTACTTTTCTAATCATATTTCTGTCCTTCTTTTCATTCTCTTTATTCTAATTTATATCATAATATTGGTCATAAACTACTTTTACATTTTTAAGGTAATTTCATAGTCTTCCTGTCGTAATTGATGTTTTTCAAAACATCTGTTTCTTATTGAAAACATCTGTTGAGCATCTATGATCAGCCAGATCCTGGGCTAGGTAAGGAGATATAGTCATAAACAAATCATATAAGGCCCTGACTTCATGGAGCTTGTAGTCTACTGGAGGTAGTCTTGCCTTGGCCAAGACTGATTACAAGAAGAAAAATTTAGGTTAAGTTTTACCATCACCCCCTTGCATTACCTCTCCAAAGAGGCAATGAGATAAAGCTTTTTTTTTTTAAATTTATTTTTGGCTGCATTGGGTCTTCGTTGTTGTGCTGCACGGGCTTTCTTGTTGCAGAGCACGGGCTCTAGGCACCCGGGCTTCAGTAGTTGTGGCGCAGGGGCTTAGTTGCTCCGCAGCATGTGGGATCTTCCCAGACCAGGGCTCGAACCCATGTCGCCTGCATTGGGAGGTGGATTCTTAACCACTGCGCCACCAGGGAAGTCCCCAAAGCTTTGTTTTTTAATCATGGGAAGTTGAGGAATCTGAGGTAACCAGCCAGCTGGTCTAGAAGAAGAAAGATGGACAAAATGATTGCTTGCCTGGGAAGCTTGGCTGGGACAAAGTGAAGGTCCTTGCAGCCTAGTGGCTCTGCAAGACCTCACTGCTGGAAACTACTGTGAGTCTGAGTATATCTGAGTATGGGGGCTGAATTCCTGGCTTTAATTACAAACAGGAATTCATCATTGCTTAGACTGTACATCTATGAGACGTACAGATCCCCTCACCAGCAACACCCAAGAACAAAGGCCTGTCTGACTACAGTTATCTTGCAGCTCTTCTAAATTGAATTTTCCAAGTTTAAATAGCTGAATCTACTAGTAAGCTTCTGAAAGGAGCCAGTTCATTTGGTGCCTACAGCAGAAGCTGGCAAACTGCCACCTGCGTGACCAGTTAGCCTGCAGCCCGTTATTTATTTTTTAACAGCTTTATTGAGATATAATTTACATACCATACAGTTACCCTTTTAAAGTGTACAGTTCAGTGGTTGTCTGGTATATTTATTGAGTTGTGCTATCATCACCCCAGTCACTTTTATAACATTTTCATCACACCCCCCAAAAAACTGTCACTCATGACCAAGTTAATCCCCCTGTCTCCAAAACGCGCCCAGCCCTAGGTAACCACTAATCTACTTTTTGTCTATAGATCTGCCTATTCTGGACATTTCTTATAAGTGGAATCATACAGTAGGTGGTCTTTTGTGACTGGCTTCCTTCACTTAGCATATTTTCAGGATTTATCCAGGTTGAGCACAGTAACACTTCATTCTTTTTTACTGCCAAATGATCCATTGTATCACTGTTTCCACATTTTGGTTATGATGAATAATGCTGCCATGAGCATTTGTGTATTATGTTTTGTGTGGACATATATTTTCATTTCTCTTGGGTATATACCTAGGAGTGGAATTGCTTCATCATATGTAACTCTATGCTTAGCCATTTGAGAAACTGCCAAAGGGTTTTCCAAGGCTACTGTGACATTTTACATTCCTACAGTAATGTAAGAGGGTTCCAATTTCTCCATGTTCTCGCCAACACTTGTTATTATTTGTCTTTTTGATTGCAGCCATCAGGGGGTGAGGAATGGTATCTCATTATGGTTTTGTTTTGCATTTCTGTAATCTGCAGCCTATTTTTATACAGCCTGAAAACTAAGAATGGTTTTTACGTTTTTAATGTTGAAAAATTCAAAAGAAGGGTACTTATCTGAAATTTCAATTTCAGGGTCTATAAATAAAGTTTTAGGGGAACACAGCCACACCCATTCATTATGTATTGTCTGTGGCTGCTTTTCTCCCTACAATAGAGTTGAATAGTTGCAACAGAGACTGTATGGCCTGCAAGGCCTAAAATATTTACTATCTGGCTATTTACAGGAAAAGTTTAGCAGACCCTTGTCTATAATATAGTTGGACGAGACTGCAAAGGATCTAGGGTAGGAAGGAGGAAATATGACTACCCAATAGAAATGGATTTTTTTATTTTTTATTTTTTTTGGCTGCACTGGGTCTTCATTGCTGCACACGGGCTTTCTCTAGTTGCGGCGAGTGGGGGCTACTGTTCGTTGCAATGCGTGGGCTTCTCATTGCAGTGGCTTCTGTTGTTGCGGAGCATGGGCTCTAGTGCACGGTCTCCCCTAGTTGTGGCACGCGGGCTCAGTAGTTGTGGCTCTCGGGCTCTAGAGCGCAGGCTCAGTAGTTGTGGCGCGTGGGCTTAGTTGCTCTGTGGCATGTGGGATCTTCCCGGACCAGGGCTCGAGCCTGTGTCCCCTGCATTGGCAGGTGGATTCTTAACCACTGTGCCACCAGGGAAGTCCTAGAAATGGATTTTTTAAAAATAAAAACAGGATACAAGTGGGCAGAACAAGGGAGCAAATCAGCATGTTATGGAGCTTAGGGAGACTACAGTATTGTCACTCGAATCATTATTATAAGATCCTTCCAAATCTGGGCTCTCCCCTTCTTGCAGTTCTCTCCCAGAGTTCCATTCCTGATCTACTGCTCTGGTTATATATTGTTCATCAGAAACCTCCAGGGATTTCCCACACCCCCGCCAGACCTCTTATTCAGGACTACTTAGCCAAGGTCCTGCATGATCTGCCACATCCTAATCTTCCAGTGCTCACCTTCTATCGAAGACACCTAGCCTGAATTTCAGGATTCTGTGCTTTCACTCATACTTTCTTTTCTGCTTGGAATGCTTTTCTCTTCTCCAAACCTTAGACACATTTTATTATTGTTATCATGAAATATTTCAAGCATACAGAGAAGAGCATAATATAGGAATATCTGTGCACTCACCACCAAGCTTTGTCAAATCTTACCATTTTGCCATGTTCTTTAGTTTGAAAAAAATATTACACGCTTAGATATTTTTAAAACCTCCTCAAATACAACATCTTCTAAGTTAGGCCTCCTTGATGGACCAAACAGAATTAAACTCTTCTTTCTGTGATTTCCCGTAACCCTTTCTTTATACCTCTATCATCTGACTTATTCTACCTTTGTAAAATATTTTAAGTATTCCTTACTATTATCATTCCCGTAGAGTAGTACAAAGATGGTTTTAGTTAGTCCAAGGAAAAGAGATTTAAAAAAATTTTTTAGGGCTTCCCTGGTGGCGCAGTGGTTAAGAACCCGCCTGCCAATGTAGGGGACACGGGTTCAAGCCCTGGTCCGGGAAGATCCCACATGCTGCGGAGCAACTAAGCCCGTGCGCCACAACTACTGAGCCTGGGCTCTAGAGCCCATGAGCCACAACTACTGAAGCCCGCGCGCCTAGAGCCCATGCTCCGCAAAAAGAGAAGCCACCGCAATGAGAAGCCCCCTCACCGCAAAGAGGAGTAGCCCCCACTAGCCGCAACTAGAGAAAGCCCGTGAGCAGCAACTAAGACCCAACACAGCCAAAAATAAATAAATTAATTAAAAAAAATTTTTTTTAATCTTTACTGAATTTGTTACAATATTGCTTCTGTTTTATGTTTTGGGTTTGTTTTTTTTTTTTTTTGGCCCTAAGGCATGTGGAATCTTAGCTCCCTGACCAGGGGCCGAACCCGCACCCCCTGCATTGGAAGGCAATGTCTTAACCACTGGACCACCAGGGAAGTCCCACAATTAAAATTTTTTTAATTGTGTTTATTTTTCAATGCACATTTTTAAGTGCACTCTACTAGAAATATGTAAAAAAAAAAAAAGAAATATGTAAACACAAGTATTTAAAAATATATATCTGGAACATCAACTCCATGATTTCCCAAGATATTCTTTAAGACATGGCTAAAGTAGGTAGAGATACTAGAAAAGTATTGAATAAATAATGATGTTAGGAAAATATGGAGTAAATAAAAATACAGATGATATGGCAAAAATTTTGCAGGTTCTACTCAAATAATTCAGCTTAGAGAATTTAGCTTATTAGAACAAGAACCCAGTTTTATTTATTTTTGTATACCCTAAGTATCCAACTAGCTCCGAAGAGATGCTTACTGAGTTGAATTGAATTCTCTCTGGCACAGTGAGATCCTTGAAAATCATATGAAACCTCCTAAACGGCAGACCATGTTTAAGACATTGTCCGCACATTGAGTGTCCTCGGCACATATGCCAGGGACAGGTGGTCCTTTTTTCCCTCTCCCTTCACTGTCCATTATGACAAGTTGCCCCAGTTGGGACTTGGTAAATATGAAATAATGCTAATAATATTCATCATCTGAAGGAAAGAGGACTCAAAGTTGCTAGAATGCTCTCATTAGTATCACTTCAACAAACCAATCTCAGCAAATATCTGCTTTGGGGACATTTTTAGAGAAATATTTCTCAGTCTCCTTAAAAATCATATTTTATGGCATCTTTTCATTATTATTAACATTGAACCATCTGAAGTCACATTGGCAACTGAATTTGGTCTTGAGACTTGGCAGCAAGGAATCATTTTGTTGTGTAGCAAGCCCAAAGCATGATATTAGCCAAATTATGTCATACAGTTACAAAACTGCTGTCCTGTCTTCCAGCTTTTCTGAGTAAATGTGGCCCTTTCAGAAGTTTCGCTTCTCTTAACCTAAAATGACCTTATATGCTCTCAGATATCAGAGAATCCTCATTATGATGAAATCTTTCACTTTATGTATTTCCTTTCTTATATAGCCTGTGTTTTGAGGTGGTGTTTTGGGAATATAGGGAGTCAGGGGAATCCCTGAGGCCTCTTCTTCAAAAAAGAAGATCAGAACATGTCAAAAGTTTGGGTTTAACCCCCAAAGCTTGACTCATATTGGACTAGATATGCTTCTCAAAGAAACCTAAGAAGCTTCTGTAAGTGGCTTTAACTTTTGTTTCCTAACTCCCACTGCTAAGGCACAGGTCTTTCCTGATCTTAAAACTCCATGCTGGGACTGGTTTCTAAGCAGATATAACCTTATTACTTTATCATCCAAATGAGGACACTATTGAAAATAAAGCAGAGGGTGCTGGGGAAATAAAGGCATAAACCACCCAGGGAAATCGTGAGGACAAGTCATCATACTGACAACATTTTGAGCCCCTTATCCTCTGTAGCAGAGCCTCTCAAATTGGGGTCTAGATTTCAGCTTGAAAGTCTGTGGGGTTTCTTAGGAAATCTAAAGTTTTGTTTTCGTTTCAACAAAATGCCCATGTTTGCGTTGTCTATGTTGATCCATTGTTTGTCCCTGAGTGGGAGAACTTTAATTGTCCTTGGCCAAAAAAGAGAACAGAAACAGACTTCATACATAGTGAAATGTACAAGCTGAGGGACAGTCAGATGTCAGCATGGCCGTACATAAAGATGTGTAGTAGTTCTGAAAGAGAAGAGTGAAATGTGATAGCAGCATACTGAACTCAAGAGCCTGTGTGGTACATTCTACTGTCTTCATTTGGCAGAGGAGATAGAGTTTGAGCAAAATATCATGCATTATGTTAATGATATTAATTTGCATTTAATTTTGTAAACTTTTAAATTATATATTTGTGTTGATCTTTTAAGAGCATATGGAGCTTTCTCACACCTAGATTTATGTTAGTACATATTAAAGACACCTGACAACAAGAATTAATTTAATTTTGAAGGTCAGCAGGAATTTTAGAAGTTTAAGAATCAATACTCCTAGAGCAAAGTTTTGCTTTTCTTTCTGTCTTCCTAGTCCAATTATGCCCCCTGGTGGTTATAGTTGCTACTAGAAGTAGAATACTTCCTTTATAATGTATCCTTTCCAAATTCATTTGTCGGTCAGCTGTGCAGAAGACAGAATAATTTCCCTGTAGCAACAGTGTTATAAATAATGGCCACTATTGCAGGATAGCCCACAAAAACCCACAGTGGCCCTATGCCACTTTATCTACACCCTCTACCCTCCTCCACTGACCTCCTTGCTGGCAAAACATACAAATCACCATATCTGTCATCACTGCCACCACCACTAACTACTCTGTCCCCATCACCACCAAAAGTAGAAAGAGGAGGGGGTTAGTGCCTTGATCAAATCCATCATCTTTATTTATAGGCGACAACTTACGCCCTGAAATCCTACACCCCTCCTGAGATCTTCAAAGGAGTGGACCACCTAGAAGGAAACTTAAAGGTTTCTTTGCCTCTCAGAATCTTGGGGCAAATATTAATCTTGCTTCCTTTTCTTTTGTCCCATCTGTAGCCCCTCTTAGTTCTTCAGGGTCAAAGTCACCTTCCAAGTAGAAGACAACAAGAAAGAAAAGAAGACCAGAAAAATAAGGGAAGAATACCCTTTGCCCCATGGTTTCTCCAAACCCAGAAGCCAGAACTTTCTCAGATATGTAATGAATACACCTTCAAAGCCTTATCTCTTCCGATCTTTGTAACTCTCTTTGTAACTAGGGACCGACTGAAAGGGGAAGGGTTGAGGGCAGAAGCAAGCTGAGTCTGCTTGGTGTTCATCATATACTATCAGCACTTAAGTGCTCAGCCGTTATTTGCGCTGTGTGATTCCAAAGGCCCCTTCCCAGTAAGGGACAGTGACAGTGTGGACCCTGTTGTGTCTATACAGATATAAATCCCATTTTAAAGAGACTGGGAGAACTCTGTAGATGCTATCGAATCCATTTAAAGTGACAAAAGGGAAAATTTATATGATTTTAACAATGTAGAAGAAAGCTAGAAGAACATATAGACAAGTAAAATACTTATGCTGGTTCAAGTGCCTGATTGTGGTGAATTATTTAATTTGGAATTACCTTAACATTGATATAATGTTGTAAAATTTTATTTAAAATAAATGAAAGTGTTCTTGTTTTATCTGTTGCTACATAATAAACCACTCCAAAACTTAGAGGCTTAAAACAACACTTTATTTCTTAAAAAGTCAAGCTCATAGAAACAGAGAATAGAAAGTAGTTGCCAGGGGCTGTGGGGTAGGGGAAATAGGGAGAGGTTGGTACTTCTCCAAACTTTGAAGGGTACAGACTTTCAATTATAAGGTGAATAAGGTCTGAGGATCTAATGTATAACATGGTGACCATAGTCGATAACACTGTATTATATAATTGAAATTTGCTCAGAGAGTTGAACTTAAATGGTTCCCCCCCCAAAAAAAGATAAATATGTGATGTGAGGGATGGATTTACTTGAGGGGGGGAATCCTTTCACAGAGTATAAGAATATCAAATCATCACATTGTTTTTGTTTGTTTGTTTGTTTTGCGGTACGTGGGCCTCTCACCGTTGTGGCCTCTCCCGTTGCGGAGCACAGGCTCCGGACGCGCAGGCTCAGCGGCCATGGCTCACTGGCCCAGCCGCTCCGCGGCATGTGGGATCTTCCCGTACCGGGGCACGAACCCGTGTCCCCTGCAGCGGCAGGCGGACTCTCAACCACTGCACCACCAGGGAAGCCCCAAATCATCACATTGTATACTTTAAATATCTTACAATTTTATTTGTCAATTATACCTCGGTGATGCTGAAAAAAATCCAACCCTTTACTGTATCTCACAATTCTATGGATTGGCTGGGCAGTTCTTCTACAGGTCTCGCTTGGGGTCTTTCATGAGTCTGCTGTGATGTGGCGACTGGAGCTGGTGCTCCTGTCTGTGGGCTCCTTCTGCATGTTTCTTTAGCACATCCTTCACCCAACACTGAAGAGGCACTTTGCGCCAGGCACTATTCCAGGCGTTGGGGTATAGTACTCAATAAGACAAATGAGGGCCAGACCCTCATAGAGCTTACATTCTTAAATTGTTACATTGCAAAGAATACGTAACAAATACACTATAAGGTGATGTAGGTGGGTGGGATGCTACTTGGGAGTGATCAGAGAAGCCCTCTTTTAAGTGATTTTTTTTTTTTTTTTTTTTTGTGGTACGCGGGCCTCTCACTGTTGTGGCCTCTCCCGTTGCGGAGCACAGGCTCCGGAAGCGCGGGATCAGCGGCCATGGCTCACAGGCCCAGCCGCTCTGCGGCATGCGGGCATCTTCCCGGATCGGGGCACGAACCCGTGTTCCCTGCATCGGCAGGCGGACTCTCAACCACTGCGCCACCAGGGAAGCCCTGAAGTGACATTTGAAGTTTTGGGGGAAAAGCATTTGCTAGTCAAATGTCCAGGGCTTGAACAACTTGGAGATTTGAAGGAAAACCACAAAGGCCGGTTTGTTTAGGGAGCAGCGAGTGAGAAGAGTGATTGGATTAGGTCACAGAGGTAGTCAGAGGCCAGGTCATGAAGGTCCCTGAAAGCCATGGTAAGGACTTTGGATTTCATCTTGGGTAATGGGAAGAAAAGGGAAGGTTTTAAGTCATCAGTTGTATTGATTTCCTTGTTCAAAAGAACAGTCCACTCTCCTTTTTGAGAAACTATTGTAGGGGTCAAGGGTGAAAGCAGGGTGACTAAATAGTTTATTGTAGTAGGTGATGGAGGTTTGGACATGAGTAGTAGTAACTATGGGAAGTCAGTAGATTACTCATATATTTTGAAGGAATTTCCAATAAGCACTGTTGACGGATTGCGTTTGGAGAATGAAGAGAATGGAGAAAACACAGAGGTCTCCCAACTGTCTCTTTTGAGTAGTAGCGTGAATGAAGTACAGTTCACTGAGGAGGAGGAGACTGGTGGAAGAACAGATTTCTTTATTTTGGGGGAAGGCAAGGAAGAAAATTTTAAATTACATTTGAGCATGTTTAATTATATTATGCCCACTGAATAATTTGTAATTGAACTATATGATTTAAGGTTCACCCAAATCTGTGCAAGAATAAGCCACATTATAACAAAGTGCCATGCTATCTGGGAAATTAGAATTAATGACGTGTATTTAAAGTATAAGTTCTTAAAGCAAGTTAGTGTTTCTGTTAGGATAATTGCTACCATTTATTGAGGGGATTTTATTTGTTTGAACCATATGAAATTACAGGTATTGACAATTTTGAACTTGAAAATGGCAATGCCATATGGTTTGTCTCTGTATTTACTGGCCATAGAACTATTTATTTATATATAAGTGAATGAATATTCACAAAACCCTTAAGATAGGCTTTATTAACATATGATTGATAAAATGGAAGTTCTGAGTTACATAACCTGCCAAAAGTCTGATGACAAGTAAGTAGGCAGGCAAGAATCAAAACAAGGTCTTTCTGATAGCATCTGGACTCTTGGTCACAAAGTTACACCGCCCAGATTTTCAGCCAGAGGCATGCTGCCTTCCCCTAAATGTGAAAAGCTTCAGATCCAAAAGACAGATATACAGACACAGAGTGCTTGGTCTGATGGGATGAAAAATTGCTGACTGTCGCCCTCCTATAGAGAGCCAAATCCAAGTGGACCTTACAAGTCAGTATTGCATTTTAGAAGTAAATACAATGAACAAAGAGAAATCAGACAGTGAGTTAACACTATTAAAGGTTGCTCAAAAATTCCCATCAAATTCATTTCTTCAAGAAATTTCCAGCTTCTCTTCCACATTTATCACCTAATGTCTCTACTATACAAAAACATTAAATATAAAACAAGTGATTCTAACCTCAGAAAAAATATAATGCCACTAGCTGGAGCATATTACCAGTCAACAAGCTGTGACCACTTTTATCAACTGCCTTATAGCACATTTAATACCATACTCTCAAGCATCTCTGTACAGTATGAAAAGTGGTACTACCAGTGAGGGAGAGTCAGTATGGAAATAAGTAAAATATGTGATCAATTATAGGGACTTCAAGCTTTTCCCTCTTTACATAGTTTCTAGGTTATCTATATTTCAGTAAAATGAAGAAACTCTTCATATATTTATTCTAACAGTACCTGTGAATCAATTAGGAACTCTATAAGGACAGAATGGCTATGTCTGTTTGATTAGTTAGTAATTAACTATTTAAATCTAAGGTGAAAAAAAAGTTTACAGGACTGAAAAGATTTCTGTCCACTCGTGGGAAGAATATTTCCCACATAGCTCTCGCATTGAGAATGTCAGTTAGAGTCAGTGGTCCTTGGTGGTGAGCAGTAGAAATAGTCACTTAATTAAATCACACTCCTGCTAATATAAAATTGAATTTTCAGTTTAATAGTGAAATGAATCCATTCTTCAGTAATGTATGGATTAGGGGCTGAGTATAGTAGCTATTCCCCAAATTGGTCCAAAAAATAAGGGTAGTACTTATAAATCTCTAAGTTCTCAGCCAGCTTTGCTAGTATTTTAATAATAATAAGTACTGCATCCTTACTACTTCCACATGCCATGCTATGTGCTTTATCAACATTTTTTCATTTAAATCTAACAACCCTATGAGATAGGTTATACCCTTGTTTTGACCAAAACTTAGAGATGTTAAGTAACTTCCCAAGGTCCAGGAGTGCAGAGTTGGGATTTAAACTCAGCTCTTTGACCTCAAAACCCCTGTATATATAATGGTAGAGCTAATTACTATGACTTCACTCTTAGTGGGAGTGGTCAATGGCAATCCTTGTATTATAAAGGTGGCCAGAGAGTCCAGAATCTTGAACCCAACCTGAGAACTGGCTGTGTGTGGTGGTCCTTTTGGTGATCCTTTTTATTCTTCAGAAGTTACATATGTGGGCTTCCCTGGTGGCACCGTGGTTGAGAGTCCGCCTGCCAATGCAGGAGACACGGTTTCATGCCCCGGTCCGGGAAGATCCCACATGCCGTGGAGCAGCTAGGCCCGTGAGCCATGGCCTCTGAGCCTGCACGTCCGGAGCCTGTGCTCCGCAACAGGAGAGGCCACAACAGTGAGAGGCCCGTATACCGCAAAAAAAAAAAAAAAAAAAAAAAAAAGTTACATATGTGATTTTCATATTCAAAGTTTTTCTACAATTAGTTTCCCTGAAAAATAATTATTTTGTGGTCTAAATCAATATTTAGTCAATCAAATGTGTCTGATCACTAATAGAGATGGATTATTTAGTAATTTTCTTGGCTTTGGCAATAATGCAAAAAACACATAGTAGGAAAGAATTGTGGCAGGATACCCCTTCAAAGTATTAATTTCTGGGTTTTCCCTCTTCTCCCAGACTGTGTAAATGATTAGCCATGTGTCATAAGAAAATCAAGACAACAAATATTCAACCATTAGCTTTCAAAAAAGCTACTGACTAAGCCCTACATGGAAAGATTGAGGTACATTCGGATAGAGTTTTTGCTCCCAGAGATGAGATAAAGTATGCTTTCAGAGTGAAGGGAACAGTGGGAGAGGAGAAGCAACGTGGACAAGAAGGCCCATGGGAAAGAGACCCCAAGTTCTCTCCAGAGCCTCACTGCTACTTGCTCAGAGCCAGGGCACTGCCTAGAAGCTGAGGCAGAGCTGAGTTGGTCCTCTCGTCATTCTGCAGGCTCCACATTCACCAGTAGTCAGCCCACTGTCCATCGTTTGTCTAGTTTCAAGTGCTGCTTGCCTTTGTCTTGAGAATCTTCTTCTGATTAACCATCCCTTGGGAATAATCCCTCGTCTAACAGCCCAGGACACTCATAAACACCATTTTGCTCCCCTTTCTGTCCCCAGATTAGAAAGTAGAAGACTTATAGTCCTGGATGGGTAACAGTGCAGAAGCCTTGGACACTTTCTAGAGCAATGCTGATGACAGCCAGAAGGGAAATGTTTAGTCCAAAGAAAGCAGGATTGTTGAAATCAATGTGAAATCATCCACTGAGCCAGGGTGCACAGGAATACACTACCCCATTACAGAGTGTTAAGAAGTGTCTCATCACAGGCAGAGAATGTTAGAGTTGGAAGAGAACTTGGAGAACATCTAGCCTTACCTTTCCACATAGCAGAGGAGGCCCTGAAAGGAGACCTGACTTTTTCCAGGTCAAACAGCAGGTTAGTGGCTTAGCCAGAAACAGAAATAAGATGTCCTGAGTGAGTTTAATTCTCTCTCCACTGAACAGCACAGGCAGTTCTGGCTTGGGAGCTCTTTCTTTGGTGGTGGATTTTTCTCTGATCCTCCCTTAAGTTGTAAGTTGAATGGAGGACCCAGTTCCTAAGTTCTTAAAAGCCCAAATTCAGTAGCTCCACAGGGATGCCAAAGTTAAGGTTTTTGTTGGATTAAATTAGCGTATTACCATAAGATATAGTGAAGACATTTTTTAAACAACTGGAAGAGCCTTAACTGCTAATAGACAGTTTCTCTTTCATAGAAACTGTACAACACTGTTCACATTAGCCCCCAGGTGCCTGAAACAGAGTGGCAGAATGCATTCAGTGCTGTTGAAGAAAATCCAAGCTTCTTTCCCCATGATAAATGAGGAACTGACCTTCCTTATAGCTATGCCTGTATTCTTCTGCTTGTCCTTCCATGAATACTTATGTCACTAGAATTTTTACAGGTGGAAAAGGAGGGTAGCATCCTATTGCCCAGCATTTCTCTAATGTGATCACTTTGTAATTTATACTCCCCACAACGATTTATCTTTGGATATTTCAGTGGCTTCATGCCACTCACCGTTATTAGACAACAAAACTAATTTTTGTCTAATAATGTTGTCTAATACATCAGCCTGCACTTTCTACATTTGCTCTTCCTGGGTTTCTGTTTCCTTTATGTCTTTAGAAACTTTTTCTTTTAGAAGAACGCTAGTCTTTCACCCCACTTTATGTATGTCAGTGTATTTAAACAGTTTCTTTTTTGTAGCAGATTAAAAACTTTAAACACTTCTCTTAGAGAGGTATTGATGGAACCTTCAAATAAAATCTTTGTTTATAGGACACAGGAATAGCTGGATATTAAATCAAAAAGTGTTTCTCATAAATATTAAGTTGACTCCCAATTCACATTTTACACTCTTATTAACATTTCACGCATTGTTTCTGTTCAACCAATTTCAGAACTTCATGAAAAAGTTGAGTGGTAGGTTGGGTAATAGGGTAACACAATGGGAGCCTTTTTTCCAAGGCTGGCATGTGAATAAAGTACCTGCAAATCATAAAACGAAACAAAATAGATTTAAAAGCAAGACTTTTCACACTGGTCACAGTACGTACACACTTACTGGCGTAGCATTGTTGGGTGTGGGAGTCTAACCTGCAGCATTTTTAGCCCTCCAATCTCCCCCATTTGTGACCTAGAAGACCTCTGATATGTATACCTTTCAGCTCATTGAAGCACTTTGCTTCAGCAAAGCGAATTGCATTAATAATGTATCAGTTATCAAAGCATTAATAAGGAAGCCAGGACTGTCCTCACCACAGGGTGAGCTGAGGCTCCTGCCTCTTGTTTTCTCAGGCTGTACATAGCAGGGAGTTGAAATGAGTCAAGCTGGGGTGACCACTAGGGCCAAATCAAGAGGGAAGAGGAGAGTTCGTCCCCACGGCCTCAGTGAGAGTACAGCTGACCCTTGAACAACATGGGTTTGATCTGCATGGGTCCACTTATACTTGGATTTTTTTCAATGTATACAAAAATATATGTCTAGAACATCGTGAGCAAGACCTATAGAAATATGTGTTAATATGTGTTAGTAATATGTGTTGATAAAATATGTGTTAATAAACTTTATGTTATCGGAATGGCTTCTGGTCAGCAATAGGCTATTAGTAGTTAAATTTGGGTGGGGTCAAAAGTTATATGTGGATTTTCAACTGCATGGGGGTTGGCGCCCCTAACCACAACATTGTTCAAGGGGCAACTGTATAGCAAAGGCCAGGGAAGAGACAAAAGTAAGAAAATCTTTAGCCAGCCTCTCGGATGGCTTAAAAGATGAGTTGTCAACCCTGGATGCACATTGGAATCACCCGGACAGTTCATTTTAAATGTCAATGCCGAGGCGCAACCCCAGACAAACTGAACAGAACTTCTACGTGTGAGACCTGGGTATCAGTATTTTTTAATAGTCCCTCTACTGATTCTATGCAGGGCAGGTTGAAAGTCACTTGTGTAAAAACAAGGATCACAAACCTAAATGCCCACAGATAACATAGTAGGAGGAACGGAAAGAGTAAGGACAGAGAGAGGAGACAGTGGCAAACTAAACAGTGCGTGATCTACCTAAGAAGGTAGCTGCTTTTGAGCCCTGACCAACTATTGTCATGTAGGCATGTGACACTATTTTTGCCATTGTTCTGATTTTTAAATGTGCATAGCTATTTTTTAAAAATTCGTTTGTGTGATCCATGCTACAACATGGATGAACCTTGAAAACATCATGCTAAGTGAAAGAAGCCAGAAACAAGGGCCATATGTTGTATGATTATATTTGTATGAAATGTCTAGAATAGGCAAATCCACAGAGACAGAAAGTAGATGAGTGGTTGCCAGGGCCTGGGGTGTGACTGCTTCATGGGTAACAGGTTTCTCTGAGAGTGATGAAAATGTTTGGCAATTAGATAGGGGTGATGGTTGCACAACATTGTGAAATGTATTAAAAGCCACTGAGTTGCACACTTGAAAATGTTGAAAATGGTGAATTTCATGCTATATGAATTTTACCTCAAAAAAAGTGAGGAAAAAATTGGGTTGCGTGCACCACCTCAGAGTGGGCCCAACAAAACTCTTTTATGGGAGCCAGAGTGGAACCTATGGTGTAAAACCACATGGAGGAAAAACAGGATCCACAGTTGGACTGTAACTTTTTTTTTTTTTTTTTTTTGCGGTTCACGGGCCTCTCACTGTTGTGGCCTCTCCATTGTGGAGCACAGGCTCCGGACGCGCAGGCCCAGTGGCCATGGCTCACGGGCCTAGCCGCTCTGCGGCATGTGGGATCTTCCCGGACCGGGGCATGAACCTGTGTCTCCTGCATCAGCAGGCGGACTCTTAACCACTGCGCCACCAGGGAAGCCCTGTAACATTTTTTAAAGCAAATCTTTAGGCCATAATATATGCCTCCACATCCTTGTATGTCTCCATCCAAACTGGTAGCAAAGCTATGCCTGCTGCACCCTTTTCATCTTAAGTTAGACACAACCTAGGGTTTTTTTCCTTGATAGGTGCTAAGGCAGGGGTGTATGGCTAAGTGCATTTGGTTTTGGCAGCCTATAAATAGAAGTGGGAACCCCCGAGGTGCAGGACAAGCTGACTAATGAAACAAAGGCTTGCTAATGTTCTTTCTTACTATTTTGTTATGGAGAGTAAGAGAGGGGTAAATGAAACAAACAAACAAAAAAACCCCTAATAACTGCATTCATCGTTCCTCCTTTATCAATTGTTTTTCTCTCCCAGTGACTCAGTTAATTCACAGCCCATAATATATTGCCTCCTTTAGTAGGGTTGGTTACTTTCCATTACTCACAGCATGTTAAAATCATTAACATGATTCTGTGAGATAGATGCTGGTTGAAATCAAGACAATGAGGGAGAAACAGTTCTTCAGAGAGAGGTTTGATGAAAAGACTAGTGAACTAGCCTTTTTTGGCCTGGGAATGTGCTTCAGGTGGCAATGGTTCTTAGAGCACCACCCGCCCCCCTCCCCCAAATCCTACCTTACCACAGTAAGGTAACTATTTTATCAAAGTAAAATATTATTAAAAACAAAAATTAGAATTTCCCTTTGTCACTTAATCTTCTAAATATTGGGCAGTGTTGTAGTTTTGCATGAAAATCAGAAATGAGTGGATTTTACTGCAGATAAGATTCTGACTTTTTCTTACCTGAATTCTTCTCTGTAGTCATTCCTAATATACTCAGCTAAAGTCTTGCTGTACTGCAGGCAGCTCTTGAGGATGTAAAACTGCTGGTATAACAGAACTGCTTGGCCAGGACTTAGCAGCTGAAATGAAGCTGAAAGCCCCTTCACCACTCGTTTCACAATTCTGGCCACAAAAGTAATCTAGACAAGGAGAATGCAGTTACACGTAGGCTGCATGACACCTGTAAGAGCACCTACTTCAGCTGGAATCTCAACTATAAATCTAGGCTGAGGTCCTCACCACCCTTACACCAATGCCCTTGCATTGTGCTATTTCTTATTGAAATGGTACTCAGAGAGCACCAGACCATAGATCAATTGGGCTTACCAATTGCCCCCCTACAGGCAGGGTCAGAACTAGTACTGACTGTCAAAGAAGTTTGGCTCCAAAGTGGAAGGAGAGCTTTGGAAGTATAAATTTAGGCTACTGTAAAAAAACAGAAAGGAAAGCTAGTGCTCTTTCAGGCTCTAGTAAGCAGGTCATTCTGGATGCCCCTTAAATTAGTACCAATAAATGTGGCCTTTTCTATTGATGTTGCTACAGACCATTCCTAAGTAGGGCAGGTGATTTGAAGTGAGGTTTCCGCAATTCAGATCCATTTACACATATTGACTAGGTATTGTGTCGGGCAAACGCAGATTGAGGTCAGAGAGTCTGGAGCAGGGAAACAAAGCAATGGCCATATGGGGATTAAATTTTTAATTTCTTTAGCATCTTGCTCCGACCAAGTAAGAGAATCAGCCAGCACTGACTGGGATGGTGTATTCAATGATCCCAACAGGTTCCTTGCTTGCAAGTTTCTCTAAAGTGGTCTATTTCTATCCAGACTCTTTAGAAATGGGTTAATACCAAAGCTTTAAACAGTGCTAGTGGTCCTTTTGCCATCTTTCATCCTGACATGCTTTATGGTCACAGTCTGGGCTCATAATCAACTCAGTTCCTTTGGTGAACCAACCCTAGAGGTTGATAAGGAAACTTTCCTGTTGCTTGTAGTTTTTAGGACCCCGTCTGGAACCACCGCAGAGAAAAAGGAAGGGTTTTGCATCTTGCACATAAGAGCTTCTGGGCTGGGAATGACTATAACTGTACAGCACTCTGAAGTGGGCCCGAGATTGGTTGGGGTCTATGTGCTGCTAAAGGAGCCAAGTTCTTGGGTTCAGTCTCTGTATAAGGTAATTGGCTGTACTACTGACAAGTGTACCCTCTGCCTCCAGCCAAGTTTTTGGAAACATATGTCACAGAAATCTGGCAAGATAATCTAGATTCCCTAGGACAGACTCAACATCACTCTAGAAAAATACCTCAAAGCAGAAAATCACCGATGGTTAAGAGAGGCATCTTCATATATGGAAAGAGAACATAATACCACGTGTCAAATCCTCCATTAGCAACGAAAATTTAGTTTGGGTTACTACCTTTTGAAAAGTTTTCCATTTAAATCTATGTTGATTGAATAGACAAATACATGAATGAATAAAGGGAAAGGAAGTTTGGGGACATGAAAAGAGATTAGGGGATAAAGCCTTTATTAGAATTAATTCAGCAGATATTTTATTTAGCATCTATTGTGTGCCTAGCACAACAGACATAGCTCCTACCCTTACTGGCACCTGGAGTCTGTTTGGGGAGAAAGACATTGTATCAATCATGATAGACTAAGTTATGCTGTGGTAACAAATCTCACAAAACGTCAATGCTTTGCTTAATACAACGAAGGTTTATTATTTGCTCACACTGTATGTCCCTTAAGGGTCATTAGGGGGTTCTGCTCATTGTAGTCACTCAGGACCATATGGAGTGTTGCCACTCACCATGCCAGAAGGAAAAAGGAAGCCAGGGAAGCATGCACTGGCTCCTAAACCTTTGCGCAAGAAGTGGCGTAGGTTACTTCTGCTCAGATTCCATTGGCCAAAGCAAAAACAGAGAGCTACCTAATTTCAAGTGGGGAAGGATGTACGCTCCTACTACGTGCCTGGAAGGAGAGAGAGCCAGAATATGTGTGGACACTAATGGCTACCACAAGAAAGAACCAAATAATAACACAAACACATGTGACTGCAACAGTGACAAGTTCTATGAAGAAAAGGAAGAAGACACCATGCTATGATTGTGTGCCCATAATGGGGGAATCTTACCTAGTCAGAGGTGAGAGAATCATCCCCCCCACCCTGCACCAGGAAGGGGCACTGAGGCCTGAAGGACAAGTAGGGGTTAACTAGGTGGAAAAGGGAGGGGAAAGCATTTGAGGAGGGCAGACTGAGGGAATGGTAAAGATCCTGTGACGGAGTTGGGGGTGTTGGGGGTGAGCAGTGGGTATAAGACCGACATGGAAGAGTGAGGCAACTGATGAGGCTGTAGGGTCATAATATGTACAGCCTTGTCGGCCATATTAGGAAGTTTAGTCTTTATTTATTATATCTTTCTTTATTACGAGAGATTTAAAGCAAGGGATGACATAATCAGATTTTTATTTTGCATTGGTTCCTCTGACTGTAGTCCGGTGAGAAGATAGGACAGACCATGTAGATGCAATTATAGTGCCAAGGAGAGAGATGGTGATATTACAGACCAGGATGGTGGCTGCCAGGGCAGAGTGGCCAGAGTATTAAAAGTGTTATATTCGTACTTGCCAACTCACACTCAGTGTTTAAGATAAATGTTCATTTTTTTCACTTAATTATACAGCCAGTATTTTAATATTCTGTTTTCTGCATATATCTTAGGGCTTTTCATTAAATAAAGATCACGTTTAAGATGTCATTTCAGTACCTTAAACATTCAGGCCCCAAATATAAAAACATTTTATTTTGGTTAATAAAATCATCAAATTTACATTTTCTTCTGTTTTATAAACTTGACTACTTACAGAGAAATTTTGTTTTATTAATTAAGCACAAGAGCATCTGTTTCATTAGCCTTGAGTGGTAGTTTTGTTTCTGCTTCTACGTACTTACTATGGGAGGACGACTTTGTAGAAAGGACATCATCCAGCTAATAGCAAACTTTGATGACCCCAATCCAAGATTTCCCTAAAAGATTCAAGGAAATAAACAAGTTATATTCATGAAGTTCAAGTTTTAAAAAGATACCTAAAAAGATATTCATTCTCAAATACATTTTATCCTGATTAATCAAATCTTTAAAATCAGTATTTAGGAAAATAAGCTAGATGAACACTTAAGAGCAAAAGCAGTACTATCATTTAAATCAACCAATTTTGGAGATTATCTCTAATACAAACATTTTTAAGGTATATTATTAATCATATAATATATATATCATATGATAGTCATGACATATATAATAATCACACAATATAGTATGTATAATAAAAACGTACCTGCTGAAAGACAAGAAGTATCTCATATAAAAGTGCTGTAGCTGTATCTGTGTATTCCAGGATAAGCTTCTGTAACTAGAATTTTAAATAGTAATCAATGCAATATCATTGGCAGAGCCAGAAAATGATCATTTCTCCTGGTTCTCTTTAAGTATTTATAAAAGAATTTATGATCAACAAAAAATATTAGTGTGGTTAATTTTCTTGTTCTGTTTGATTCAGTCATTCTCAAAAAAGTGGCTCTCATAAAATGAGTGCACATTTAATAATGGCTAAGAAAGTAGGTCAGGGAAAGAAGATACAAGGTCCTACAGAATACTAACACAAAAAAAATTGCACACTTAATTTGCAAAATCATTCAGATCAGCAACCCTGCTTCCTTTCAAGAATGTAGAAATTTGCTCCCCAGAATTAAAGTGGGAGATTCTCTGGGGAATTTAGTCTTATGCCCATCTTGAAGGATAACTCCTTCTGTGGTATGGGTAAGTATAGGGTTAGAGACATTTTGTTGCTGTTGTTCTCAAGAAATCCAAACAGTTGGTGAAGCTGTCTTCTAGCCCATAGGCCACTTGGTGCATGAGAAAGAACTGTGCCTATAGGCATGCTACAGGCCAACACATTTTCCCTGGCGGTATTCTTTGCAAGGAAGAGCTCTATTTTGAAATCTCCCACTCTATTAGACCTTGGAACCAGAATTTATATGATTTGCTCATGGCTTCACTAATAGCCCAGGTGCAAAAGGTCAGCAGATCCAAAAACAGGAAATTCAGACCTATCTATACTGCCCACTAAATATTTTCATATGGAAATATCAAAGGCAAATCAAATAAACTAATCCAAAACCAAGCTCATTATTTCCCCTTTAAACCTACTCTTCTTGTTGTAATTCTTATCTGTCACCCAGACCAGAATCTAGAAGTCATCTAATCTTAACTCTTTATCTTCCCATCAACTTATCAACTCAGTTTCCTAAAAATTTCTGGAATCTTTCCTCTTCACAACTACTATCCCTTTTTTTCATTTATTTATTCAACAAACATGCATCAGACACTGTACTAGTTGGAGTACTGTACTGTACTAATGGAGAGTAACAAGAGACATGGTTCCTGCCCTCATGGAATATACAGTCTAGTGGGGAACAGACATCAGTCTAATAATCACATAAATTGCATAGTTACAAACTGAGACAAGGGCTCTGAAAGAAAAACACAAGAAGGTAGGAGAGCTCTAAAAAGAAAGCCTAGTTTTGTTTAGGGGTCAAGGAAGTCTTCCTTCTTGCCCATATCATCCCTCACCTGAACTACAGCACTAGCTTCTTAACACCTCTGTCTGTCAGTCTTGCTTCCATCCTCCTCTTTCATCCCTAATTCCCTCACTCCACTGTTGATATTGGGATCATAGACGCTCTGTATACAGTCTGCTATAACACATTGATGTTATATTTGACTAACATCTGTCTATCCAACTCGACTCTAAACTAATGAGGGCAGAGATTGTGTCTATTTTGCTTCTCGTTTGGACCCCACTGCCTAGCACACTGTTTAGCTCATAACAGTTGCTCAATAAATATTTATTGAATGAATGAGTGAATTTAAGAGTTTTCTAAAACATAACTCTGATTGTATGTTCAACAACTATGAAATCATGTCCCATCCTTTAAAGAAATTCTGTGTTGGCCTACTCAAAATAAACTAATAATAACCTGATTTATTCTCTCAGAATAAGTGCATTATAGGCACTTTGATATGTCTAATGTTTTAGTAAAACTTTAGAAAAATAAGTAACTAAGTTTGCACTACTTAGATAGGTAAGGAAATGGTAAACTAAGGCAAGAACGTTAATCCTAAAATCTCTAAGACAGTGCTTTTTTACCCGTTAGACCCTTGCTGTGGAATTATATATGTAAATATTTTATATAGAGACAAATATAAACAGATTTATCTAATGTATAAAGAATAATAATTTTTCTTAGTATGCATACTTTAAAACATATGAAATGGATATAATAGTAATATTGACAGAATAGCTATCTAAATTTTGAGATTAATAACAACGTATTTACTCTTTGATTTAATTATCTTTCTATACTCTACGATGTCAAGGTCCACATAGAAGAACCCAGGACCCCTATATATTGTAGGTAGTCTATTCCAAAATTCTCCTCTCACCTCAGCATCAAAAGACATCTCAACTAAAGCTGAATCAGCCACCAACTGGATGTCAAACACAGGACAAGATTTTGGACTCTGAGGCTCGCTAATTAAAATTACCAAGAGGTTAAATAGTGTTCCCCTGGAAAAAAAAAAAAGGCAGTTAATGAGAAAAGTTAAAAAAAAAAATAGCAGTGACACTAAGTTTGCAGAAACTGAGTGTAATTATACTTACAGGTATGAAGCATTGCAGACCATTCTTTTTTTTAATTGAGGTATAGTTGATTTACAATATTATATTTGTTTCAGCTATACAATATAGTGATTCAAAAATTTTATAGATTATACTCCATTTATAGTTATTATAAAATATTGGCTGTATTCCCCATTTTGTACAATATATCCTTATAGCTTATTTATTTATTTATTTATTTATTTATTTATTTATTTTTTGCGGTACGCGGGCCTCTCACTGTTGTGGCCTCTCCCGTTGCGGAGCACAGGCTCCGGACGCGCAGGCTCAGCGGCCATGGCTCACGGGCCCAGCCGCTCCGCGGCATGTGGGATCTTCTCGGACCGGGGCACGAACCCATGTCCCCAGCATCGGCAGGCGGACTCTCAACCACTGCGCCACCAGGGAAGCCTGCTTATTTGTTTTATATGTAGTTTGCCCTCTTAATTCCGTATGTCTGTCTTGCCCCTTTCCCTTCCCTCTGCCCACTGGTAAGCACTAGTTTGTTCTTTATATCTGTGAGTCTGTTTCTTTTTTGTCAGATTCATTAGTTTTATTTTTTAGATTCCACATATAAGTGATATCACAGTGTTTGTCTTTCACTGTTTGACTTATTTCACTAAGTGTAACACCCTCCAGGTCCATCCATGTTGTTGCAAATGGCAAAATTTTATTCTTTTTTAGAGCTAAGTACTATTCCATTGTGTGTGTGTGTGTGTGTGTATACACACACACACACACACACATATATATACACACACACTACATCTTCTTTATCCATTCATCTGTTAATGGACACTAAGGTTGCATCCATATTTTGGCAATTATAAATAATGCTGCTATGAACATTGGAGTGCATGTATCTTTTCGAATTAGTGTTTCTCATTTTGTTTAGATATATACCCAGGAGTTGGGCAATTCCAGTTGGAATTGCTGGATCATATTGTAATTCTATTTTTAATTTTTTGAGAAACCTCCATACTGTTTTCCATAGTGGCTGCACCAATTTACATTCCTACCAACAGTGTACAAGAGTTCCCTTTTTTCCACATCCTCACCAACATTTGTATTTGTGGTCTTTTTGATGATAGTCATTCTGGCAGATGTGAGGTGCTTTCTCATTGTGGTTTTGATTTGCATTTCTCTGATGACTAGTGATGTCGAGCCTGTTTCATGTGCCTGTTTGCCATCTGTATGTCTTCTTCGAATAAATGTCTTTTCAGGTCTTCTGCCCATTTTTTAATCGGGTTGTTTGGGGGTTTTTTTTGCACTGAGTTGTATGAGTTGTTATATATTTTGGATATTAATCTTTTATCAGTCATATCATTTGCAAATATTTTCTCCCATTCAGTAGGTTGTCTTTTCATCTTGTCAATGGTTTCCTTTGCTGTGCAAAAGCTTTTAAGTTTAATTAGGTCCCATTTGTTCATTTTTGCTTTTGTTTCCTTTGCCTTAGGAGACAGATCCAAAACAGCATTGCTACAATTCATGTCAAAGAGTGTTCTGCCTATGTTTTCTTCTAGGAGTTTTATGGTTTATGGTCTTACATTTAGGTCTCTAATCCATTTTGAGTTTATTTTTGTATATGGTATGAGAAAATGTTCTAATTTCATTCTTTTACATATAGCTGTCCAGTTTTCCCGGCACCGCTTACTGAAGAGGCTGTCTTTTCTCCATTGTATATTCTTACATCCTTTGTTGTAGATTAACTGACCATAAGTGCATGGGTTTATTTCTGAGCTCTCTATTCTGTTCCATTGATCTATGTGTCTGTTTTTGTGCCAGTACCATATTGTTTTGATTATTGTAGCTTTGTAGTATAGTCTGAAGTCAGGGAGCACGATACCTCTAGCTGTTTTTTCTCAAGATTGTTTTGGCTATATAGGGTCTTTTGTGTTTCCATACAAGTTTTTAAATTGTTTGCTCTAGTTCTGTGAAAAATGCCATTGGTATTTTGATAGGGATTATATTGAATCTGTAGATTGCCTTGGGTAATATGGTCATTTTAAGGATATTAATTCTTCCAATCCACGAACACAGTATATCTTTCCATCTGTTTGCATCATCTTCAATTTCTTTCATCAGTGTCTTACAGTTTTCTGAGGTAGGTTTCACCTCAGAAAACTATAAGGTAGATTTACCTCCCTTAGGTAGGTTTATTCCTCCTTAGGTAAGTTTATTCCTAGGTATTTTATCTTCTTGATGCGATTGTAAATGAAATTGTTTTGTTTTGTTTTTTATGAAGTGGTAATTCATCATGGTTTTTTAAATTGATGTATAGTTGATGTACAATATTATATAAGTTACAGGTGTACAGTATACTGATTCACAATGTTTAAAGGTTCTACTCCATTTATAGTTATTATAAAATATTGGCCATATTCCCCATGTTGTATAATATATCCTTGTAGCTTATTTTATACATAATAGTTTGTACCTCTTAATCCCTACCTCTATATTGCCCCTCCCAGGATTGTTTTCTTAATTTCTCTTTCTGATAGTTCATTGTTAGTGTATAGAAATGCAACAGATTTCTGTGTATTAACTTTGAATCCTGCAACTTTACCAAATTCATTGATGAGCTCTAGTAGTTTTTAGTGGCGATTGCAGATCATTCTTGACTGAGCTTTTGTATCCCTAGACATGCAGACAAATGTCTAGTGATAAAACATTTAAGTGAAAATATAATTTCTTGGTCTTTTGGTTCAGAAAAAATATAGTTCTAGAAGTTCACTTAGCTTGGAAAGCTTAGGGAATCTGGATTTAAGGGAAATTTGAGTGATTTAAATTATAGCAGTATTTCCCAAAGGGCTTTTTATGGATTACTAATTCCAGGCAATATTATAGTCAAAATGGGTTCTGTGGTCAAAGGAAGTATGGGAAATACTTGGGTAAGCCAAGTTCACTGGATAGTTTTACTACAGGACTTCTCAGAGATTTTATATCTGTTTATCTCTGGGACAAAGAAACAGTATGAAGCATTTCTTAAAATGCTTATCTCTTAAGTTTTTTGACTCGAGAAACCTTTTTTTAACAAAGCATTTCAGAGGTTTACTGTTCCACTAAAGATCACTAGCTATTAGTGAATAAAACTAGATTTAAACTTGAAGCCTTTTGATTTCAAACAAAAATGTGGACTGTTAGTACAGTCCACTAACGTATACTAATAACTCACTTAAATGTTACTATATATTTGAATAATATATCATAGTATTTGAAAATAAAAAGGCACACACACACAAAATCACAATTCAAAACGTGCATCCTGAGAAGCTGGGTTAGTAACCCTATTTTCATATGTATAGTACAACCCATGTATGGTTGAAAAGGAGCTGAAGGCAGACCACTGAAAATATCAGTTGCCTAATTGAAGTCAGTATCAGAGTAGCTTTGACAGATAGGAGCAATAAAAGAATTTACATACAGGACTGTATAAAAATTCTCTATAACCTTAAGCATTCCTTTCATAATGGAATAAAGAAGAATATAAACAATCCTTGTTTAGTAATATTTGAGGCTTCCTAATCTTTTTACAATCATTTAAATCATTACCATGATTAGAAGTTTACCAAAATTCTACTAGAAATATAATTCCCCTCGTTTCTCCAACTCAAAAAACAAGTCTAGGGCTTCCCTGGTGGCTCAGTGGTTAAGAATCCGCCTGCCAATTCAGGGGACACGGGTTCAAGCCCTGGTCCGGGAAGATCCCACATGCCGCAGAGCAACTAAGCCCGTGCACCACAACTACTGAGCCTGCGCTCTAGAGTCCGTGAGCCACAACTACTGAGCCCATGTGCCACAACTAATGAAGCCCGCATGCCTAGAGCCCGTGCTCTGCAACAAGAGAAGCCACCACAATGAGAGGCCTGTGCACTGCAAGGAAGAGTAGCCCCCGCTCACTGCAACCAGAAAAAAGAAAGCCTGCGTGCAGCAACAAAGATCCAACACAGCCAAAAATAACTAAATAAATAAATTAATTAATTAAAAAAAAACAAAACAAGTCTAGTTCTCATTCTGCAAAAGAAGTTAGAACATTGTCAGTTAGCACATCGCTCAAAAAAGCAGGATATGTCCTACAGGATATTTGCTAATGTTTGATTCAGGCTGTTTTATAAAACAGCCAGTCTATTTTCAGAAGACACTTCCAAAATCAACAAAGCACTCCATTTAGAAGCTTTTCCTGATATTAAGTTTGAATTGACATTCCATTCACTGTTATATTTAATTATAGTCCTTTATTTTCAGCAACAGCTTCATTTCAAAGTATCGTATATCCTAGGCTACGGGAAGGAACTCTCAAATTCTGAGTCACTTGCTGTGGTAATACATGAATTCAACCATAAGGATACTGAAAAAAAAGAAAGGATTATGGCATATTTCAAGAATACAATGAAGTGGGTTGAACAAATAAAATTTCTACTTATGAAAAAAATAAAGAGAAAAATGCTGAAATGAATAAATGCTTTTTTATTTGCTCAAATGGAATTTAATTTGAAATCTATCCCTTCTGCCAACTCAATTTAAAATCCATTAAGCCAATAATAGATAAAAGAATTTTAATCTAAAATGGTAGTTTCATCCTGACTTATTATAATAGACTTACTATAGGGTTGACATCACACCCTTAAAAATGGTACCAACTGTTTGATACTTTCATTGTTTAGATTGTTATTATTTCTAATATAAGAATTTTTAATGTGTTAAAGTATCTTAAAATACAGACTTTGAAGGGCAAACTCATGGTCTCAAAAGTCATCTTATGTTATTGTGGTAGGCAGAATTTTAATATGGCTTCCAAGATTTTCATCCCATGGTATATACACTATATGATCCCTTCCCCTAAAGTATGGTCAGGACCTGTGAATCTATTAGGCTATCACTCTTGTCATTGTGTTATGTTAGATGAGAAAGGTGAAGAGATTTTGCGAATATAATTAAGATCCCCAATTAGTTGACTTTTGAGTTAATCAAAGAGAGATTATCCTGAGTGGGCCTGATCTAATGAGGCGAGCCCTTTGAAGGAGAGTTTAGGCCTTTCCTGAGCTCAGAGATACTCCTGCCAAGAAGCAAGCTGTCATGAGTTTTACAGCTATAAGGAAATTAATTCTGCTAACAACTACCCAAATGAGCTTGGAAGAGGGCCCCAAGCCTCGGATGAGACTGCAGCCCCAGCCAACACCTTGATTGAAGCCTTATGAGACCCTGAGCAGAGGATCCAGCTAAGCTGTGCCCAAATTTCCTGATCTACAGAAACTGTGACATAATAAGTGTATGTTGTTTGAAGCCACTAAATTTGTGGTAATTTGTTACATGGCAATAGAAGATTATTAGTTGTATTAAACATTTATGGTGGTAGTTAATGGTATAGGTAACATGATTTGACCCCTATGAATATCAAAATTGACTGAAAAGTTAGTGTTACAACCAGACTCTACTATAGCAATATAATATATATATCAAAGGACATGAAAAGAATTAGACATATCAGGAAAGAGGCTTGATGTAGTAGGGCTGATGTGGTTGAACCAAGTTAAGACAGAACAATTAAAATGCGACACTTGGGGCTTCCCTGGTGGCGCAGCGGTTGGGAGTCCTCCTGCCGATGCAGGGGACGCAGGTTCGTGCCCCGGTCCGGGAGGATCCCACATACCGCGGAGCAGCTGGGCCCGTGAGCCATGGCCGCTGAGCCTGTGCGTCCGGAGCCTGTGCTCCGCAATGGGAGAGGCCACAACACTGAGAGGCCCGCGTACCAAAAACAACAACAACAACAAAAAAAAAAAAAAAATGCGACACTTTACAACAGAGATTGGTAAGAATGATTTTCTCCATCTTGGATAAAGAAACATAAGGACCAAAAGGTGGACAAAAAGGGTAACATGACTTAGCAATACTTTCAGTGTGGGATAAGATGTAAATATCATTCATAATTTTGAATCTCCCTCTTGGAGATTGGGAAAATGGCAGTACCATCAACTGCATAAAGAAGTATGCAGAGAAAATAACAGAGTATATTTTCCTTGTATGCTGTAAAGCAGGGGTCAACAAACTATGGCCTGCAGTCCAAATAGCCTAGAACCTGTTTTTGTAAATAAAGCTTTATTGGAACACAGCTGTGCCCATTCCTTTGCATATTGTCTGTGGGTGCTTTTGTGACAATGGCAGCATTAAGTAGTTTCAACAGAGACTATATGGCCTGAAAAGCCAAAAAAATTTACTATATGGCCTTTTTTTTTTAATTTTTGGCTGCATTGGGTTTCCGTTGCTGTGTGCGGGCTTTCTCTAGTTGTGGCGAGTGGGGCTACTCTTTTTTTTTTTTAATTTAATTTTATTTATTTTTTATAAAGCAGGTTCTTATTAGTTATATATTTTATACATATTAGCGTATATATGTCAATTCCAATGTCCCAATTTATTCCACAGCCACCACTGCACCTGACACTTTCTCCTTTGGTGTCCATACGTTTGTTCTCTACATCTGTGTCTATTTCTGCCTTGCAAACCAGTTCATCTGTACCATTTTTCTAGGTTTCACATATATGTGTTAACATACAATATTTGTTTTTCTCTTTCTGACTTACTTTACTCTGTATAACAGTCTCTAGATCCATCCACGTCTCTACAAATGACCCAATTTCGTTCCTTTTTATGGCCGAGTACTATTCCATTGTATATATGTACCACACCTTCTTTATCCATTCATTTGTTGATATGCATTTAGGTTGCTTCCATGACCTGGCTATTGTAAATAGTGCTGCAATGAATGTTGGGGTGCATGTGTCTTTTTGAATTATGGATCTCTCTGGGCATGTGCCCAGTAGTGGGATTGCTGGGTCATATAGTAGTTCTATTTTTAGTTTTTAAGGAACCTCCATACTGTTCTCCATAGTGGCTATATCAATTTACATTCCCACCAATGGTGCAAGAGCGTTCCCTTTTCTCCACACCCTCTCCAGCATTTGTTGTTTATAGATTTTCTGATGATGCCCATTCTAACTGGTTTGAGGTGATACCTCATGGTAGTTTTGATTTGCATTTCTCTAATAACTGGTGATGTTGAGAAGCTTTTCATATACTTCTTGGCCATCTGTATGTCTTCTTTGGAGAAATGTCTATTTAGGTCTTCTGCCCATTTTTGGATTGGGTTGTTTGTTTTTTAAATATTGACCCAGCACCACTCATTGAAGAGACTGTCTTTTCTTCATTGTATATCCTCGCCTCCTTTGTCGTAGATTAGTTGACCATAGGTGCGTGGGTTTATCTCTGGGCTTTCTATCCTGTTCCATTGATCTATATTTCTGTTTTTGTGCCAATACCATGTTGTCTTGATTACTGTAGCTTTTTAGTATAGTCTGAAGTCAGAGAGTCTGATTCCTCCACCTCCCTTTTTTTTCCCTCAAGACTGCTTTGACTATTCAGGGTCTTTTGTGTCTCCATACAAATTTTAAGATTTTTTGTTCTAGTTCCATAAAAAACGCCATTGGTAGTTTGATAGGGATTGCATTGAATCTGTAGATTGCTTTGGGTAGTATAGTCATTTTCACAGTATTGATTCTTCCAATCCAAGAACATGGTATATCTCTTCATCTGTTTGTGACATCTTTGATTTCTTTCATCAGTGTCTTATAGTTTTCTGAGTACAGGTCTTTTACCTCCTTAGGTAGGTTTTATCCTAGGTATTTTATTCTTTTTGTTGCAGTGGTGAATGAGATTGTTTCCTTAATTTCCCTTTCTGATCTTTCGTTGTTAGTGTATGAGAATGCAAGAGATTTCTGTGCATTAATTTTGTATCCTGCAACTTTACCAAATTCATTGATTAGCTCGAGTAGTTTTCTGGTGGCATCTTTAGGATTCTCTATGTATAGTATCATGTCATCTGCAAACTGACAGTTTTGCTTTTTCTTTTCCAATTTGTATTCCTTGTGTTTCTTTTTCTTTTCTGATTGCCATGGCCAGGACTTCCAAAACTATGTTGAATAATAGTGGCGAGAGTGGACATCCTTGTCTTCTTCCTGATCTTAGAAGAAATACTTTCAGTTTTTCACCATTGAGAATGATGTCTGCTGTGGGTTTGTTGTATATGGCCTTTATTATGTTGAGGTAGATTCCCTCTATGCCCACTTTCTGGAGAGTTTTTATCATAAATGGGTGTTGAATTTTGTCAAAAGCTTTCTCTGCATCTATTGAGATGATCATATGGTTTTTATTCTTCACTTTGTTAATATGCTGTATCACATTGATGGACTTGCGTATATTGAAGAATCCTTGCATCCCTGGGATAAATCCCACTTGATCATGGTGTATGATCCTTTTAATGTGTTGTTGGATTCTGTTTGCTAGTATTTTTGCATCTATATTTATCTGTGATATTGGTCTGTAATTTTCTTTTTCTGTAGTATCTTTATCTGGTTTTGGTATCAGCGTGATGGTGGTCTCATAGAATGAGTTTGGCAGTGTTCCTTCCTCTGCAATTTTTGGGAAGAGTTTGAGAAGGATGGGTGTTAGCTCTTCTCTAAATGTTTGATAAAATTCGCCTGTGAATCCATCTGGTCCCGGACTTTTGTTTGTTGGAAGATTTTTAATCACAGTTTCAATTTCATTACTTGTGATTGGTCTGTTCATATTTTCTATTTCTTCCTGGTTCAGTCTTGGAAGGTTATACCTTTCTAAGAATGTGTCCATTTCTTCCAGGTTGTCCATTTTATTGGCATAGAGTTGCTTGTATTGTTCTCTTAGGATGCTTTGTATTTCTGTGGTGTCCGTTGTAACTTCTCTTTTTTCATTTCTAACTTTATTGATTTGAGTCCTCTCCCTCTTTTTCTTGATGAGTCTGGCTAAAGGTTTATCAATGTTGTTTATCTTCTCAAAGAACCAGCTTTTAGTTTTATTGATCTTTGCTATTGTTTTCTTTGTTTCTATTTCATTTATTTCTGCTCTAATCTTTATGATTTCTTTCATTCTACTAACTTTGGGTTTTGTTTTTTCTTTTTCTAGTTCTTTCAGGTGTAAGGTTAGATTGTTTATTTGAGATTTTTCTTGCTTCTTGAGGTAGGCTTGTATTACTATAAACTTCCCTTTTAGAACTGCTTTTGCTGCATCCCATAGGTTTTGGATCTTCGTGTTTTTGTTATAATTTTTCTCTAGGTATTTTTTGATTTCCTCAGTGATCTCTTGGTTATTTATAACATATTGTTTAGCCTCCATGTGTTTGTGTTTTTTACGTTTTTTTCCCTGTAATTGATTTCTAATCTCATAGCATTGTGGTCAGAAAAGATGCTTGATATGATTTCGATTTTCTAAAATTTACTGAGGCTTGATTTGTGACCCAAGATATGATCTCTCCTGGAGAATGTTCCATGCACACTTGAGAAGAAAGTGTAATCTGCTGTTTTTGGATGGAATGTCCTATAAATATCAATTAAATCTATCTGGTCTATTGTGTCATTTAAAGCTTGTGTTTCCTTATTAATTTTCTGTTTGGATGATCTGTCCATTGGTGTAAATGAGGTGTTAAAGTCCCCCACTATTATTGTGTTATTGTCAATTTCCTCTTTTATAGCTGTTAGCAGTTGCCTTATGTATTGAGGTGCTCCTATGTTGGATGCATATATATTTATAATTGTTATATCTTTTCTTGGTTTGATCCCTTGATCATTATGTAGTGTCCTTCCTTGCCTCTTGTAACATTCTTTATTTTAAAGTCTATTTTATCCAATATGAGTATTGCTACTCCAGCTTTCTTTTGATTTCCACTTGCATGGAATATCTTTTTCCATCCTGTCAGTTTCAGTCTGTATGTGTCCCTAGGTCTGAAGTGGGTCTCTTGTAGACAGTATATATATAGGTCTTTTTCTTGTATCCATTCAGCGAGCCTGTGTCTTTTGGTTGGAGCATTTAATCCATTCACGTTTAAGGTAATTATTGATATGTATGTTCCTACTACCGTTTTCTTAATTGTTATGGGTTTGTTTTTGTAGGTCCTTTTCTTCTCTTGTGTTTCTCAGTTAGAGAGGTTCCTTTAGCATTTGTTATAGAGCTGGTTTGGTGGTGCTGAATTCTCTTAGCTTTTGCTTGTCTTAAAGTTTTTGATTTCTCTGTTGAATCTGAATGAGATCCTTGCTGGGTAGAGTAATATTTGTTGTAGGTTCTTCCCTTTCATCACTTTAAATATATTGTGCCACTCCCTTCTGGCTCGTAGAATTTCTGCTGGGAAATCAGCTGTTAACCTTATGGGAGTTCCTTGTATGTTATTTGTCATTTTTCCCTTGCTGCTTTCAATAATTTTTCTTTGTCTTTAATTTTTGCCAATTTGATTACTGTGTGTCTTGGCATGTTTCTCCTTGGGTTTATACTGCCTGGGACTCTCTGCACTTCTGGGACTTGGATGGCTATTTCCTTTCCCATGTTAGGGAAGTTTTCGGCGATAATCTCTTCAAATATTTTCTTGCGTCCTTTCTCTTTTCTCCTTCTGGAACCCCTATAATGTGAATATTGTTGCGTTTAATGTTGTCCCAGAGGTCTCTTGGGCTGTCTTCATTTCTTTTCATTCTTTTTTCTTTATTTTGTTCCATGGCAGTGAATTCCACCATTCTGTCTTCCAGGTCACTTATCCGTTCTTCTGCCTCAGTTATTCTGCTATTGATTCCTTCTAGTGTATTTTTCATTTCAGTTATTGTAATTGTTCATCTCTGTTTGTTTGTTCTTTAATTCTTCTAGGTGTTTGTTAAACATTTCTTGCATCTTTGCCTTCATTCTTTTTCCGAGGTTCTAGATCATCTTCACTATCATTATTCTGAATTCTTTTTCTGGAAGGTTGCCTATCTCCACTTCATTTTGTTTTTCTGGGGTTTTATCTTGTTCCTTCATCTGGTACAAAGTCCTTTGCCTTTTTTTTTTTTTAATTAATTTATTTATTTTTGGCTGTGTTGGGTCTTCGTTTCTGTGCGTGGGCTTCCTCTAGTTGCAGCGAGTGGGGGCCACTCTTTATCGCGGTGTGCAGGGCTCTCACTGTCGCGGCCTCTCTTGCTGTGGAGCACAGGCTCCAGACACGCAGGCTCAGTAGTTGTGGCTCACGGGCCTAGTTGCTGCGTGGCATGTGGGGTCTTCCCAGACCAGGGCTCGAACCCATGTCCCCTGCATTGGCAGGCAGATTCTCAACCACTGCGCCACCAGGGAAGCCCTGCCTTTTCATTTTGTCTATCTTTCTGTGAATGTGGTTTTACTTCAACAGCCTGCAGAATTGTGGTTCTTCTTGCTTCTGCTCTCTGCCCTCTCGTGGATGAGGCTATCTAAGAGGCTTGTGCAAGCTTCCTGATGGGAGGGACTAGTGGTGGGTAGAGCTGGCTGTTGCTCTGGTAGGCAGAGCTCAGTAAAACTTTAATCTGCTTGTCTGCTCATGGGTGGGGCTGGGTTCTCTCCCTGTTGGTTGTTTGGCCTGAGGCGACCCAGCACTGGAGCCTACCCAGCTTTTTAGTGGGGCTAATGGCAGATTCTGGGAGGCCTCACACCAAGGAGCACTTCCCAGAACTTCTGCTGCCAGTGTCCTTGTCCTCACGGTGAGACACAGGCACCCCCACCTCTGTAGAAGACCCTCCAACACTAACAGGTAGGTGTGGTTAAGTCTCCTATGGGGTCACTGCTCCTTCCCCTGGGTCCTGATGCGCACACTACTTTGTGTGTGTGCCCTCCAAGAGTGGAGTCTCTGTTTCCCACAGTCCTGTCGAAGTCCTGCAATCAAATCCCGCTAGCCTTCAAAGTCTGATTCTCTACGAATTCCTTCTCCCGTTGCCGGACCTCCGTGTTTGGGTGCCCGACATGGAGCTCACAACCTTCACTTCCGTGGGTGGTATAAGTGTTCTCCAGTTTGTGAGTCACCCACCCAGCAGTTATGGGATTTGATTTTATTGTGATTGCGCCCCTCCTACTATCTCATTGCGGCTTCTCCTTTGTCTTTGGATGTGGGGTATCTTTTTTGGTGAGTTCCAGTGTCTTCTTGTCAATGATTGTTCAGCAGTTAGTTGTGATTCCGGTGCTCTCGCAAGAGGGAATGAGGGCATGTCCTTCTACTCCACCATCTTGAGCCAATCTCTTGGAGCTGCTTTTGATGTTAATCATTTGACCAACAAGACAAATTCAGGATTTAGTCCAGAGTATAGTTGTCACTGAGACACCTGCTCCCTGCAGATCCCAGAAGCTTGTGGGGGCCCTCCGGGGGCTACTCCTTGTTGTGGTGCGCGGGCTTCTCATTGCAGTGGCTTCTCTTGTTGCGGAGCACGGGCTCCAGGTGCACAGGCTTCAGTAGTTGTGGCTTGCAGGCTCTAGAGCGCAGGCTCAGTAGTTGTGGTGCACAGGCTCAGTTATTCTGCGGCATGTGGGATCTTCCCGGACCAGGGCTCGAACCGTGTCCACTGCATTGGCAGGTGGATTCCTAACCATTGAGCCACCAGGGAAGCCCATACTATATGGCCTTTTGCAGAAATGTTTGACCATCCCTGCTATAATGCACAGTATGCCCATAGTCCCTGGCACATAGCAAGTTGCTTAAGGTATGTTAATGAGTATTATCATTAAAATTTATTGTAAAGGTCTCTAATAAATAGCCTGGACAAATAATACTAAAAGTTCTTATTCTTCCCTCTGGTTTAAATGTTTCAGAGTCCATGGCTGTCTTCCTTCTTCCACCTTCTAGTACAAGAAATGTAGATAAACAATTGATATGGGTAGAAAAAAATTAAGATTTTAGTCAGACCATTGCCTGAGGGTGTAATTCATAGCCTATAAATCTCACAAAAAGGTCAAGCAGATAATATGGAAGACATGCAAACACATACTTTCTGTGGCAAAGAATGCTGTTGTCCCTCACTATACGTTCTTCCATTCTTCCTTTAAATTACAGATGTCCCATTGCCATCTATAGTTTAGCTAGGCACACAGCTGTCCAACTACAGACGCATTTTGCAGCCTCTTCTGCAGCTAGAAACACCATGTGCCTAAAGTTCTCACCAACAGAAGGTAAGCAAAAGTCTTATATGCCTTGCTTAAAAAGGAAAGTTGCTTGCCCTTTACTTCTCTTCCTGATTCCCACAGGGAGTTATAAAAGCAAGCAATTTAGCCAGCTAACCATGAGGACAAAGATAGCATGATAGAAGATAGCAGAGCAACAAAAAGGAGGGAACCTAAGTCTCTGGCTGATCTTGTAGAGGAAAAGCATGGCTATTAACTCGGGACTGTTATGTAAGAATGATGTAAATTTCTATCTTCTTTGGGCCACATATCTTGGAGTATCTTACAACAGCTTTCCCTCCAATGTCATTCACTCCAAGGTCACACAATTATATACTAAAGGGAGCTACTATAGTTCCTGCCTTTGCAATGTGGATAAAAGTGTACTCTAGAAAATTCTAATAGAGACCCCCTCATTTTTAACGTATGATGGTTCATTTGGTCTTTTTCAGGCAATGACAAAAGATAAACTTATGCTAACAAAATCTTTGTGCCCCCAATAATCAGAGAGAACTCAGTATGTTAATCTATTCATCAAAGAAGGAAGTGAGACAAAAGAGTTTAATATATTTACAAGGGGATTGAACAGAGAAGTCAAGAGAGTTGAGTTCTGGAAGACACTCAGTAGAATAGTTAAGGGGTTGCAACTACAAGGTCTCAATTTTTAAAAGGCCTTACTTCTTAGCTGCCAATGTGTTCAGGGGTGATGCCTCAGTTTCTGTTTCTCTGAACATCAGTCCCAGAGTCTGTATAATTTCAATGCATGCCCTAGAAAACAAAGAGAAAAAAAATCACAGAAATGGCATGATTTCATTGTAAGTTAAGAATTCCACAAAATCAGTAATGCTCAATAGAACTGCATTCAGATAGCCATGTAGAAAAAAGCATAGGAAGGAAATTCTGTATGTTAAATTGCCAACATTGGTTGAGTGTCTACTCTGTGACTGCTACATAGTAAGCACTCAAAAATATTTGTTGAATGAATGAATTAATAGGTGCATGTCAGGATTAAAAGTCATTTACATATTGATTTTTGCACTTATTTTTTGCAAAGTTTTAATGATAATCACACTATTTTTAAACTACATTTAATAATTTTAACTGTTTCAGGTAGTAATTTCTGGCTCAAAATTTCAAAGGTAAAAAAGGGAATACAGTGAAAGGTGTCTTTTATTCATACACTCATTTTTTTCCCTTTTGGGACAGCCAGTATTACTAGTTTCTTGTGTAGTTTTGCTTTAACTATACAATTAGAACAAAATAAATGCTGTTTTAAAAAAATCTATGTGAAGCAAAACTTGCTGCCCTATTAATCATTAATACAGTATATATTTTGCCCAGTGCCTTCCATTTATCTTGAACATCCTAGGGAAAAAGTATCTATGATTATCCAGTTAGTACTTACACCAGCTCACCAACACTTTGGCTTTTATTTTGATGTGCATTCTTATCCCTAGACTCTGGCAAGTACTCATGAAGTTTGTTTACTAGGAAATAAAAAAGGTCACTGGTCTGTGAAAGCAAGCAGGAAAGAAAACGGTAATTAAGGTATCTGTTGGCAAAACTCTCAATTCTTACATAATAAAAATAAGAAGAAATGATTTGTTCTTCAATTAGGGAGAAAGTGATTTACATTCTCTCTCATTGACACTAGCATAACCCAAATTGAAAATATACTTTTACTTACAACCAGAAGACCATTGTCCTGGTGAACAGAGCCAGAGCTAAAACCTAGCGGGTGACGCTGAGAGATGCCTCCTAGGCCCAGCTTCACCATTAATAGTGAAGATCATCCAGAAGTAGGTGTATAACGTTAGGCCAGTCATTCAGTCACCTTGGAATAATAATATTAAATGGGGGCCGCTATATTTCCTGCCTTTCCAAAGTAATTTGGCCTTTGTGAGGACATAATGAAATAATGGCTAGAAAAGCACTCATTTAAAACTGTTTACTAATTCAGAAACAAATGTACAGCAGTGGTATAGCCCATGAAGATGGTGCAGAATGATTTTAATACTTCTGTTAATACAGTGGAAATGTAGATTGCCACTTCTGCCAAAATAAACACTGACTTAAGAGTGTGGGAACCAGTTTTTTGTGTGTTCCTATCCAGTCTCATGAGATAATTGAGCATGAAAATAAGCACAGGCCCATGAAATCAGGCAAGTTGGTACTAATGAGAATTGGATATAATTGCTTCTCTTTTCTATTCCTCTACTGTTCATTTTTTCCCCAGCACTTTCTGTAAGGTCGGATCTTAACAAACGGCACCGCGAAACAGAGGAAAGCTTCAAGTGAGCTTTATTAGGGAGCGCTCCCGGGCGAGGCTCACTGGTCCGAGAGAAAGGGGCCAGAGAAGTCGCACGGGTTGGGCAAGATTTTATAGGGGAAGAAGGGAAAGGGGTGTGGTGAATCTGGGAGGGTGCAGGGTATTCCTTATTTGGTGGTCTTTTCGGGTATCCTGGGGGACCGTTAGTCCCGCCCCTCGAAAGGCGGGAAGGCTGGGCCGGGTGCAAAGTCCCCAGGTCAGTTCCTGGAACTGGGTGGTCCGGAATGTCTCCAGGTCAGTTTCTGGAACTGGGTGGTCCGGAGAATTTCGGTCTGATGCAACCTGTGAATCTGATTGTGTTCCCCTGCCTCGGGCCAGTGGGCCTTACACTTTCGTTTACTAGTGGCAACTTAGACTCTTCGTTTAGACAGGTATATGTGTGCTCAGAAGAGGCTGAGGACGGCAAGTGGAAAGAGGGAAGGACAAAAGGAGCAGGACGTACACCTTGGCCCTCTCAGGAGTGCTGGGGTTGCAGAGGGTGGTAACTTTACACGCTGACTCTGGAGCCAGGTTCTTTGAGTTCAAATACCAGCTCTGCCACTGGGTAGCTGTAGGACATTTGGCAGATTACTTATACATTCTGTGACTTTTCATCTCTAAAATGGGATTAATAGAATCACCTCATGAGGTTGATGTTAGGATTAAGTAAGATATTATTTGTAAAGCCTGAACAGTACTCAACATATTGTATGTGCTTAATAAATGTCAGTTATTATTGTGATCTCCCACCGCTCAGTGGTTCAAGAATTTTCACTTATAAAATATTTTCTGCCTACCAGCAACAACATGAAAGAGTCTCAAAAATATTATGTCAAAAGAAGCCAAACACAAAAGTGTACATAGTGTACAATTCCATGTAAGTGGAATTCTAGGACAGGCAAAACTAATCTATGAAGACAGAAAGTACAATAGTTGCCTGAGGCCAGGGGTCAGAGGAAACTGACTGCCAGAGGGCACGAGGTAGCCCTAAGGGGTGATAGAAATGTTCTCAGTCTTGACTGGGGTGGTGTTTATACAGATATATACATTTGTTAAAACTCTTTACAATGCACTCAAAAATATGTGCACTTTATTATATGTAAATTGGACGCCAGTATTTCTCCAAAGAAGATATACAAATTGCCAATAAGCATGGGAAAAAATGCTCAACATCACTAATCATTAGGGAAATGCAAATCAAAACTATTAGGTACCACCAACACCCATTAGAATGGCTACTATCAAAAAATCAGTAAAGGGCTTCCCTGGTGGCGCAGTGGTTGAGAGTCCGCCTGCCGATGCAGGGGACACGGGTTCCTGCCCCGGTCCGGGAAGATCCCGCATGCTGCGGAGCAGCTGGGCCCATGAGCCATGGCCGCTGAGCCTGCGTGTCTGGAGCCTGTGCTCTGCAACGGGGGAGGCCACAACAGTGAGAGGCCTGCGTACCGCAAAAAAAAAAAAAAAAATCAGTAAATAACAAGGATGTGGAAAAACTGGAGCCCTTATGCACTGTTGGTGGGAATGTAAAATGGTATAGCTGCTGTGAAAAGCAGTATGGCGGTGCCTCAAAAAATTAAAAATAGAATTACCACATGATTTAGCAATTCTGCTTCCAACTATACTCCCAAAAGAATTGAAAGCAGGGTCTCAAAGAGATACTTACACACCCATGTTCATAACAGCATTATTCACAGTAGCTAAAATGTGGAAGCAGCCCAAGTGCTAATCAATGGATGAATGGATAAATAACATGTGGTATTACATACCTGGAATATTATTCAACCTTAAAATGAAGGAAACATCAATGAATCTGGAAGACATCATGCCAAGTGAGATAAGCCAGTCACAAAATGACAAATGCTGTATAATTCCTCTTACATGAGATATTTAGAATATTTAAAATATTTAGAATAGTCAAACTCATAGAGGCGCAAAGAGGAATGGTGGTTGCCAGGGGCTGGGGGGAAGGGGAAATGGGGTGTTGTTGTTTAATGAATATAGTTTCAGTTTTGTAAGATGGAAAGAGTTCTGCAGAAGGATGGTGGTGATAGATATACAACATGAGTGCCTAACACTGAACTAGACACTTAAAAATGGTTAAGATGGTAAATTTTATGTTATATGTATTTCACCATAGTTTTTAAAAACTGAAGGAAAAAAAAACTTCATGAAGAAAAAAAGAATGGTTGGGAAATAACATGTCTAGAGAACTCTTTCATTCATTCATTGAACATGTAACTATTGATTGCAGCCATGTGGCAGGTACTATGCTAAGTAATGAGAATAACACCTTAAGCAAAACTGACAAACTGGACATGGTGTCTGTACTCCTAAAGCTTGCAGTTTAGTCAACCTGTACAAAAGTGTTCTCGTAATTTAAAATTTTTCTTGTAATAAAATTGAAGAATAAAAATTACCTACAGAGGAAAATTATACCCCAATGAAGTTGATTTTTAAAAGGGAAAATGATAAACATTTGACCCTTGAACAACACGAGATGTGAGTATAACTTACAGTCAGCCCTCCATATCTGCGGTTCCACACCTTGGATTTAACTAACCATGATCGTGTAGTAGTTTAGTATTTACTATTGAAAAAATCAACATATAAGTGGACCCAAGCAGTTCAAACTAATGTTGTTCAAGGGTCAACTGTATATATTATGATTATATAATATTATATTGTTTATTATATGATTATAATAATTGTATTATTAATTATAAGAATATGCCTATAGTTATTCATTATATTAACTTTATTTATTTATTTATTTATTTTTGCGGTACGCGGGCCTCTCACTGTTGTGGCCTCTCCCATTGCGGAGCACAGGCTCCGGACGCGCAGGCTCAGCGGCCATGGCTCACGGACCCAGCCGCTCCGCGGCATGTGGGATCCTCCCGGACCGGGGCACGAACCCACATCCCCTGCATCGGCAGGCGGACTCTCAACCACTGTGCCACCAGGGAAGCCCCTATTATAATTTTTAAATATATATGTATAATTTCCCATCCTCTTACCCAAGAACCAAAAATTAAAGCTGCCTCTAATTTCCCCACCCCAGTGTGGGTTCTTAAGGGAGCTTCACATAAACTTACATTCTGCAGGGAGCCCAGCACAAAGTTGGAAAAAAACACTGCTTTAGCTTAAGGCTATGATAACCATTTAAATAAAAGAGCTCCTAAAAGAAGATTAAAATGTTGAGTTTTACTAGTCATATTTGTTAACTCTGTGTAAATGAATATGAGACTAGATTTTGGTTGCAGGTTAGAGAGAGAACATAAGGCTACCAGCTCTGAGGGACACAACGTACTCCACTGAAGTAGGGAAAGACCCCAAACAGGGAGACTACCCATGTGCCTTTTATTTCCCTCTCTATTCACTTTGACCTTTCATTTTTTGACAACTAAATTAGAAGATCTTCTATTGTAGTCCATCTAAGGATATTACATTAAAGAACGGCTGCAGAATTTTCAAGTAAGAAGCAGAACATGAATGCTTTACTCCTAGACTTCCAATCAGGTTAATTTTTCACAAGAGAATAAAATTTCAATTTATTATGAATTGATTGTGCAACCTGATATAGGCAGGCATTATGTTAGGCCTTAGGGAGAATACAAAGATGAGTATGACACATGCCTGTCCTGAAGAAGCTTATAGAATACTATGGTAAATAACAAATATATACCAAGCAAAAGGGAGAATGTCTGTGCTAATTCCTGAGGGTAGGGACTGTGTCTTAGCCATGGTTGCATTTCTAGTACCTATTGCTACAAGCACAGAATAGGCATGCCATAAATGTTTATTGAATCGTTAAAGAGAAAGTACTATGGGAGATGCTGTAGAACTGCATTGTCCAATACAGAAGCCGCTAGCCACATGTGGTTATTTACATTTAAATGGACTAAAAATGAATAAAATTAATGTTTCACTTCCTTGGTCACTAGCCACGTTCAAGTGCTTAATAGCCGCGTGTGGCTAGGTGGCTACTTTATTGAACAGTGCAGATTATAAAATATCAAGGAGAGTTCTAAGGCACAGAACTGCCATAACAGATCAAAAAGAGGAAGGTACCAAAGTTCTCCATTGAGGAAAGGCAGAAGAACAGTATTTGAGATGAGCCTTGGAGAATGAATGGGTAGGATTTTAACAGGAGAAAATGGAAAGAGTATCCTAGAGAAAGCAATAGTAGGGGAAAACGTGGAGGGGCTGGGAAGGGCAGGGTGTTCCAATCATTTCACATGGTTCAAGCTTTTACAGAAAAGAGGTGAGAGTGGTGAAGTGGTGGGTTGAGTGGGCTAGACCTGGTTTTATTCCCTTTCTCTGCATCCCTCTTTTCCTCCACAGCCGAGGCCACCTGCTTCAGGCCTGTTTTAAGATTGGAGATACTTAAGACCAACATTCTGGTGTTCAGCATCAACACCCTTCTTCCTAGTCTAACCCTTAGGTGGTAGCTCCGTTCTCCTGCCTAGACATCTGCTTTAAATCAATCCCCTGATTGTGTCCAGGTTGTCTAGGTGGCCCTCTTCTTTGGGCCCTGAGCTAAGTCCTTTGCCAGTCCTTTCCCAGCTACTGACTTTACTCTTGACTTTGTATCGTTGCTACTCCCCCCAACCCCACATTCCATGAAGGCCCTGTTCCCAAATCCTGAACATGCAGATCTTCCTGGTGCCAAATGTTTATGCAGACATCTGGGTGTAATCCACCCACATGCTATAATGCCCTGATATTTCTCATTTTGCACATTCTCTTTGTAGAGATCACTCTCGTCCTTGGGCACTGTGCCTTCTCCCTTAGCATCTACAGCTGGATTCGTTTTCCCAGTGGCTGCCCTATGCAGATGTTGGCCCCTTCCTGATAACCCACCCTGCTAAAATAAAGGCCATGCCTGTCCACACTTGGAATCTGTGACAAGAGGTCAGTAGTGGGGAGCCTTAAATGCCAAAGCCAAAGTGCTTGTACTTAATAAGGAGAACCTCAAGAAGTTTTTTAGGAAGCAAAGTCCTCACAATCAGTGTTATAGATGAGTAGACACCATGTAGGTTGGACTGGAGAGGTTTATTTGGGTGGGAGATAATACCAATTTCTTTAGCCTTTCCATGTGGACTCTTCATAACCATATGTAAGTCATGTTGATGCCTGTCCCTGTATTTTCCATAATTCTCTGAAGTTTTTTAGTTAAAACTTGGATGGTGTATTCCTAACTGTCTATCTAGCTCAAGCATTTTTGATTATACAGCACTACATCATCCTTACCTGCCTCAATGTTGGGGACACTTGATACTCTATTCTCTGTAGCTACTCTGCCCTCTAATTAGGGTGATCAACCATCCCAATTTGCTTGGGACTGGTCTACCTTTTGCACTAAAAGTCCCAAGTGCCATGAACCTCCTCGGTCCCAGGCAAACTGGGAGAGTTTGTTATCCTAGTCTAGGTAAACCAGGATGGTTGGTCATCAGATGTGTCAAGCACTTAGAATCTAAGACATGGCCAAGACTGTCAGGTATGGCTGGGGAAGCTGTGCACTTCCCAACTGTGCAATAAAAAGGTGGCAACTATGTATAAGACCACTAACCAGAATGAGTCTCATTAGCACAGCACCAGTACTCACCTGGGCTTCTCAATACCTTCACCTAAACCTGAGACTACAAGTCAGGCTTACAGAGTAAGTGTGTAACTTGCCAAGTGGGAGCTAGACTGCTTTGACTTCCCAGGAGTCACCTTTTAAAAAATAACAATCCTACATTCAAAAGTAACTTTTTAATTATATTTTTATTGTAGGGGAACATACACATAAGACTTCTTGAAATGTACTTTCTCATCTCACTGTCTGTACTCATACTTCTTGCATGCCAGGAACTTCCCCTCAATCTCTCTTTTTTTGTGTCTGCTAACCCAACCCGTGTGAGCTACTATCTTTTCCCTACTGCTCTCCCCTCTTCTGTCTCCCTGGCCCCAACACACCATATACAATGATTCCATCACAACATTTCAGGCATCAAGATGATTGCATTAAATTTAATCAACATTTTAAAATGCAGCATCAGTATACAACATTTATTTATATTTTACTTTAAGATTGAATATGCTGCATTTGATAAACAGGTAAAACAAGCTTTAAAGATTAAAAATAAGACAAAACAACTACTTTCCAGAAAAGCCTTTTCAGAATGAAGTTTTTCGGGGCTGCTACTTTAAATTCTGTAATTAAACAAAGTATCTTCCTCAAAGTATTGTCTTTAAGAAAAAATTCAGATTTAAGTTGACTGAAGTGCTTAATTTTCTCCTCAGATATACAGAAAGAAAAGAACATTTTCCATGGAAAAAATGATAAACAGCAGTTGAGGAATATCAACGATTATTGCTAGGTCTGTAAAACTTCGTTACTAACTGAATTTTAATATAGTTTTGTACTTCTAGCTTTGTTACTTATCAGTAATGAAACTTGCTCCTCCCAAACTGAACTATTTATTAATCTCCAAACATACTTTTTTGCCATGCCCCTTTACTCAAGCTGTACATATCATGAATACTCTCATTGTTCCTGGTAAACTTCTGTCCCTCTTTCATAGTCCAGCACAGAGTTTCTTCACATACCATTTACCATAACCCACGAATCATATGTAATATTATTTGCTTAGTATTTTTTCTTTAACTCATTTTTTCTTAGAGAAAATTTTTTATACAGAAAATTTTGTATCACTACTTCAAATGGGAAAACCAGTACCATTTGCTATAAATAGCATGTAACTAAAAATAGCAACAAAATTCTAAGTAGATGCTCCCTATTTTGAGCCTGAAGTCTGCTCTCTCTTTGACAAAAAGGCACATGAGCATGTGTTTGAGAGCTGCCACTACTGGCACCAAGCCAAGAGGTTCTCCCTAATGAGGTCAGACGAATTGGAAAAGGGAATCATTTTTTACCATGGAATTCAAAGTTATTTCATGCCATGTCAGAATACCACATGAAGTCATCTTCCATTACTGCCCCATGTGCGTTCCACACTTCAGGAAAAGCTGGCTTAGCTGAAATGAGTTAACACCTTCTTCTCAGAGCTTTCCCTAATTCCACCAATGATGGGGAACCCTCTCCCACAGCACTCTTTCCATACTTCTTACACCACACTAATCCTACTTCACTCCATTGCAGTTATTTGTGTACTTGTCCTGGCCCCTCGGCTTTGCAGCAACTTGAAAACACATTATCAGGTTAGATATTGTTTCCATCTCCCACTGTGCTCAATAATAACAACCTGTACTTAATTGAGCACTGACTCTATGGCGGGGTCTGGCCTGGGTTCTCTTCATGAGCTAGCTCATTCAGCATCACTAGGAGGGCTGAGCTGGGAATTACTATCGCATTTATAGGATGTTAGGTTAAGTAGCCTGTCCAAGCTAACACAACCAGTGATTCAGAGAAGCAGGGTGCAAAGTAACAGTAACAGAACATATGTAGGTTGATGGAAATGTCTTAGAATTTCTGACTTGAAGTAAAAATATTTTTACCACTTATTCCACAAATCTTGATACCAGCCATTTATTCCAGTAATGCTACATGGAATCTTGGTTCTTGCCCACTCCTTCCCCCTTTATTTAAAAAAATTCTAAGATGCTCTCCTCTATGCAATCAATGAACCTCTCTTATTAACGCAAAAATTAAAACTTCCTGAAAAAAAGTCTCTTTTCTAGTGGAGACACTGGAAGAGATGATCGTTAAGGATTCAGTCTTAGCCATCAAAAAGACCACAAATAACAAATGTTGGCAAGGATGTGGAAAAAAAGGGAACCTCTGTACACTGTTAGTGGGACTGTAAATTGGGACAGCCACTATGGAAAACAGTATAGAGGTTTCTCAAAAAACTAAAAACAGAACTACCATATGACCCAGCAATTCCACTCCTGGGTACTTATCTGAAAAAAAATGAAAATACTAATTCAAAAAGAGACATGCACCCCAATGTACATAGCAGCATTATTTACAATGGCCAACATATGTAAGCAACCTAAGTACCCATCAGCAGATGAATGGATAAAGAAGGTGTGGTATACATACACAATGGAATACTACTCAGCCATAAAAAAGAATGAAATTTTGCCATTTGCAACAACATGGATGGACTTGGAGGGCATTATGCTAATTGAAATAAGTCAGATAGAAAAAGGTAAATACTGTATGATATCACATATATGTGGAATCTAAAAAATACAACAAACTAGTGAATATAACAAAAAAGAAACAGACTCGCAGATCTAGAAAACAAACTAGTGGTTACCAGTGAAGAGAGGGAAGGGGAGAGAGGCAAGCTGGAGGTAGGGCATTAAGAGGTACAAACTACTATATATAAAATAAATAGGGGGACTTCCCTGGTGGTGCAGTGGTTAAGAATCCACCTGCCAATGCAGAGGACATGGGTTCAAGCACTGGCCTGGGAAGATCCCACATGCCACGGAGCAGCTAAGCCCATGTGCCACAACTACTGAGCCTGCGCTCTAGAGCCTGCGAGCCACAACTGCTGAGCCCAAGTGCCACAGCTACTGAAGCCTGCGCGCCTGGAGCCCGTGCTCTGCAACAAGAGAAGCCACCGCAATGAGAAGCCCGCACACCGCAACAAAGAGTAGCCCCCACTCGCTGCAACTAGAGAAAGCCCGCACACAGCAACAAAGACCCAACGCAGCCAAAAATCAATCAATCAATCAATCAATTTATAAAAAATAAAATAAAATAAATAGAGACTTCCCTGGTGGTCCAGTGGGTAAGACTCCATGCTCCCAATGCAGGGGGCCTGGGCTCGATCCCTGGTCGGGGAACTAGATCCCGCATGCATGCCGCAACTAAGAGTTCTCATGCCGCAACTAAGAGTCCGCATGCCACAACTAAGAAGTCTGCATGCTGCAACTAAAAGATCCCACGTGCCTCAACTAAGACCCGGTGCAGCCAAAATAAATAAATAGATAAATAAATAAATAAAATATTAAAAATAAAAATAAATAAGCTACAAGGATATATTGTACAGCACAGGGAATATAGCCAATTTTTATAATAACTATAAATGGAGTATAATCATTAAAAATTATGAATCACTATGTTGTACACCTGAAACATATAATATTGTAAATCAGCTGAACTTCAGTTAAAAAAATGAAAGAATTCAGTGATAACAGTCATGAAGGCAGAAGAACATGATTATGAGCATAGGGGCAGTGTCAGACAGGCTGATCAATATCCTAGATCTGCCCCTGTTCCTCTAAGTAACTACCACGGGCAAGTTTCTTAGTCTTTCTGTGCCTCAGTTTCCTCATATGTAAAATGGGGAGGATGATAGTACCTATCCCATTGTGCTCTTTTGATACTTTAGTTACTTCATGCGCTTAGCACACAGTAAGTGTTTAATAAATGTTCTCTAAATAACAGAGGAGTAAGCTTTGAGATCTTGCTTCCCTATACATCCATTTCTAACTACTGCCACATTTCATTTGAAAAATAACCATAGGGGAGTGGGAAGGGTAAGCTGGGACTAAGTAAGAGAGTGGCATGGACATATATACACTACCAAATGTAAAATACATAGCTAGTGGGAAGCAGCTGCATAGCACAGGGAGATCAGCTCGGTGCTTCGTGACCACCTAGAGGGGTGGGATAGGGAGGGTGGGAGGGAGACGCCAGAGGGAGGAGAAATGGGAATATATGTATATGTATAGCTGATTCGCTTTGTTATAAAGCAGAAACTAACACACTATTGTAAAGCAATCATACTCCAATAGAGATGTCAAAAAAAAACAACCCATAAAATCCCTCTATTCTCTGAGAATTCCAAAAAACAGCAGAAATGTAGTTTTCACAAAGAAATGAGCTTAGAAAAGCAAAAGCCCAGAAAAAATACAATATCAGCACAATTATTTTGAAATTGATTTCCCAGTTTTTTCCGTTAGGAGTCAGCAATTTGCTAAGACCCATGTAGAAAGGAACTGTTTTTATCTTTTGGCACCTATGCTATCATAGGTGCCAAAAGATTATAATAATATCGAACTATATTTTTTTCAAAAAGGTCAAAACAAATTTCATAAGAAAAAGCACACTAATCTCTTCATACTAAAAATCAATTAATATATAAATTGAGGTCTCATATACCTCATAAATTCAAGTTAGATTCAGTAGCCTATATTTCTACAGAGAAGTTATGGATAATCACAGTTTCTCTGAACATTCAGAGAATATTTGCTTTTACACAGATGACAAACTTTCTTTTACTAATTTAAATAAGAAAAAGTCTAGGGCTTCCCTGGTGGCGCAGTGGTTGAGAGTCCGCCTGCCGATGCAGGGGACACGGGTTCCTGCCCCGGTCCGGGAAGATCCCACATGCCTTGGTGCGGCTGGGCCCGTGATCCATGGCCGCTGAGCCTGCGCGTCCAGAGCCTGTGCTCCGCAACGGGAAAGGCCACAACAGTGAGAGGCCCGCGTACCGCATAAAAAAAATAAATAAAAAAAATAAAAAAAGAAAAAGTCTAGGCCAGAAGAATCCATTATTCAACTTAGGAATAAGAGGAAATTTTACATTAATGTTAACATATTCTGTATTTTCATGAGCTAGAAAACATAAATTCATGCAAATAATGTAGCAGGAGGATTACTGATTTAATGATAAGCTCTATTTTTACTATTTTTTTCATTTTTCCAGACATTTAATATCAGTAATACCTTACATTTGAATAATGCTTTACAGCTGGTATGGTTTTTCATACATTATCTCAGAAGCTCTGTGTATATGTTCACAATGGTCAGATTACAGAACTCACAACTGTGACAAAATCCTAATTTGAAAACCCAAAGAATATTTACTTCTTTTAAACTGAAGGACTTCCCTGGTGGCACAGTGCTTGAGAATCTGCCTGCTGATGCAGGGGACGCGGGTTCGAGCCCTGGTCTGGGAGGATCCCACATGCCGCAGAGCAGCTGGGCCCGTGAGCCACAACTACTGAGCCCGCGCGTCTGGAGCCTGTGCTCCGCAACAAGAAAGGCCGCGATAGTGAGAGGCCCGGGCACTGCGATGAAGAGTGGCCCCCGCTTGCCACAACTAGAGAAAGCCCTCGCACAGAAACGAAGACACAACACAGCAAAAATAAATAAATTAATTAATAAACTGAAGGTGCCTTGTAGGCACAGACTATTTCCTATGTATCTTGTGCATATATTTGCATCCTTCATGGTGCATTAAATTACTACACTTTAAACATGTTGCCTTCAGAAATTAACTTTACAAGAAATATGCTTTTCCTGAGTCAGGATAGTGGCAGAACCCTCCTTGCCTTCAGGGATAAATTTCAAGCCACACAAAGTAAAAGCCTGTTTTTATTATACAATTAGCTTTAAAATCACTTTACATAATATAGTACCAAAATTAAAACTGATACTTTTTTTTTAGAATAAACATAAGAAAACATGTAGAAATTCTAAGCTATCTGTATAATCATCTTTTAAAAAAAGAAATCCCGGGACTGGGCTTCCCTGGTGGTGCAGTGATTAAGAATCCGCCTGCCAATGCAGGGGACACAGGTTCAAGCCCTGGTCCGGGAAGATCCCACATGCCGCGGAGCAACTAAGCCTGTGCGCCACAACTACTGAGCCTGCGCTCTAGAACCCGCGAGCCTCAACTACTGAAGCCTGTGCACCTAGACCCTGTGCTCCGCAACAAGAGAAGCCACTGCAATGAGAAGCTCGTGCATCGCAACAAAGAGTAGCCCCAACTCACCGCATCTAGAGAAAGCCCACATGCGGCAACGAAGACCCAACGCAGCCAAAAATAAAATAAATTTTAAAAAAAGAAAGAAAAAAAAAGAAATCCCAGGACTTCCCTGGTGGTCCAGTGGTTAAGACTCCACACTCCCAATGCAGGGGGCCCGGGTTCCATCCCTGGTTGGGGAACTAGAGCCTGCATGCTGCAACGAAGATCCCGAGTGCCGCAGCTAAGACCCAGCACAGCCAAATTAATTAATTTTAAAAAAGGAAATCCCAAACATTATGCTATTTAACCCCTACATAACTCAGAACGTATCTCGAAATAACTGGAACATTTCCTTGCAAAATCATCATTATCACACCAACAAACCTATCAATAATTCTATGGTATTGTCTAATACCTAGTCCATATTCAAATGTTCTCTCTTGTCTTAAAAATGCCTTTTTATATTTGGTTCATTAAAACCAAGATCTAAATAAGATAATTGCTATATTTGTTTGCTATGTTTCTTAGATCTTTTAAAAACTTCTACTATGGAAATTTTCAAACATACACAAAAATGGAGAAAGTCTTATAAGAAACCCTCACATACCCATCACTTAGCTTCAGTAATTTTCAACATTTTGCCAGTCTTGTTTTATCTATTCCCTTACACACACACACACACACACACACACACCTTTTAAAATTTTGAGATAAAATATACATAACCTAAAATTTACCATTTTAACCATTTTCAGGTGTACAATTCAACGGCATTAAGTGCATTCACAGTGTTGTGCAATCATCACTACTATCCATTTCCAGAACTTTTTCATCTTCCCAAACAGAAACTCTGCATCCATTAAACAATGTCTCCATTCCTATCTCTCCATGGCTCCTGGTAACCTATATTCTGCTTTCTGTTTCTGTGAATTTGCCTATTCTAGGTGCCTCATATAAGTGGAACCATATAATATTTGTCCTTTTACTACTGGCTTATTTAACTTAGCATACGTTCTTCAAGCCTCATCCATGTTGTCACATGTATCAGAATTTCATTCCTTCTCAAGGCTGACACACCCACACTTTTAAGTCAGATTCCAGTTTAATTGTTTGAACAAAGATATGTCATAGGTGGTGCTATGTGTTTCATGTTACATCAAATAATGAGGCATTTTATAATTTTTAAGTGCTCCATTATAGCATCCCACTTAAGTGATTCTAAGACTGATCAGTGTTTAGTTATTTACATGAACCCTCCATTTTCAAATTCCACTTCACCTTTCTGTCTGATGGTTCCATCCACTGAGGATCTTTGCATGAATCTATTATTTCATCAGAGGTTAAAAAATGGTAGCTTTCTAATTCTGTTAAACCTCCCACATTCATTAGCTGGAATTCTGTAAAATGGAATTTGCTCTCATCAACTTGGGCTACTTGGTTACCCTGACCTAATTACAGTTTATGCAGGAAAGGCAGGATAAATGCTTAATTCTTTCTTTCCATTTGTTTGCTGATTTGCAGAAAAATGAATTAGTGCCCTATTTACTTCTAACGGAGTTCAGTACATTTTTATTTCTTAACCGGGTGGGGGAGGGTAGGAGGGAGGACTTTCTCTCTATGATGCATCATTATACACTTTGGAATTTTTATATATTCGTTATGTTTTAACTATCTCATTCATTATTTTTTCTGATTCTTGATTTGTTCCATCTTTGGCTATCAGGAGGCCCTTCATGTGGGCTCCTGTGTCCTTTAGTTTGAGCCCCGTTACTCTTTGCATTCTGCCACAAGCTGTTTCAGACTCATTTGTATATTTCCTACCCCAGACCTAGAATCAGTCATTCTTCCAAGGAACTTTGGTTCCCTTTAATGGGGAATGAATTGTATCTTTTAAAATTAAACTTTCCCTTAGTTCACTTACATCACCTCCAATATACGTCACTATCGTAAACCTCTCAAAAGTCACTCATGACTTACTTAATATCAAAATTATTGGCACCATCAATTGACAGAGTGCTCTCTAAGTACAAAGCACTGTTTTAAGTAAGAAAAATACGAAAATTAATAAGACATACTCCTTGCCTTCCAGGGGCTCACAGTCTATTGGAAGTAATCGTCACATCACAAGTAACTACTTCAATGTAAGGCTGACTATGATAAGAACATAATAGAAGTATGAAGTCTGGATAAAATCCAAACTCCTTTGCCTTGCATATAAGGTCCCAGCCTCTATCTTATTTCATTCATTCATTCATTGTATAAAGGTTTATTGGCAGCCTACTATGTGCCAGTGACCGAGGAACAGTCCCTGCCCTTAAGGAGCATATTGCATAATAGGGCAGCACATAAACAAGCAATCCGTAATACAGAGTGGACAGTGCTACAGATATGTAAGCACAGGACGTTATGGAGGGACCCTCTCAACTTAGTCTTGAGAACTGATTTTTAGACAAAGGGATAGTGAGCTAAGACTTGAGGAGCTGAAGTTTCTATGAAGGGGAAGAAGAGAAGAGAGTAGGGTTCTAGAATAGAGGCCATCACGTTAGGGCCCAGATTAACAGGGAGCTCTTTGAGAGCTATGAGTTCATTTGGATCAGGAGCTTAGGGCAGGAGTGTGGAGGACACAATAGAGACATCAGGAAGATTTGTAAAAAGCTGTTATAGAGTGTAGACCTTCTAAGGGCAATGGGGAGCTATGGAAAGGCTTTAAGGGAGGAGTTCCATGATCACGTTTGTACTTCTGAAAGGTTCCTCTGTTGTATTGAAGAATGGTCTAGAGAGGGGCAAGAGTGAAGGCAGAGGCCAGCCAGGAAAATACTGTCAGAGCCCAGAACAGATAATTGGATCTGAGCATGTGGCAGTAGAAAGAAGTGGGTGTTATCCAGATATATTCAATAAGTACAGTAAATCATGTGGTGATGACTGGATTAGGGGATGGGGATCTCGGGATCCAGGACTCTGGCTTAGGCTGTCTAGAGATAATGACATCATGCCCTGTTTAGGAAACACAGATGGAAGTTCAGGTCACAGAAGGAAGAGGCTGAGTCTGTTTTGAATATGCTGACGTTATGGCTCCTGTGAAACATACAAGAAGTGATATCCAGTGCGTAATTGTCTTTGCAATTCAGGGCGAGAAGAGATGTAGATATAAATGTGATGGTCAGCATCACATAGAGTTAGGAGAGGCAAAGAGGGCGAACACCCTGCCGTGCAACTCTGTTCTGTCATCACTCCTTACCTATATGGCTTTTTTTTGGGGGGGGGGGGGTGGTTTTTTTTTTTTTTTTTTTTTTTTGCGGTACGCGGGCCTCTCATCGCTGTGGCCTCTCCCCCTGAGGAGCACAGGCTCCGGACGCGCAGGCCCAGAGGCCATGCCCCACAGGCCCAGCCGCTCCACGGCATATGGGATCTTCCCAGACCGGGTCGGCAGGCGGACCCTCAAACACTGCGCCACCAGGGAAGCCCACCTACATGGCTTTTGACTTCCAGTAGCAGGACTGAGCTCACTAACATATAGGGGATCTTGTAAAAGAGTAACTTTCTGAAAGAGGAAAAAAAGTGGGAATAGTTAGAATTTTTGTTTACTGAAAAATCAATTCCCACTACTTTTAGTCAATATCATATATCTATTCTTTAATCCCTTCTACAGTACATGATTTGTAACTCATTCCAGTATTTGATAATACTACAGGGAATTTTTTCCTTATATAGTTTTTTTAAAGTTTTAAACATAGCATTTGTTCATTATAAAATAGAATAATCTATCAAAATAAAACAGTACAGAAAAGAAAAGTAAATGATAAAAGTTCCCTATCTCTCCCTACCCTTTCTGTCTCAATATTCAAAACACCTTACTGTTGTTAGTTTGGTTTATATTCTTTCAGGCATATAAAAACATGTTAATTATAACATATACATTTATAATATTTACATGTTAGATGATATATTTTTATAATATGTATTTAAATACTACATTATATCACATATTAATCTGGATTTTTTTTCACTTAATATATGGTGGACAGTTTTTCATGTCTACGTATATAGATTTACTTCAGTCTTTTTAATAATGATTACCCAGTATTACATAGCCGAGATATACAATAATTTTGTTAACTATTCCCCCATTAATGGGGTTATTTTTTCCTTAAATCTTTAGTGCTGCCACTTCCCGCTCATACTGGGTCTTGAAACAAATTGGCATGTAGTGTAATAATTTTTTATTAATGTTGAGGCTTAACAGGTCAGAAGGAATTTCTGAAATGTTGCTGATTTACAACTCCAAACAACTCCTGTCTTATTCCTTAATAAGAGTAGGGTGGTGGGTGGGTGTGTAGGGGGGAATTATGTACTTTTTCTTACTATTTTTGTCATTGCTTTATGTTTAAAAAAAAAAGCTGCCTTTTCTTTTCTCTCCAAATGTTTATGCTTGCCTTAAATCTAGAATTTTAATTTGAGGATATTCGTTATTTAGCTTTCTAGCAGTTATTCCACAATGTATGAAGGGCAAAGAATTGCCATGTTTTGTCTTTGTAGAATTTGAGATGCTAAACAACGCAGATGTAATTACTTTTGGTGAAAGTTACAGATAAAATGGGTTACTGACAAGGACAACTCTTTGGAAACCTTTAAAATCAGAATGAGTGCTAATTTCTAACTGGATGGTTTAGGTTAATTTTACCTGAAAGTATACAGAGAGTTAAGATGTCTAATTCCTTTTCCCAGGAGCATTTATCCATACCTCAACATGAAAGAAATCTCAAGGCACAAGAGAGCAATTACCCAAGATAATTCTGACAGATTTAGGAGATTATTTTTGTCCATTTCCTAAAACTTATGAAGATAGCCAAGACTAACCAAAGGTGACCAACCTAATGAAAGACTTCAACAATGTCACAAAAAAGTCACAACTTTTAAAATGTTTATATTGTTAATATCTTATTCTCACTAGAATGAATGCTAACCTGATAGATTCATCATTTATATATGAAATATTTGCTTACTCATTTTTCATCCTTCAAGGGATAGAACATTGGTTTTTTTTTTGGTCTGCACCGCGAGGCATGCAGTATCTTAGTTCCCCGACCAGGGATAGAACCCACACCCCCTGCAGTGGAAGCACGGAGTCTTAACTGCTGGACCGCCAGGGAATTCCCAGAACATTGTTTTCAATGATAATATCTGACAACTCATAAAGATAACCCCCCTCCATCCACATTATTTCAGTGGTCATAGAAAAAAAAAAGCAGACTGTCTGGGTTCAAATCCCAGCTCTATATTAGTTGTACAACCTTGAATATATCATTTAATTTCCCTGTGCCTCAATTTCCTCATCTATGAGATGAGAATAACAGTCCTACCTCATAGGACTGTTGTACAGATTAAATGAGTTAATATACAGAAAGCATCAGAACAGTTCCTACCAATAATAACACTACACATTACTTGTTTGTTATTGCTTATAGTATCAGAAGGGCTATGAGTTGGCCTATCTGACTTACCCCATCCATGCCTTTGCTGCAGAATTTAAAAGTAGTACTTAAAACTGGGAGTTAGTTAAACAGTTATTTTGAAATATTTAGGTAGATTTTTAGAAGTCAATTAAATTGTGGTTTTTCTATTAGAACATATGAAGCCTTCTTTTAATAGATCAGGATTTTCCCTCTATTCATGATTCACTTACATTCTTAATTTGGAGAAAGCGGTTTAAAATTTTAGAGAGGAATTTTAAACATTTAACATTTAATTTAAACAATAACATTCTAAACTGTGCTATGAGAAAAAAATGAGAGTTGTCTTGCAACCTTTCACAATTTTTGGCCACTTATAAAACCCCCTCCTTCCTAGCTTCTTCTGAGTGAAAAGAGTCTTTCATACTTCTTAACATTATTATGTTGAAGATCAATAATAAAAATTATGTATCACTGAAGATAAGTAAAAAGGGTCATACTATTCTTTTAATAAATTGCTTATTTTAAAACTGATTCTGGTGTTATAAGAAGATCCCTAAATGGGAGTTTTGACTCGGCCCCTACACTTATTATATAATGTTGAGTAAGTCACGTAGAATTTTTGTGCTTCAGTCTCCTCGTTTATAAAATAAGGGACATAGACCAGGTGATCTCTATAAAATCATCTGATCTTATGACAATGAGTCTGTCAACTACAAATTGGCACCTGCCGTCGGCACTTGCCATCTGCCTTTACAAGGATTAAATCATGTGCTGCTGCAGCTGCTAACTTTTCAACACCCCCTGAAAGGAGTTCTGGGTGGAGAGCAGAAATGAGGCACGCTGTGCTCGGGGAAAAACTGGCAGAACAGGTCTTCAGATAGTTAGATATTTTCAGGAGCCAATTTTATGAGCCCAGTTCTTGTATCTCCTCATATCTAGAAAAGCACTACTAAAATCCTTCATGACGTCTGCTCCTGGTGACTAGCAGTAACCTTCACAAGACTAGCAGAAACCTTCTGCAAAAAATATGTGCTAGATTGCATGTACTCCCCTTTCACCAAAATCATATATATACTGACCTTCCCCGCTACCTATTTGGAGCAGTTTCTCAGAGCTATTTGTTTTGTTTTTTGGGTTTTTTTTTTTGCGGTACGCGGGCCTCTCACTGCTGTGGCCTCTCCCGTTGCGGAGCACAGGCTCCGGACGCGCAGGCTTGGCGGCCATGGCTCACGGGCCCAGCCGCTCCGCGGCATGTGGGATCTTCCCGGACCGGGGCACAAACCCGCGTCCCCTGCATCGGCAGGCGGACTCTCAACCACTGCGCCACCAGGGAAGCCCTCTCAGAGCTATTTGAGATGCTGTCTCCCGAGCTATAGTCATCATTTTGCCCAAATAAAACTTAACTCACAAATCTCATGTTGTGCTTTTTTTTTTAAAGTCAAAAACTCCCACTAACCTACTTTCAATAGCACAGCTAAGAAATACAGAAACATATTGATACTGTTGAACTTTATCTGAGCTCCCTGGTCTCTGAAAGCAGAATGGTTGAGAAATCACCCCCAGCTAACTGCGAAAGACCACCCTGCTCACAAATATTCCAAGATAAGACTTGTCTCCAACCTTCCTCATTGATTCCCATGAGACTCACTGCTGACTCCCTTGTTTATTACCTGCCTCTATAAAACCTCAGATCCATCTCCTTTTCTTGAAGACATGTCTCATTAATGAGCATTTTCCCTATTGCAATAGCCTGGTAAAATCATATCCTTAATTGTCCAGTGCATTATGTCTTGCACAATATTACTAAATTCGAAGGTTAAACTTCCAAAATGGGGAGGAAGAGCAGGGAAGCCTACCCTAAAAAACAATACTCAAGGGCTTCCCTGGTGGTGCAGTGGTTGAGAGTCCGCCTGCCGATGCAGGGGACGCGGGTTTGTGCCCCGGTCCGGGGAGATCCCACATGCCGCGGAGCGGCTGGGCCCGTGAGCCATGGCCGCTGAGCCTGCGCGTCCGGAGCCTGTGCTCCGCAACGGGAGAGGCCACAGCAGTGAGAGGCCCGCGTACCGCAAAAAAAACCAAAGTCAAGTCAAGGTTAACTTAGGAGGACATTTACTATAACATAATTGTTCCATGAACTTTCTAAGTGCAGAAATATTGATGAAGTTGTGGAAATAATGTACTAATGAAGTTTTGACTCCTTTTTCTCTAGGTTTGGGTTACTCTGTAAAGGGGAGGCCAGGGAGGAATTTCCTAAGTAAAACTCATTTCCGTTCCCACTGACTTGAAAGGGATTTCACTTAGAGAGTCTTTGTGATCTGAAAGTCCCTGGGGTTCTTTTGTGTTTGTGGTGCAAAATGGCACACCGACAGCCTTGCTAGTGGCTGATGTGGGCTGACAGCTCCTCCTGGACAGGCACTTTGGCCATGAAGGGACAGCTTCTTGAGGTCTGAAGGAGGGCCAAGAGTTGAGTCCTTGGATGGTGGTGTGCTGCTCTCTTGGTGGTACCTGTCAGGTAGAATTTAGAGTTAAACATAATATTCAGAATTTAACAGTAAGGAACAAAGAGAAACCAATGGCCCCATTGCAGCAGTTTAAGAGTCTGAAAGTAAAAGTCTTCACATAAAAGAAATGCTTGTAAGAGAAAGGAGTGATTTACTCTCACCTGCTGTTGACCATTGACCTAGAGGAGGTATGGCACAATTCTTCAGTATATACTCCTGCTTTCAGAAATAAAACTCTATGCTATGTCATTTAAAGAAGCATTTTTTATATCTAAAGCCTTATGCCTGTCCTTCACAGAGCCCAACATTCCCAGTGAAAGGACTTTTCATTCTAGTTTTGAAACTTGATTGTTCTTTCATCTTGCATTTCTAATGGATCCTATAAAGAAAAAAGAACTATTCATATGGAGAGATGAAGAGAGATTTTTTTATTTTTATTTATTTTTTGGGGGGGAGAGAGATTTTTTTTAAATGGTGTTTTCTTTGATTCATATTTTGCTAACACTCTCTGATTTTTCCAATAGCATCCCAATAGCATCAGCACTTTTTTCAGAACCAATTCTGGGTCCCATCTTTTACCTTCTCTGTTCTCTCCAGCTCACCATGACTCATTTCTTTTCTCTGCAACACAAGGAAGCAAGTGGTAGAGGCTAAGAAGTTGCAGAGTATGAGATCTAAGTTCTAATCCAGGCTCTGCCACTCAGTGGTTATGTGACTTAGATTGACCTAAGCCTCAATTTCCTAATTTTAAAATAGGAACAATAATAGAACCAATTTCATTGAGTTTGTGTGAGGATTAAGTAAGAAAATACATGCAGTGTTTTTTAACACTGGAAACACTCAGTAGGTGCTAGGGATTAATATTATCCTATATTGCCTTGAATTGCTGGTTTATCATTTTACATTAAGATATCTTATCTTCCTTATGAGACTGGCACCTCCGTGAAAGTGGAAAACCACTTTGCTTTTATTAGTTCTTAACTTTAAACAGGTATAAAATTCATTCATCATCTGTACAATGCTATGAACTGTGCTGAGTTCCAGCCCTCAGCTCCCTCTTCCACTGACCTTACATACGTGTACACGCATGCATGCACACACACACACATACACAAGTGCTCACCTCAGTTCATTTATCCAAGTTCCATCCCCCTTAAACAGCCATCCTTGCCAAACCCTCAGGCTTAAGGATGTGCACACTGGCACTGTGGTCCCAGAGCATGATCAGGAAAGAGAGTGTACGAGCACCCCCTCCTTCCTGCACTCTTCTTGCCCTGGGGAGTGGCACATGACATGGCCAGATTTTAAACACACAACTAAACAAATTAATGTATATGACCCATAATCTCTAAATGCCACTTACTGATTATCTTACCTTGCCCTATTTCTTTATAGGATTCTAGTACTATGTAACAATGATATCGAAGTATCTAAGAATATAAGGTGCTCATATAGGATTTTCAGGTCAATGAACATGTGTAGCCCAGAAATGGATGATACGTACTCCAATCCTCTTGAAAGTGATAGCTTTTCTTTATTCTTGTAGATGATATTTTCTAACATTTTCTCTATGGAAATTAAGAGAGTTAACTAACCAGTGCACAGATTATGTTAGGTAATGTTATGAAATTATGTTACAATGTTCATTTTAGGCACAACATATGTTTCATGTGAAAGGTCAGCAAAATGATTTCAGGTAGTTACAGAAAGGCACACTTGAAGTGACTGTTATTTACTCAGTTGTATGAAAAATTATTTTAAAGAGCTAAAAGAGTTTCTAAAAAGGATTACCTTTTTGACAGCATAAGTTAAAATGTCATGGACATTATAGTTTCACCAGTGAAGCAAACCAACTCATAAAGTTGAACTGTATTTTTCACATGTAATTCAATAATACCCACTTTTAGTAGTCTGATTAAAGAGTAGTTCATTACTAAGCAAGAGTTTTAGAACCTTGAGTTTCAACATGTGTCAACTCAACATTTACACAACTAAGTTGCTAAAAGTCAAGTGTTTTTCTAATGAGCTGATTACGTATCTCTAGAGAGAGCCACCACAAAGGAGAAAGCAATGGGAGAACTGGGAAAGAGAACTCCAGAATCAAAAGTATGCACAAATCGTTTTTCTCCTTTCTCCCTCTGCATCAAACACAGATAAACTCCTTGAGGCTGAAACTGTCAGGTTAAAAGCCAGAGTCCAAAAAGCAGCAGGCAACATTAAACAGCTTCAGAAAAATCTGTTAGATGCAAAGTACAGCTAAGAATGCAAAGTACGTATATACTAGCATATTGACTCTATCAAGAAATGAAGAAAAATGGCAAATAGAATTTACTTAGCTTCTTTCTCATCCTTTTTAAGAGTTTTAAAATGGAATAGAAAAAAATCATTGATTTTTAAAACTCTTAAAAAGGATGAGAAAGAAGTTAAGTAAATATGAAAACGGGGAAAGTAAAACACCTATCAGACCGAAATTGTCAGATTAATGTGCTAAAATATAAGAAACAAGCAGAACAATAAGGAACAATGATTCTTCCATAAAAAGAAACATATAGACCTAGATCTCAAGATGTAGAATTTGAGCTCTCCTGAATAAAAAATTCCCCATGAAGACTCTACTAAAGCAGAATTGGTGAAATATAAGCAATTCTATGTAAAATAATTCAAAGCTAGAAAATAATTCTCAGATATTTAAGTGTAATCAAGAGGCTGGCAGAGACCAGTACCAAACTCTTCATGTGACCCAGAGTCACATAATATTCAAAATGTCCCAGACACAATCCAAAATTACTTGACATTTGAAAAGCCAGGAAAATCTCAATACCTTATGAAGAAAAAGAAAATTAACAGATATCAATCTTGAGATGAAAAAGATGTTGGAATTATCAGACAAAAGCTTTAAGGTAACCATCATAACCATGCTCCAATAAATGAGAGTGAACCCCTTTGAAACAAATGGAAAGACAGAAAGTCTCAGCAGAGAAATAGCAAATATAAAAAGGAACCAAATGGAAATTTTAGGAGGAAAAAATACACTACAATAACTAAAAATTTTTAAATTCTCTGAATGGACTCAGTGAGCAGAGTAGAGATGACAGAGAAAAGAGTCATTGAATTTTGAAGATAGAGGAATAGAAATCATCCAATTTGAACAATCCAGAGAGAATAGAGATTGAAGAAAAAAATGAACACATTCTCAAGGGACTGTGCGACAATATGAAAAAGACCTAATATTCATGTCTTCAGAGTCCCAGAAGGAGAGGAAAAAGAGTGGTACAGAAAAAATATTTGAAGGAATAATGGTTGAAAACTCTCCAAATTAGGCAAAAGACACAAACTTATAGATTCAAGAAACTGAGTGAATCCCAAGTAGGATAAACTCAAAGAATTCCACACCAGACATATCATAATCAAACTGCTGTAAGTGATAAAGGAAATTAAGAGATATTTAGAACTGAATGGCAATATACATCAAATACATGTGACTCAGCTAAAACAGATTTTAGTTTATAGCTGTTGTTGACTCTGGGTCTTATTTAAATTCTATGTAGAATGTTATTATTATTTTTTTAAATCAGGCAATCAACTGCTGTGTGCATTCTGTTCAGGATTTTTACTTCCATTCAGAGGGAGAGGTAGGGCAAAGTGTGCTTACTCCACCTCGACCAGAATTAAAAACTTAATTAATTTTATTACATCAAAATTAAAATTCTACTCAGTAGAAGACACCACATAGAATAAGCTAATAGGTAGTTGACAATATGGGATGAGGTATTTTTAATCTCTAAAACCAATAAGCTGATTCGTATAATGTATATTAGTAGAATGTACAAAGCAATTCTGCTCCTGAGTATATGTCCCAGGAAAGTTTTCAAACAGGATGGAAGAGAGTAAGGGGGAGAAAAATCAATACTGATTCTACCCCAACCCTCAATATTTTTTGTATTTTTATAAATCTGTAACTGATCAATGAATATTTGTTAATAATTATAAACTATGATCTAATAATAATTGCATATAATAATAATTGCAGTGTCAATTTTGAGAAATATCAAGAAATAAGGGCTTATTATAAGAACAGCTACTGGAGGCCTTGAATCCTTCTCTTGAGTTTCTAAACATTCTGAATTCATATACTTACACACAAAGTATATTTACATAAACACAGGACTTGGTCCTCTAATAGAAGTACAGCAACCTACCGCATAAGAAATCCTTAGGAAATTAATACAGATGGTGCCTCGTGCCAAATTATTGCACAATAGCATTTTTATTTTTTACATACCGTAGTATTTATTAGGGAGAAGAGAAAAGAGGAAAGTTATTCTGTTTCAAGGCTTGATCAAGGATTCTGAGGATGCTAAATAGATTATTGCTCAGTGACTGACTTTGCAAAAACGAAAGAGCTAAGTTTAATAGGGACTCACTAAGTGCCACACACAGTTTAAGCACTTTACATGTACAGTTGACCCTTGAACAATGTGGGGTTAGGGGTACTGATCCTCTGCACAGTTGAAAATCAGCATATAACACTTTACAGTTCACCCCTCTGTATCCAAGGTTCCGTTTCCAAGGATTGTGTAGGACTGTCGTATGTATCTATTGAAGAAAGTCTGCATATAAGTGGACCCTCAAAGTCCAAACCTGTGTTGTTCAAGGGTCAACTGTACATGACTTAGCCCTTTACATATCATCCCTGTGGATATGTACCATTGTGAGCCCCATCCTACCCATGAGGAGTGAAGCCTGGGAAGGTTAAATAGTCTAAGGTAGAGTCCAGATTTGAAGTCAGCCAGTGTGGCTACAGAGCCTTTATGTTTTTATCTACTATGCAGAGAAGAACAAAACAGCTCCCTTTTTCTACTTTCTGCCAAGAAGTGCTTCTTCTTAGAGAAGAATATAAGGTTCACCTTCTTTGTTGTTTTTTTTCCCTTCTATTTTGCTAATGATATACAATTAAATGCAATACATTCTCATTTCATAAGGATGCCAAGGTGGTCAGCTCTGATTCTATTAATTAAACATTGGTTTCTCCAAAAGTTCATCCCACTACTTGCCATGCACTATGGTTAGAAAATCTGCTTAATTTTAAGTTTTCATTAGCTAAATATCAGTAGAGGCTATAAATAGATGTAAACTCAGATTGAAATCCACCCTGGTGGGTATGAGCTTAGCAGATCTGGACTGAGGGCTAAGCATTTTCACTCTTTTCCTTTGGATTATTCAAGGTGAATGCAATTAAATTTACATAAATCTTACTCTATGCCAGCACTGTAAAAATGTTCTATTGATCTGTATGTTTTTTTTATACGTGCAAGCAATAGGCAGTCTTTTTCCTCCCAGCTTTAGGGGATTCTTAAGTAAGTCACAATAAACTTTTCCTTAGAGAACATTTTGGTTAGATATCTGCTTGGGTTTTCTCCTGTAAAATGCATGACTACATGGAACTATGCACTAATGAAGAGCTATACTAAAGACAGAGAAACCAAAGTACTGAATCTCATTATCAGAGATCATCACCAGTCTGTTTTCTATCTCTCAGGTGTTAAAAGGCCTGTTGTTCACTATTAGCTTGAAAAGTAATCATATTTATGTAAGTGTGATGTCCCAAGATAACTGCATCCTTCTTATGACCTGCAGCTTCTCATAATTAGGCCTAAAACTTTACACCTCAGAGGTGTCACAAAGCTCTGTACATGATAACATTCTTTAGCCCTCTAATTAGTGTTTATGGTAGCCTGCCTTTTGTTTACACTTTTGACTCAGATGTTTAATTATGAAGACGACAGTACTAGAAAACTATGGGATAGCAGACCTAACTCCACCACCCCCACTTTATTTGGAAATCAGTCCTCCTCTCCACACATGGAGCACGCAGAAGCTGCCATGTTTTTAAACCTCTTGGCTATGGTGGATATTTTTTTAGCAGTCAGTCGTTTATTCAAGTTAGGCATCAGAGACCTTCCCAGGATTTTTTAATTTGGTACGAGAAAGTGTGTGAGTTAGCCTTTGTGTGGTGGTGGGAGAAGTAAAAAGTGAATTTAAGACAGTTGGTGACTTTGCTGTCCCACAGAAGACGTGGCATTCAGTGAGAGAAAATGAAGCTGATCCACACACATCAGAGGAGACAGAGACAAAGTTCTATGGCATTCAAGTCCCAAGTTCCAGCTATGCCTAAGTCCGACTTCATTCTTAGCATTCCTACTTTCCTAAGTTGTGGTTTCTAACTTTTGCTGATTTTGCTCACCACTGTACATCTAAAATTGAAGAGCCCAGCAAATAGAATATGTCAGATTTAACAGGTAAAATAGATAGATCTACATTTGTATCTATATTTATGTCTGTATCTGTACATATCTGCTGAATGAACGTTGAATAACATGAGTTGCCCTCTAATTCCAATATTGCCCTGTAATTCCAATAAATTCCCCTTTTAACCTAAGTTGGACTTCTGCCACTTTTAAAAGAGTTCTGATCTCCACAATAACCTAAAACAGCTACTGCATACATTACTTAGAAATCTCTTTTATTTTTCTAAACTGGAAGAAAACAATGAGGCTATCAGAGTGGTCTAGAAAAATTGGGGCATTATATGCCAAATGTGAAATGAATGTTGAATCTCAGAGCATGTGGATGGCTACCCACTGGCAGTGCCTCTCCCTCAGTACTTCCAGTTACAAGGGCCACGTTGGGAACTTCACTTAGTGCCCTGAGACAAGAAGGCAGAGACCCTCCTCCCGGAAGCTGGTAATTTATGGCGCTCAGGGTAACAATGGAAGTGTATCAACCCCTTAAAACATAGCTTGTTATTACATGGATTTAGAACAAATCATGATCCTCTAAGCCTAATGATACAAGCCAGGCTTCCTAAAACAATTTTTTTTTTTTTTTGGTGACAAAAAAAGTTAATAAAATTTAGTTTAAAAGACCTTTGTATGTCACTGTTCAGTGAGAGAAGGTATGAGAATAAGTACAGTGGGAAAAGGCCCCTCCCCAGTAACCCATTGCACAGCATGGTACACCACAGGTCTTGGGGGTGAATACTCTCCAAGTAGGCGTTCACTTTTTCTTTCCACATTTTGCAATGTTTTCCTGGGGGCTGTTTCCCCCATGTCATGACCTGACTTTCAGGGCCCCAATGCACCTTAATTTTCCCCATGCCTATAATCCCCTGACTCAGAGCTCTTAGAATCCTATGCTCCCTTCCTCCTAATGTCTAGATACTTAAAGTGTGTAATAGAATCATACTTTGAGTTATGCATCTTAGGAAACTCCTTTTTCAATTTATACATGTTCCATTTTTTCCTGCCTCTACCGTAGCTTCTACTGTTCCCTCCAACTGCAATATCTCTATCACCATGTGCACCATTCCTTCACCGACTGTCATCTGGCATCTTGACTTCTCCCCACAACCGAATAAGACCTTTCCCCTCATTAAATCTCTTTGACAATTTGTTCAAACTCAGTCATAACACTTAGCATGCATACTTTGCAGTATCTTTATTTACGCAAATGTCATATGTCCTGGTGAGAATCAGCCTCTCAAGGATAGGAACTATGTCTTACTCATCTTTGTATCTATTACAGGGCCCAGCATACCACTACACAGAACCAGAGTTCAATAAATGATTTGAATTTGATTTTAATCATTTATTTATACTGAGACATCTGTATATTCAATTGAAATGAGAAAAATTATAGTTTATAACTAACTGGATTTGAATTTAGAAGAAAATCTCACAAAATACCTTCTTCATTATTACGTACATGAGATAAACAGAATTCAGCTCAAAGACATTAGTAGAGAAAAAGCATTTTAAAAAGCCAGTTGAGGGCTTCCCTGGTGGCGCAGTGGTTAAGAATCCGCCTGCCAATTCAGGGGACACGAGTTCGAGCCCTGGTCCAGGAAGATCCCACATGCTGTGGAGCAACTAGGCCCACGTGCCACAACTACTGAGCCCACGTGCCACAACTACTGAAGCCCACACTCCTAGAGCCTGTGCTCCGCAACAAGAGAAGCCACCGCAATGAGAAGCCCGTGCACTGCAATGAAGAGTAGTCCCTGCTCGCCGCAACTAAAAGCCACGCACGGCAACAAAGAACCAAAGCAGCCAAAAATAAATAAATAAAATAAATAATGTTTTTTTAAAAAGCCAATTGAAATGTAAAATAAGTTTTGGACAGCAAGTTAAAAACATAAAACAACAATCTCACCTGAAAAGGGATTCATTCAAACTTTTAGGCTTTTTGCCTCTCCAAAAGGCAGGGCCATTATTCTCTTCTTTGACTTAAAAAAAAAAAGTTAGTTGGTCATTAGTTACATGATTTGATTGAGTTTATGAAGAAGATAGAGTTACTGTTCTGAATTGATGACTCTATAAATCCTCACAAAAACTTGCAAATTCAAAATTATAAACTGGGCAAAGAGCCAAAGTTCCTTTTACCACTGCACCACCAGGGAAGCCCCCCAGCCAATATTTTTGAATGGAGAGTGAATGCTGTTAATAACCATAATAAAACCACAATTATCAGGGCAGGACTTGTGGTTCCCTCTGTAGTGGGAGGCCCAAGTTTCGCAGAGATGACTACCAGGAATTTTCCTAAAGCCAAGTGTTCACAATCCTTCCAGTTACCCCCCTGCACTTCTTCACGAGGGTTTTCATTAAAATCTCTGGCTGTTAATAAGGTTATTAAAATCAAACAAGCACTGGGACTTCCCTGGTGGTCCAGTGGTAAAGAATCTGCCTTCCAACGCCGGGGACACGGGTTCGATCCCTGGTCAGGGAACTAAGATCCCACATGCCATGGAGCAACTAAACCCGCACGCCACAACTACTGAGCTGGTGAGCCTCAACTAGAGAGTCCACGTGCTGCAAACTATAGAGCCCACGTGCTCTGGAGCCCGCGCCACAACTAGAGAGAGAAAAACCTGCACGCCACAACTAGAGAGAAGCCCATGCGCTGCAACGAAAAGCCTGCATGCCACAATGAAGACCCAACACAGCCAATAAATAAATAAATAAATAAATAAATAAATAAATAAATAAAATCAAACAAGCACTGACCTGGGCTTCCCTGGTGGCGCAGTGGTTAAGAATCCGCCTGCCAATGCAGGGAACATGGGTTCAAGCCCTGGTCCGGAAAGATCCCACATGCCACAATGTAGCTAAGCCCGTGCACCACAGCTACTGAGCCTGTGCTCTAGAGCCCACAAGCCACAACTACTGAGACTGCATGCTGCAACTACTGAGCCCACATGCCACAACTACTGAAGCCCGCACGCCTAGAGCCCGGGCTCTGCAACAAGAGAAGCCACCGCAGTGAGAAGCCTGTGCATCGCAATGAGGAGTAGCCCCGGCTCACCGCAACTAGAGAAAGCCCGCTCGAAGCAACAAAGACCCAATGCAGCCAAAAATAAATAAAATTAATTAATTTTTTTAAAAATTGAAAAAAAAAAAGAAACAGCCACAATGACTGATAAAGAGTTTACCACTTCTTCCTCCCACAGTTAGATCTTTGAAATGCAACAAGTGAGTCAAAATAGAGGGGAAAAAAGCTCAAGATAAAAAGAAGTATGCATAACATGGTCTCATATAACTCTCACTATCTCTCAAAATGCATGACACAGATAAACAACACAGGGATCATCCCATACCAACACAAAAGAAGCATTAAGAGAGCTGAATCTGAGCAGCAGGAGACCCGTGGGAATTTACTCTTGACTCTGCCACTAACTGGCTATGTTAACTCTGGCCAGTGTGATGAGTTGTCAGTCTCCCAAGTCCCTCAATATTTGGAAATAAGGAAATATGTCCCTTTCTAAGAGGTAAACTGTATGATGGATCTGAGCATCCATTGATTCACTTATTCATTCTTCCAGTTTTACAAGTAGTTATTGACTATCTGCTATGTGTCTGAGAATATAACGCACAGTGATACAGGGATGAAAAGACAAACAAGGTCCTGCTCTCATGGAGCTTACATTTACTATGGGACATAGACAATAATAAATCACTAAACACATTAATCTTATACTACAAATAGTGGTAAGTGTTTTGAAACAAAGAGATGTGCTAAGTGTGTTGGGGGAATGGTACTTTAGATTGGGTGAACACAGAAGGCATCCCTGTGGAGGTGATGCTGAATTCAGAAACATGACTGACAAGAAGGGATCAACCCTCTGAAGATCTGAGGAAACGTGTTCCAGATAGGATGGCAGGTGCAAAGGCCCTGAGGCAGGAAGAAGAGCAGAAAGAGCTCTGGGAAGAGTGGTAGGAGGTAAGTCAGAGATGGAGGGGTCAAACCATGGAGGCTCCTATAGGCAATAAGGAGTTTGCAAGTTCATGCAGACTTTGAAACAGAAGAGTGATATAATTTAATTTATAATTATTATTTAAAAGGATCATCCCAACTGCTATGTGGAGAGGAATCAATTTGGAGGCAATTTCAGTAGTCTAGATAAGGGACTGGACAAGTGGTGCTAGAAAAAGGAATAAGAAAAATGGGAAAGGTCATAGTTAGATATATTTTGGAAGACAAGTGATGGGGTTCAGAACACACTACCCCAAAATATGGTGCCTTGGCATACTGAATACTTTGGGCTGAAGGAATTGAAGAAAACACAGATGCAAGAAAGTCCTTCTGACCTTCCCTAGCCCTCCTCCCCTGAATCAGGTCTTAAGGCCCTCATGAGAGAGGTGCCCTCCCTATACCCAGAGGAAAGGAACATCCTTATCTCCAAGACAGGGATGTTAAGACAAATCCAAACAAGCAGGCCTTTCTAAAATTTCCCCAGTCTATTACCCTTAGCTTTTTTGAACTTTTTTTGAACTATCACATTTTTCTATGACTCTCCATTCTTCATTAAACCTAGTACTAAACACACATAGGTTTAACTGTTTCTTCTTTGAGATTTCATTTCCTTATAAAGGCTCCCATGTCATATAAAATTTTCAGACCTAGCCAGGGTCCCTAAGAGGGCTGAGGAAAACGTTTTCCTCTTCTACACAAGTCAAGATGACATACTGATGTGTAGGATGAGGAGAGTGAAAGATAGAATTAAAGATAATGGAAGATGATGTTACTTCCTAAAATAGGAAAAGCTAAGAGAGGAACACGTTTGGGGCTGGAGATCAGGAATTCTGTTTTTGAACATATTAAACTTGACAAACCCAGTGCACAAATTTTCAAAAAGAATAAATGAGATTTTAAAACACCTAATATATAGGGACTTCCCTGGTGGTCCAGTGGGTAAGACTCCACACTGCCAATGCAGGGGGCCTGGGTTCAATCCCTGGTGGGGCAACTAGATCCCGCATGTATGCTGCAACTAAGAGTCCTCATGCCGCAAATAAGACCTGGCGCAGCCTAAATAAATAAATAAAACACCTAATACATAATCAATGCTCAAAAACCAGTTATTTTTTCCCCAAATTTACTAAATCTCCTAAAGAGATAATATCAATCTTACAGATTCAGGAACCTTAGTTGACTTAATATATGTGAATAAAGGTTATTGATAATAATGAAACATGTATGTAGCTCTTCCCATGTGCCAAGTACTATTTTAAGTGTGTTTCATCTATTAATGAAGTTAATCCTCCCAACAGCTCTATAAGGAAGGTGCTGTTATCTCCATTTCACAGATGAAGAAATGGAGGCACAAAGTAGAGGTTGAATATACTTGACCAAGTCCACACAGGTAGAAAGCAAAAGCTGAACAAAAATATATTACTAAATGCCCCGATGTATATTGCAGATAATAAACTGAGAAACAAAGAGACAGATTATGTTGAATATTTAACAAATATTTATTGGCCATCTCACCTGTATCAGGCAATGTTCTAGGAACCAGATAGAGCAATGAGCAAAACAGACCAAAAGACATGGTCTCAGTCAAGAAAAAGTGATTTGGAGAAGGAACAACTTGGGCTTAGCCTGGAAACTGTGTAGGATTTGAATACGGGAAGGGGAAAGCAGGAATCCGTTAGCAAACTACAGTGGCCCCTTCGGCACAGCCTGTGACCTGTTTCTGTCCGAGCCGAGAATATTTTTTACATTTTTAAAAGGAGAAAGAGAAGGAGGAAGATTATAGATACGACGTCTGAACATCCTTGAAGGAGGAGGAAGCAAACACTGCAAGCAAACAGGCCCGGCTATAAAGGTGCATTTGCTGCCTGTTCAAGAAGCCACATGGACCCCAGGATGGCTGGAGAGGAGATATTCACTGAGGAAAGTGGTGAAAGGACAAGGACAAAGAAAGGCAAGAAGTAGAAACAAGGGATGCTGAAGTTGACAGGTTTTTTTTCTTTGTAGGTGATGGGATGGCATTGAAGGAGAGTGAATCCATAGGAAATCACTGTTCAGGAGAGTTGGTTCTCACACTTGAAAAATGGGTCTAATCTTAGAAGGGCTTAAAGAATAGTATTGTGATGCACATGACAAGGGCAGAACTCTAGAGCTTTCAAAAGCAACTTTGAAAGAAAACATCTGCCTTTCACAAAAGCTCTGCCCGAACAACCTTGGAAACCCTTTCTTTTAGGATATGAACCATAACAAACACCTACTGAGTGGTGATCATTTTGTAATGTATAGAAATATCAAACCACTATGTTGTACGCCGGAAACTAACATAGTGTTATAAGTCAATTATATATCAACTTTTAAAATAATTAATTTTTAAATATAAATGATAAAAAACTTACATAAAATTATTTAGGGCTACCCTGGTGGCGCAGTGGTTGAGAGTCTGCCTGCCGATGCAGGGGACACGGGTTCGTGCCCCGGTCCAGGAAGATCCCACATGCCACGGAGCGGCTAGGCCCGTGAGCCATGGCCGCTGAGCCTGCGCGTCCGGAGCCTGTGCTCCGCAACGGGAGAGGCCACAACAGTGAGAGGCCCGCGTACCGCAAAAAAAAAAAAAAAAAAATTATTTAAATAAAACTGACATTAATTTGTTTTGAAAAAACAAAAACAAATCACCTACTGAGACCTCCAAGTGCATGTGGAACTTGTCTTTGCTAGAACAGAAATCTCACATCTATACTCTGGGTCTAACATTTTGTTGCTGTTCTTTCAATTTTTTTCCTTAGGGAAGAGAACAGAATTTTATCTGTATATTTGCAAATTTTATCCTAAGTGTAACTGGAATATGAGACATGAACTATGTGGAGAAATCTGGCCAAATGTGGAACAAGAAGGGTAGAGGCCCAGAGGCATAAAGGACTGGTTTGCTTAGGGGCTTTATTGACAGGACAGTAAAAACAAAGGCCAAGTGGGAACCTGAGCCAACTGAAAGTTAAATAACAAGAGACAAACTTGCACAGTAAAATGAGAAGACCTTTGAGAATGGAAAAGTATGTCTAAAGAGGTAGCCTTAGAAAGAGGACAGCACCCTAGTAGAAAAGGAGATTAAACAGTTTATCTTTCAAGAAAGGAGGAACCAGTTCTAAAAAACAAAGCTGCCTGGCACTGAGATAATATAATCCAATGTAATAGATAGCAGGACAACTATATATGACATAACATAGAAATCAGCAAAATTCTCTATGTGGTACCAAGGACAGACATAGTGTTATTAATTCGTTATTAATTGACACTAGATAAAGCAATTTGGGGACACCCATTTTTCACACAGCCTATGGAGCTTAGTACAAGCCACTGAAATGTAACAATAACTATAATAAAAACCCAGAAAAAGAGATTAAGGCATTTGTGCTTGGCGTGATTATACTTATTTCTCACTGAAACAATACATTTTAACAATTACCCATTTTAAAACAACATAAGAGAAAAGACTTCTTTATTGAATTCCTATTGCTGTTGTAACACATTACCATAAACTTGTGGTATTAAACAACGCAAACTTATTTTCTTACAGTTCTGGGGTCAGAAATCTGATATGGGTCTCACTGGTCTAAAACCAAGGCATCAGCAAGACTGCATTCTTTCTGGAGGCTCTAGGGAAAAACCTGTTTCTGTGCCTTTTCCAGCTTTTAGAGGCTACCCACATTCCTTGGTTCGTGGCCCCCTTCCAACTTCAAAACCAGTAGTCTTTCTTATGCTGCATCACTCTGCTGCTGACTCTTCTTCTGTCTCCCTTTTCCACTCTTAAGGATTTTGTGATTACATTCGCCCTATGCAGATAATCCAAGATAATCTCCCTCTTTTAAGGTCAGCTGATTAGCTAGCAACCTTAATTCTATCTGCAACTGTAATTCCCCTTTGCCATGTAACGTAAAACAGGTTCTGGAGATATCTTTTGGGAGCCATTATTCTGCCTACCACACCTTTAAACAAAGTTAAACTATATTGTGTAAGATGGACATTAAATCTATCAACAATGCTGAAATCTTAGATTTGTTCGGCACCTTTATAGACATTACACATTCTTCTATATGCCTGAAAGGTAAACTCTGTAAATCGAGTACAGAGTTTACCTTGTAAACTAAATAAATTGGTATGCCTTTTTGTAATATTCTTGGCTTGGGAGGCCTAGGGAGCGTTACTGTACTTTGCAGATTCTGACAGCTTAGAAAGCAATATATATAACAACTACTGAAATATGTAGTATTTCATATAAATAAATAAATTGGTATGCCTTTTTGTAATATTCTTGGCTTGGGAGGCCTAGGGAGCTTTACTGTACTTTTCAGATTCTGACAGCTTAAAAAGAAATACATATAACAACTACTGAAATATGTATACTGTCTCTTTTTGGAGAGAGTAACAATATCCTAAAATCACTATTTTCTGTTAAAAGAATACATGTTTACACTGCAGACACTAGAAGAAGTTGAGTGTTTAATGTTTTCTAAAACATTTGGTCAGAAGTTTAATTTTTTAAAAATTTTAGTTCAAGAGAACGCAAACAGTAGCAGTGAGGAAAAGGCAGTTTTACTTCCAGCTTTGGCTCAAATAAAGCAAAGAAATTAGCATAGTGATATCAGCCCACGGTGATATTTTAAGTAGAAAAAGAAAGCATTTACTTTTTTCATTTATTTATTTATTTTTAATTTATTTATTTTATTCATTCTTTTATTTTTCTCTACATTGGGTCTTCATTGCTGCGTGCAGGCTTTCTCTAGCCGCGGTACAGTGCATGGGCTTCTCATTGCAGTGGCTTGTTGCGGAGCACGGGCTCTAGGCACGCGAGTTTCAGTAGTTGTGGCTCGCAGGTTCTAGAGCGCAGGCTCCGTAGTTGTGGTGCACGGGCTTAGCTGCTCCGCGGCATGTGGGATCTTTCCGGACCAGGGCTCAAACCCATGTCCCCTGCATTAGCAGGCGGATTCTTAACCACTGTGCCACCAGGGAAGCCCTACTTTTTTCATTTAATTTTATTATTTTCTTACAGACATGTTCCAAACAAGCTATGATTTTCTTGGCAAAACAGCTCTATCAGGGCTTCCCTGGTGGCGCAGTGGTTGAGAGTCCGCCTGCCGATGCAGGGGACACGGGTTTGTGCCCCGGTCCGGGAAGATCCCACATGCCCCGGAGCGGCTGGGCCCATGAGCCATGGCCGCCGAGCCTGCGTGTCCGGAGCCTGTGCTCCGCAACGGGAAAGGCCACAGCAGTCAGAGGTCCGCGTACCGCAAAAATAAATAAATAAATAAATAAATAAATAAAAATTAAAAAACAGCTCTATCAAGAGTCTCGCCAACCTCTCTCCCTTGAGGGACACAGAGACTAGGGCAAAGGAAAGAAAAACGAGGCTAGACACCTGTCCCCAATGGAAAAAGGAAGAACACACCTGAAGAGCAGCTCAGACAAAGGGAGCCAAGGGGGAAAAACAGTAATTGGAGAGAGACTGCTTCAAGCTGTTGCTGGTTTATAAGGTAAATCTATTCCTGGACGAAAGGGATACAGTAGCAGCACACTAAAAACTGGGACAGATTGTATCTCCTTCAAGGCTCCGCTATGACACTCCTTCCAGGAAGTTTTCCCAGCATGGCCTGAGCCCAGTTTGGATGAATGATCCGCCTGAGAGTGCCAGGCGTCCCATGCGCATCTCATTAATGCATGCATGCATTCATTAATTCATTTATTCACTTAACTCATATTGAGCACCTAACACGCTCTAAGCCCTAAAAATAAAAAAATAAACAAGGCATAATAGCATTTATCACATGGCATTTATTTGTCCTGGTGTTGGCTTTCTGTCTCTCCCACAGCAGCTTCTGGGATGGCGCCCTATTTCATTTTTGTATCCTCAGTGTCTAGACAGTGCTTGGCAAGGCTAGATGCTTAATGAACTTAGGAATGACCTCAAAGCGTACTTCTGATAGGGGGCTATGTTCTCCAAATCTGTATTTGAGGGGACAGGGGATGACCGGTACACAAGATGAGAACGGTAAAAGCATCTTTATTCGGAGTGCATACAGAACCCCCCCAAGAAGGGGGGTTCTCGCGAGCCCGCCCGCGCGCCTCCCCAGGTCAATGGCCGCGATGTTCCGGAGCGCCACGACTCGCCGGATGGACTGGAGCGGGTTCTCGGTCAGGTAGATGAGCCGGTCACCGAGCAGCACGTACTTTAAGGTGTGTTTCCCCGTGTCGGACACCACGATGCACGGCTCGTAGGCGCGGATGGCGTTGTAGATCTCGGGCCGGCAGACGCCTCCGCAGGAACGCGTCCAGGCGGCTGTTATTACGCGCGGGGAAACCGGCCCGCGCGGGGCTGGCCATGCGGGGCGCCCGCTGCAGGGCCGAGGGCTGAGAGTGGTGGACGCCTCCGCGCAGCCCCGCCTCCGCGCCGCCCGCGGTAGAACCCACGCGCGCCACAAAGCCGTCGCCACCCCCGGGCGCTGGGGGCCGGGCCCCGGGATTCGGAGACCAAATCCTGGGTCCGTCTCCTTGGAGCATCACCACCACCCCTCCCGGCCCTGACCCCGCTCCCCCCAATCCTGGTCTCAACCCCAGACAACAGTGTGCGGGCCGCGACGCCGGTCCCCCAGGTTCCTTGCTGGCAAGCATCCTGGGCCCTCCTCTCACCCCGGCCCCCTACCCTCGCCTACTCCAGCTGTTGCAGACCAAGCCATTTCTTACAAACTGTGTGGAAGCCTCGGTTTTAGTCGGGTTTTCTATTAGAAACTTGAATGACATGTAATTTACCGATTTATTTTTAAATAGAACAATCCTAGAGCCCTATTAAGATCAATCACACAGGTTTATCGTTCGATTATAACACTGCATGGCATAGCTCTCTAATTTTTATGAGTAGAAACGTAGCTTTTCTTTCTCCAACTACATAAAATCAGACAGAAGAAAATCTTATAAATTGTTTTGAGCACACCCAAGCCTACCTAATGGATATGTTTCTGTTCCCAGTGCCCAGGACAACGCCCTGTAGGCAGTCGGAACTCAATCTGTGTAGGATGAATGAATGGGTGAAGCCTGCATCTTGAACAAATTGAAGCTTAGAGGTTGAGAAATGCTGATCATGCAGCCTTGAGACTGCAGGGTAGTAAAAGTACTGCTTAGTTTTTACAGACCATGAATAACTTATTATAAATTAGGTTAGAGAGATGAGAAGGACACAGCAACAGAAACTTGCCTCCAATAACTCTAGGTGAGAACTTTCATTTTAATTTCAAATCCTAGAAAAGTCATTCTCTCTTCCTGCTCGCTCACCCAGAGACCTGGTAATGCAAACCATATATTTATATTTTGTTTGATTTGCTCCAGCTACCTGCAACCCAGAATCGAATTACATATTCTTTATTGCATTTTATATTCTCCCCTTTTCCTCATATTTTACTATGGCATACTGTATGTTGTAAGCAATTTCAAATCCTTTGTGGAGAGTATAAATAAATTAAAATGCATAAACTTATTGTAAACTAAATCGCTGCAAAAGGGAACTGAGGAGAAATGTTTGGATGTGACTAAAGAAGTCTGAGGAACTCGATAGCAGCAAAGAAGTAGAAACAATATTTCTTTTTTTGGCGAGAATGTATTTGGTGAATAAGGAGAGAAGAGCCACCTGCTGACAAAATTTTAAATGACCTAGCATTTAAAGTTTTCTTAGAATCTGATCATACATCTGACTCTTCATAACTTCATACCTGGAGCCCCAGAGGCATGGCTATTTCCTCTGAAATAAAGACTATTCGCTATGTAACCCTTTCTAGAATTTGTTGCCTCAAACCAACAGAAGGCAAAGGCCCTTCAGCTTTGCCAAATAGCCACACCTCACAAGAGTGGTTGAAAAGAACCTAGGGGTAAGACAGGAATAAAGACACAGACCTACTAGAGAATGGACTTGAGGATGTGGGGACGGGGAAGGGTGAGCTGTGACAGGGCGAGAGAGAGGCATGGACATATATACACTACCAAACGTAAGGTAGATAGCTAGTGGGAAGCAGCCGCATGGCACAGGGATATTGGCTTGGTGCTTTGTGACCGCCTGGAGGGGTGGGATAGGGAGGGTGGGAGGGAGGGAGACGCAAGAGGGAAGAGATATGGGAACATATGTATATGTATAACTGATTGACTTTGTTATACGGCAGAAACTAACACACCATTGTAAAGCAATTTTACCCCAATAAAGATGTTAAAAAAAAAAGAAAAAGAAAAAGAAAAGAAAAGTAAATGGCTACTGCAGAGGTGGAATGTGAGGAAAGTGGGGAAAGGCATCAGTCCAGACTGCTATTTTGTGTCTCTTGGGCTCCCTATTCCACACCCACTTCCTGGGACTAAGAAACAGAATTACTGGATCAGGACCGGAAAAGACAGCATATCTGCTCTGTCAGGAATCCCATCATAAATGAGCTTTTGGTGATAAGGGTACTAGGTTTAACAAATGTTGCACATGAAGAAGGGAATTTAACAAAGGGTCTGGTGGTTTAGGTGAGCTCAGTTAAATTTTTAACTTTGTGGCACACAGAGAAGGCAGTATCTTGGTTTCCAGTCACTTGTTGTTCTATACTGTTGCCAGTGTAACTGCAAAGTTCGGATCACAGGAAAGGGGTTTAATATAGGAGAAAGATCCCTGGATTTGGAGTCAGGAGAACTGGATTAGAGCACTAATCCTGTTGCTCAGTATCTGAGATTTTTGGAAAGTCACTTCACCTTTTTGAGCCTCATTTGACCATTTGTAAAATGAAACTAGTACTAATTTATGCCCTGCTAACCAAAGAGCTGATGTGAGGGGCTTCCCTGGTGGCGCAGTGGTTGAGAGTCCGCCTGCCGATGCAGGGGACACGGGTTCGTGCCCTGGTCCGGGAAGATCCCACATGCCGTGGAGCGGCTGGGCCCGTGAGCCATGGCCGCAGAGCCTGCGCGTCCGGAGCCTGTGCTCCGCAACGGGAGAAGCCACAACAGTGAGAGGTCCGCGTACCGCAAAAAGAAATAATAATAAAAATTTAAAAAAAGAGCTGATGTGAGGAGCAAAGGCAATGACTTATGAGTTCTGAAAGCACTACAGACATGCAAAGTATCCATATTCCCTTATCTTTGGGGAAGCTTTATGAGGATAGTTAACATAAATACACCCTACATAAGCATTTATTCCTTATCTTCTAAATCCATCCAAACTCAGGAAGCATTTGGTACAGATTCTGTGCAATCAAGCACTTAAGAGATGTTTCTTGATAAAACTATCCAAAGGAATGGAACATTACTTACCTGGAACTAATACCCAAAGGCACTCTCCTTAACCAGAAGAACAGAATAGCCTTAGGTCTAAGGATGAGAGGACAGTAGTGTTGAGCATAAGTCTGCAGAGCCAGATGCCGTGGTTCAAATTCCAGGTCTCACTCAGTAGTTTAAAAAATTACCTTGTACAACTTATTTATTTATTTGGCCACACTGCACGGCATGCAGGATCCTACTTCCCCAACCAGGGATCAAACCTGGGCCCTTGGCAGGGAGAATACGGAGTCTTAACCACTGGACTGCCAGGGAGCTCCTGGACAACTTACCTTAATTGCTCAGTGCCCCAGTTTCCTGATCTGTGAAATGGGGGTAATAGTACCAACCCCATAGAGTTATTATGAGGATTAGCAATGTTTCTAAGTACTTAGAACAGGTACCTAGAACAGAGCGACAATGTGTACGTGTTTTAAAAATAAATTGAACAAGTACGTGATTTCCTGGTACATATATGGTCATTTAGTTCCCCATATACAAAGTAGTAATATTAAACTCTTCCTTGTTGGGTGCTAGCCTAACTTTTCAAACTTTAGATTAAGGCTCAAGACAACATCTAATCTACATGCACAAATATACAAACAAAAGAATGGCATTTTTACCTTTTTTTTTTTTAGTTGCATTTTTGGTGGAGAAATGAGCAGTGGGCCATAGGTCATAAGAATCCTGTAAGGATTTCAAACTAGAAGTACCCTTCAGTGGGTCTAGGGATCCCAAGTGTTCCCATCTCCCAGCGTGAAACTAAAGACAGTATATATAGAGAGATACTTGAAGCCTGTAGTAGGTAAATAGAACCTGCACTTTTAAAGGTGTCTGAATTAGGAATCCCTTGGTATTTCTACTTAGTATTAATGGATACTGACCATTTAAATATCTACAACATTAGTAGTCAACTGACATATAGAGAAGAGGAGGTATCATTATGATAAAGTCTAAGGAAACATGCAAATGCTTTGGATTAAAACAAACAACTTTTTCTTTTACTAAATAATGCCCCAGTGCTCTGTTCTGCCTCAGGCTTCCTGCTTCACACCCACTTACTCTAAAAGAAACCAATGATTGGACTAGAACCCAATAAAGACAGCTCACCTGACCTATTTTCTGACTTCTTTCTCAGCCAGGAAACGCATCATGAATGAGATTTTGGTGACAATGACACTAGGCTTAATAAGCTTTGAGACAAATAAGAGAATCTGACACAGAACTCAGTGGTTATCAGCTCATATTATATTATTTGGGTTCAATTCAATACATTTCACAGATATTTACAGAGAAATTATTACCCATAAACAGAATCAGGATAAAACTTATTTTCAGTCTTCAAGAATTGACTAATAGGTGAGTAAGACAACCACACAAATTTAATACAAAACAAAAACATTAAAATATATTAATGACATGAGAGGTATGAAAAAAAAAGCGCAACATCAAAGAAATGATCAAATAAGCCTGGTTATGGAAATGTGGAAACACTTCTTGAGGGAGGTAGCATTCAATAAATTCTCAAAGAGTGAATGAAACTGTTTCTTTTTTTCCTTTTATTATAGTCAGTTTTAAAAATTTTTTTTAATGAATGGACTACATGTTCACTGTGAATTTTTTTTTAAATCCAAAAAGGTACAAGGAAGATAACAAAAATCACCTGCAGTCTCACAACCTAAAGATAACTTTCAAGTAATGGATAAGTTTCCTTCAGTAAGTCCATGAGAGAAGCTTTGAAAGCCTAATGTAAGGTAGAGGAAATAAGGAAAGGAACAGAAAAGATAGATGTGACGGCACTATGCTGAAATTGAACTGGATCACTGAACATGAAACCAACAAACTGACCCTAAGGGCACTGAGTTATGTTGAGGAGTTGAATGCATTGGTAGAAATAGCCACATCAGGAGGGAGATGTATTTTGTGGGTAAGATCACGACTTTGGTTCTGGACATGTTAAGAGTTGACATGCTGGTGAGATGTGTAGGTGTCTTGTAACACAAGTTAGGAGTACAGAATCTTAGAACCCGAAGTAGAGAATGGGAGATTATCTTCATAGAAATGAGTGTTGAAGCCATGGAAATAATTACTGAGAGCAAGTGCAGAAAACAGAAAGCCAGATGGCTAAGGAGGCAGCCTTGGGGAAGACATGGTAAAGAGAACAAAAGTAGGAGCGCAGTGAAGACAGAGTAGTCATCAAAAAAAATAAAAGGATTTTGAGGATAACACAGGGTCAGAGTCAAGAGAGGAATTTCAAGGAGGAAGGAAATAGTCAACAGAAAAGTTGAAATAAATTAATAAAAATGGTCACAGGGTTGGATCATTTGTAAGAGTTTTAGTAGAGTGATTTGGGAACAGAAAACAGATTACAATAAGTGAGAGACTGGAAGATTAAGTGTAGGCAACATATATGGTGTCCTGAAGACAGGAAATCTAGAATCAAGAATCTAGGGTTCTAGCCCACCATTTACTAGCTATGTGGATAAGTTACTTAAAATAGATCCACCTGTTTTTTAATTTATTTATTTATTTATTTATTTATTTTTGGCTGCATTGGGTCTTCGTTGCTGCGCATGGGCTTTCTCTAGTTGCAGCGAGTGGGGGCTACTCTGTTGTGGTGCGCGGGCTTCTCATTCCGGTGGCTTCTCTTGTTGCAGAGCACGGGCTCTAGGTGCACGGGCTTCAGTAGTTATGGCGCGCGAGCTCAGTAGTTGTGGCTCATTGGCTCTAGAGCACAGGCTCAGTAGTTGTGGCGCACGGGCTTAGTTGCTCCGCAGCATGTGGGATTTTCCGAGACCAGGGCTCGAACCCATGTCCCCTGCATTGACAGGCAGATTCTTAACCACTGCACCACCAAGGAAGCCCCTGTTTCCTTTTCTGTAAATTAAAAATGATGATCATGATCATGATCATTATCATGATATCTGCTCCATCCCTACAAGGTTAAGAGGAACAAATTAGAAAAGTTATATGGAGACATATTGTAAACCATAATGAAATATATAAATGTTATCTACCCTAATTCTTTCAAGTACTCTGGCAATTGAAAAAAAAGGGAAATATGGGACAGGAACAATGTTTTATTTTTATAAGAGAGGTGCCTCACCATATTTATAGGAAGAAAAATTGACTTAGCACAATAGTTCTACAGCGTCATCACCATTTAGTGGACCTTCATTTGAGAGACAGGGGTTAGAAGCACAGACTCTAGCGCCAGACTATGCGCGTTTGAATCCCAGTTCTGCTACTTAACTTTTATGCACTGCTGTTTCCTCATCTGTAAAATGGGCATAATGATAGTACCGTGTGAGGATTAACATCTGAACATTCAGGACTGTTTCTGGCACATAATAAATGCTCCAAAATGTTGCCAATTAGTACATACAAGCATTGCCATGTGCAAGCACACATGCTTTAAGTTAAAATAATCACAGCTCTTTGTCAACATTTTGATAACTGGCATTTTATGTTAGTCTGAGATGGGAAACTGTCCATCCCTTTATGGATGGGGGAACCAGAATACGGAATGGTCAAATTTAATATCCCTCTCAGATCCTCTTCAGGTAGATTCCAAGTAGTTTCCTTATTTGTTACGAAATAACATGAATTTACAAAATTCAGAGGTTTTTTACAATCCTAGGTATTTGAACTACCATAAAGGGCCAGTGTTATTAGATAAACTGTAGATAAGCTATAGATACTAGATAAGCTGTAGATAAACTTCCCCATATGAAGTATCCACAAAATAAATTTACAAATGAAAAAGGCAAATATAGATGGTAACAATACAATAGACTGTATTTTGAGGGTCTTTAGGATGATACAGTGGAATACACTGAACATATGACAGACTTTGGAGCCACTTAGACCACGATTAGCATTAGGCCTCCATATTGTTCACTTATTGAGTTGTAACTACAGGCTGGCATGGTACTAGACGCTGGGGATACACTGTAATAGCACAGGAATCCTAGCCTGACATTTTAAACGAGTAAATTACAAGCGTGATGCAAAAGTGATTCGAGATACTTTATATATGAAATGCCTGGTGCAGTGTCTCGCACATGGCCGGTCACTAAATAAATGTAGCTGTTAAATGGTAACATTAATTTTATTCTACTTTTCCTTCCATTCCCCTCCCCCAAGTTTTGTTTTTCACTGTAGTTCCAGTGAGGGCAACCTAGTCTGTATTCAGTACATACTTAACAATCAACAATGAAACCTAAATAACGAGCACTTATTGTATGCCAAACACATGTATTAATTTAATCCTGCCAACAACACTTTGAGGTCAATATGATTATCATCCACCGTTTCACTGATGAGTAAACTTAAGTACAGATAGATTATGTAACGCGCCTGAAACTGAGGTTAACAACTAGTGAGCGGGGTGGTAGGTGACGGGAGTGGGGCGAGCTGTTATCCAAATCTACACAGCTTGTGCCCACACTACCTCTACTCAGTATTAATAAACTAATCGGTGAATGAATAAACGAAGTAACAGTATCACAGAAGGAACCTACGAATAGGACTTCCTAAGAAAGTGCTCCTTCTTTTCACGAATGACAAATACTGGTACGTTTAAAAAGAAAATTAAAAATTTTCATCGCTCCTCGGAGGATCCTCACGCGGGGGAACACGTGGGACCGCGAAAGAGAATAATTAAACAACTGACTCACACGTGGTTTGGACCACGTGGTGAGGCTCTCCGGAGCTCCATACTCTAACGTGCCAACTACCTACCTAAGCCTTTACGGAACGTGCTAAGCAAACCCAACCCTGGGTCTCTGTACCGGCGCAGAAACAGCAAGGGACTCTACAGCCGGGAGAGATTCCCACGAACCCCCATCCCAGCATGCACCAGAGACCCCGGCGACCACGTCTCCTGGCGAGCGCCCGGCGAGCGCGTGCGCCCCATCGCCCGGAAGTGTCGCCTGCACATTGCATGCTGGGAGTTGTAGGCTCTCGGTCCGGGTTCGCGGGCCGTAGTCCGCACTCTCCATGAGGCTGCTGGCTTTGGTCCGCGCGGCTCCGACGCGGGGAGCGCGCTTCGCGCTGACTCAGCGGCGACGGCGGCGGCAGCAGCGTTAGCTGGCCCTCGCGCTCTTTCCCTTCCTGGGGCGCCGATCCCGCCTGCCAGCTTGCTAGCTTGCCTGCCCGACGCCACGCAATAGAAGGCGCCAGGGGACGCGGAGCGGCGAGAGGCGCGCGGCCCCGGCCAGCTCTTCTCCGGGGTTAGCGCTGCGGCCGTGGCGGAGGACTACGGTGACAAGGACGAGGGCCGCTCTCCCTGCTCCCTGCTTGCGGCGCCGCTCCGCTCTGCTGACCGGCCCTCGGGAGTGCAGGCTGGGAGGCGGGATGGAGTGATAGGGAAGGTGACTCGGGGCTCGGGGCGGGACTCGGACCCGACTCGGTCCACGCGAGGCTGCGGGGAAGTTGGCCGGGAGGACTGGCCCGGGAATCCCCCATGTCGGGGAGTGGTGCGGGTCGGGCCCTGCATGGCGATGCTCCCAGAGGCTGGGCGGACTGGGTGGGGGTGGGTACAAGCTGCGGCCGCCGGGGCTGAGCGCGTCCCCAGTGCGTGGCCGCTCGTTGCCGGGTGTTTCATCACCCGAGTTGCCACGAGGCTCCCTTTAGGGGAGGGATCCGGGGGAAGGAAGGGGCCAAGGCCGGCCGAGGAGGGCCCCCATTGCCTGTGGCCCCCGATATAGTGAAAGTGGCCGAGCCCGTTTGTAATACTTGTAGCGTGTCCCACCAGTTTGAACTGCAGAGACCTCAGACTTGATTCCTCCCACCCCACCCCCGACCCCCGTCCCAGGACAAAAAAAAGTATTATTTCTGTGTAGTAATTTGCCAGCACGGCACGCCATTTTTGCTTTTCCCTTCCTCACAATTCTGCAGGAGTAGAGAAGCGTGATGTTTCCTTGTAACCCGAAAAAAGGAGTACCTTTTGAAAGTGCTAATTGTAACGACTAGCACTGTTTGAAAGTGCTAGTTGTTACTGAGGGAAGTTACGTTTTATTAAAGCGACTTGTCAGAGTGGTGTTAAAAGGCTGGAAAGATTCAGTCCTGGTCTTTGATCAGTCTTCAGTAGGTATAGAGGAATTTTTCCAGATTGTTTTGATTCTTGATTTAATGGCTATACATGGGAGAGTTAGGGCTTGATATTTCGAGTATGTTGCTCGCCTTCCCCCGGAACATTTGCTAGATGCGTAATTGAAGTGTTTATCACATTGTAACAAATGTTTAAGCCTGCACCGCTATGCGGTGTTAGAACATTATGCGCAACCTTTTACTGGGAACATTGTCACCTTTTTGCAGAGGTTGTAACTTTTCCGTTTTTTGCATACATGTAAGTAATTTACCATTGCATGTTGATTATTATCCAAGTGCCTTCTCCGTGGGGGATTCTTTCTGTGCTGACAACTGTAACAAGTTTTGTTTCCTTAAGTTGTTTTGTTTGCGATGTTTTTACTTAGGACCACTTGCTGTTTCCCTTGGTAGAATCGGAGTGACCAAGTTTACGCAATTTTCCCTAAAGCCATGCCAAATTCAAGGAATCTTTTATAGGACTTAATCTGGGATTCATAGAAATTCAGATTGTCTTTTCTTTCTGTGTGTGCATTTTTCAGGGGAATTGTCATCAAATTTTCAACAGTACCTTTTTGGTTTTCCATCTGTTCAAAATGCCAGTTTACTAGTATAAGAAATCTAGGGCTTCCCTGGTGGCGCAGTGGTTGGGAGTTCGCCTGCCGATACAGGGGACACAAGTTCGTGCCCCGGTCCGGGAAGATCCCACATGCCGCGGAGCGGCTGGGCCCGTGAGCCATGGCCGCTGAGCCTGTGCGTCCGGAGCCTGTGCTCCGCAGCGGGAGAGGCCACAGCAGTGAGAGGCCCGCGTACCGCAAAAAAAAAAAAAAAAAAAAAAGAAAGAAAGAAATCTAGATTACTCCAAGTAGTTCCCATTCCCCCGTGTGCCTAGCTCTGAATGATAGATAAGCTATTGAGGATCCAGTAGGTGCCAGGCATGCTTTTACATACCTTATCTCATTGAAGTCTTTGCAACTTTATGAGTCAGATGCTCTTTTTCCCGTTTCATAGAAAGGGCTCTCTCTCTCAGGTTTGGTAGTTGTCTATGTGGCCCTAGTTTGAAAATGACAAGATCAGAGTACCAATACAGGTCTTTCCAAATCCAAAATGTATGTTATATTATGTCCTAGGGACACAGTGACAAATAGACAGTCCCTTCTTCCCTTTAAGGTTAATGAGAGAAAAGTAGTAAGCAGACAGTGACAATGTATCAGCATTTAGGTGGGGCATCTAATCCAGTTTGGGAGAGTTGAACAATAGAGGTCAAAGTAGCGTTTTTGAAAGAGGTGACCTCTAGGCTGAATTCTGAAGAACAAGCAGAGGTTAACTAAGTAACAAGGAAAGAGCAATGTGTCCAAAGAAGATGAAAGGCAGAATACCACTGGCCTTGCTGGGTTAGGGTGCAGAATGGTGAGGAGTCGTTGAAAAGTGTTTGGATCTTAATCCTGAGGGCAGTGGGGAGTTACACTGCCCCTCTGTAGTCTGCAAGTATGATGGTAATCGTAAGAGAAGGGGTCAAGCTTTCTTCTCCAAGGCTCTCAGCATATATCCTGATTTATCATTTGATTCAGGCAGAGCCAGGGAGACAGAAAAGCATGTTGTAGTAGGAGTCTTCTAACCTGGATCTGATCCTGGTCTTACCATTCCCGAAAGGCTGTGACCCCTTCCACACCACATCCCCCATTTAGGTACTTGACCCCTTTAGGCTCTGATCTTCTCTTTGGTTAGATCAGTTATGGTCTAATTGGTTATGATAATTTTTTTTTAAAAAAAGCCTTACAACCTTTTAATAGGAGTAGTAAGATCTGGTCTCCCTACCTCAGGTAGAGTTTGTTTTTTGTTTCTGCAGATAAATAAACAGTTTATCAGAAACCAAGTTGCCTTTAGGGCTGGTCATGTTCTTACTTGAGAATGTTAGACCCTATATTGTGAAAAAATGCAGTATTTTCCGGAGACTAAAAAAAGTTCTTAAATAAGAAAAATCAGTGTTGTCAATTTTTATAGCTACTGTTAGAAAACAGTTTTTGAAATACATTTCTGGAATTGGGCTGGCAAGAGCAGAGATCTGTAAAAGGCAGAGCTAGCCCATTTTTCAAAAGCTAAATGACTTGTTTTCACTCTTTAGCTCCTTTTTCATTTGACTTCTCCTGAAGTACTTGGTAGACTCTCCAGAAAGGCACTCTGAGATCTGTATTTAGTCAGCCATTCTAATTTTTTTAAAGGATTATGATATTGATAAATGGCAGTAAGCAAGTATTATAATTAGTGTAATAAGATGATCTGGATTTGTCTTTTTTTTAACTTAATGTAGTTGCACAATTGCACTTTACTGGAGATGGTAATAACATAAATTAGATATTTCTATTTCAAGAAAAAGAATGACTTTCTGTACTTTATTGATGATCTTGAAGAAAAACATTTGAGAACCTTAATGGCATACCTTAGATTTTTAGAAATTACACATTAGCGGAGTATTTAGCAGACCCAGTCTTCTGAGACTTAGGCTCCTTTAGTTGTAATTTGGATAGGTTCAAAAGAAGTTCTTTTAACTCTTAAACTTCTTTGCATAATGTTACCGCTTGTTATGATATTCTGGATAAGCATCTATTTTGTTTATCAAGTATTGTTTTCTTTCAACTTTGTGTGTGTGTGTGCAGATGTTTGTGGATTCTTCTGTGGGATCAGAGGGCACGCCTATTGTAATCAGAAAACTCCAAGTATAGCAGCAGGGATGGATGAACAGGCTCTTTTAGGGCTAAATCCAAATGCTGATTCAGACTTCAGGCAAAGGGTAAGTTAAGTCGGCTTAATCATTTTTTAAAGCATGTTACGGGAAGATTTGCATTAGAGGACTTGAATCAAAAATATACATCTGATAAAGGTCTAATTTGGGTGGAAATGAATAGAGAAACAAATTTGAGGTATTTGACTATATTCTGAATACAGAAACAGTGAGTGATTGTGATTTATTTTCTCTTAAGTTGGCTTAAAAGTATTAAAATCTCATGTAATTCAAGGCAGGTCTTTATGTCACATCACTATTTCTAATTATTTAAAAGTTGTAATGCAAAGGATTGTTCAAGGGACTTTCCATAGTAGCCGGTGTACATATTATATTTTCCCATTGCTTGGTTTGGTCTAAACAAGTTGCTTAACCCTCATGTTAGTGATAGTTAACATCCTTGTTATTTAGACATGTAAGTAAGCAGTTATGATATGCCATCAGGTTATGTAAAATGATCACATGACAAAGAATCCATTATGAGGTGCTGGGATATTTGGGTAAGTATAAACAATTAAACATAATTTAGCCTACACCTGTAATCATGACTATGGCTGAATGATAGAAGAATCTAAAGAGCAAGCCTATAATTAAATTTTTTAAAGATGTGTGGGTGGTTTGAAGTATAAGGTAAGTGGATGGAGAGTCATTTTCTTCTTTCTACTTCTCATAACAAAGAATTTTTTTTATTTTTTTTTTATTTTTTCATTTTTTAGCGGTATGCAGGCCTCTCACTGTTGTGGCCTCTCCCGCTGCAGAGCACAGGCTCTGGACGCGCAGGCTCAGAGGCCATGGCTCACGGGCCCAGCTGCTCCATGGCATGCGGGATCTTCCCGGACCGGGGCACGAACCCGTGTCCCCTGCATCAGCAGGCGGACTCTCAACCACTGCGCCACCAGGGAAGCCCCAAAGAATATTTTTTATAAATGAGCTAAACGAGGTTAACAGTTTCACAAAAAATAGCAATTTAACAATTTCACAAAAAATAGCAATTTTTCTGCTTTTAAGCAGAGATTTTTTTAAGTTGTAAAAAATTTCCAGGGGTTTCCAGCATAGTATGTTAAAAGAAGTAACCAGCCCTCCAGATGGAGGTAAATAATAAGAATTGAGATTTAAATAGCTAATTACAAGATACCTATCAAACTGGTTAGGACATGAAAAGTCATTAAAAGTCCATGTCTTCTGTATATGGACAAATTTCTTTTCATGGGAGTGTAAGCTACCTGCCTTCAAACCCTTAGTCACATAGTCGAAGCATCACAGACCTGTACCTTTAGTCTGGCTTGGTACTTCATAGTTATTATAACTAAAATCTTTGACTATTTGTTTAGTTATTAAATAAACTTCTGTTATTTTTTACGTTCCTTTTTTGAAATCCTTTGTTTTATAATTAAATTCCACCATCCGACAGGTTTTTTTTTTAAATGTGCCATGATTTTCTTTTTCAGAAAAGTAAAACTAGTACACTGGCAGTGGTTTTAATATAGAAGTTAGGTTTTTAATCAATAAAAATGGGTTCCATCAGTCACAGGCTTATGTTAGGCATCCTGGTGCAGGCTTAATTTGATATCCCATTAGGTCAGCCTGCATAACAATTAGGATGAAAAACAAGGAATCTTAGGGAAAAGTGAGTTCTGATAGTCCTGATATTGGAATTCAGGAGTAGTGGGAACTTAATTCAGTTTCGTAGTAAGATAAATGACTACCAACCCTGGTTCCCAATTGTCTGTCTGTAGTTCTCTGTTTTCTACATGGGCAGTAAGTAGCTGAACTGACTCTGTTGCCACTTAGAGACAGTGGAGCGTTAGAAACAAGGTATGAGAGAGAACTGGGTGATAAAAGCTTTGGCTTGTTCGTCATTGCCACAGGTTTTTTTTGATGCTAGTATCACATGGATTCAGAGTGCAAAGACTAGCTAAAACTGAAATTTTTCAAGTTATTATCACTTAAAAAAATAGAATATCTGTCTTTGGTTTAAAACTTGCTATTATTTAAAGAAAATGAGGCTTCCCTGGTGGCGCAGTGGTTGAGAGTCCGCCTGCCGATGCAGGGGACACGGGTTCGTGCCCCGGTCCGGGACGATCCCACATGCCGCGGAGTGGCTGGGCCTGTGAGCCATGGCCGCTGAGCCTGCGCATCCAGAGCCTGCGCGTCCAGAGCCTGTGCTCCGCAACGGGAGAGGCCACAACAGTGAGAGGCCCTCGTACCACAAAAAAAAAAAAAAAGAAAGAAAGAAAATGGTATGTCAGTGACAATTCTAGCAGCTGCATCACACCTCCCCCTCCTCTTTTGGTAAGTGAAATATTAGGTGGTAATGCAGTATACGATTGACTTCAGCATTGTCCCCTGCCCTGGCCCCTGGGGTATTCCTAAAGGAAACTCTAGGTTTCATGGAATAGATATTGTTAGACACCTGAACTAGATTATTTTGCAGCTGCTTGGGTTCCTATATTCTTAATTTCTAAAGATAGCTGTTACTTACACTTAAGATAGTATTTGGTGATCATCTTCATCTGCTCACATTCATTTATCTGGTCCTCTGTCAGTGGGAGCAGCCACTGAGACCACGTCTGAAAACCCATTCCCTCATTCATACAGTTACATAACACAGGAAACTATCACCTAAATACAGTGGACTTTTTCCTGCTTATTTTTTTTTAACCTCTAACTGAAAGGAAAAAATAATTTTATATCTGTTTGTGAGTGTGTATGTATGTGTATATATATATGTAAACATAGACACATATACACATGAATATATGACATATACACACGTGACTAAGACAAGTTACACAAAATAATAGTTATTCTTGCTCGGTGCAGTGCAGTCTGGTATTCTGTATTGTTTCATTTTAAAAATTGCTGATCAAGACCAATAAAATGGTCTTCATCATGGATGGGGCACAAACCACATTTAAAAAATATATACTGACTAATTGAAATTAGGTTCCTCTAAGGCTTAATATTGTTTCTAACTAATTTCAGGGTTTATATCAGTATGTAATTGCTTTAAAATCATTTAGCAGTGTTTCTAGAGATTATGTTTTATTTTCCTGACTGAGATGTTTTTTACAAGTTGGTGAGATTACTGTTTGTCCATTGTCATGTGTGAAACCTGCATCTGTCATTGATTCCAGTTGCAACATACTAATGGAAAAGTGGCAGAAGTCACTCCCATTTTCCCAACAGTGGTAGAGAGCATATGGACTTGGTGCTGCATCCAGTCTAGAGTATACTTGCTCTTATGACAGGCCCCAGAATTCGTGAATACAGGGATGAGAAACACATTTCCTAAAACTTTGACCATTTCAGTTATTTGGTACTTCTGCAAACTTCATATCAAGCACTTGAACTCCGACTTTAATCTCACTTTTTAGGAAACTTACATGATATAGCTGAAGATTTTAAATAACTCTCCTTTTCTGTTAAACAGTAGATCAAATGACATACAGAGTATGTTTCATCTTTTATAATCACCTCTTTAATAGCATGTTTGCTATTAAATAGGAAAAATGTTGTTTATATACCATTTTATAATTGCATATACCTCAGTAGTATAGCACTTGACACAGCACTTGAGTGTTTTCTCTTTGATCTTCCTAATAATTCATAGATACCTGCAGGGCATTTTTGTGTTGTCTCCTTTCCTGTAAAGAAACAGGTTGGAGTATCCAACTGATGGAATTTGTTTTTTACTTAACCTTTTTTCCTAGGAATGATCACTAAGTTGCACATACTCAGAAGCCTGAATTCAATGTTTAGCTATTTTTTATTTAGTCACTTTTTTGTTGTTAGTTTGCTACTCCCAGAAAACTTTATCTAGTATTGGCAGAGAATTGAGATTGACTATTCCAAATGCATTTTCTGCTTTGCAATCTTACAGGCCCTGGCCTATTTTGAGCAGTTAAAGATTTCCCCAGATGCCTGGCAAGTGTGTGCAGAAGCTCTGGCCCAGAGGACGTACAGGTGACTAAAACAAAATTTGCGTGATTTGTAGGAGAATTTAAATTTTTGTGAACTCGACAGGATTGTTACATTTACCTGTTTGGAAAATGTTTTCATAAAAACATTTTATGACTTATATTTTGGAAAACTATTCAGTGTAGAAATGAGAAAAATAGTAAACTAATAATTTGGCCATTCCAGAATTGACTTCTCATTAAAATATCCTTTGCCTTATTCTGAGTACCTGGCAGTAGATCCCAAGTGGCATATAGTTTCTATACAGTAGAAACTTCCTTATCTTCTTATGATGGGGAGGGGTAGTTGGTTTTCTAAAAAGTTGGTAAAGGAGGTAATCAAAAATTTTATATATCTTAATTTTTAATTTTAATTTAAAGTATATAAACAGTTACTAATCTTTTGATATTGGACCAAGGACTTTTCTTTGCATATATGCCACTAACATTCACTTCATCATTCTCAACGTTGATCACACCCATAATTGATCCTCTGTAATTTCCACTTTGGGTCCCTGTAGTGGATTGAGGAACAGTGAGTACAGATTTCTAAACTTTTTATTTATTTGTTCCTATCTCTCCAAGTTATCTGTCTCACATCACGTAGGTCCAAGGTTTTCCCCCTGCAGTGTGACTTCCTATGAACTCTTTCTAAAGCATTCAACTTAATTTTTATGAAAATATAAACTGTCATCATACTCATTTCATTAGTTTATATGATAATTAAGTTACTTACATACAAAAGAAGTACAACACACATAGTGAGGCTTGGGGAAACACAGCTGACTAGTTGTAAATAAACAACTCTACTAGTGGGAGTAGAAGTTTATAGAGGTCAGTGATGACTCCTAGCTAGAGTTCTTGGCATGCTGTGGATATCAGTCACTACATTTTATAGCCAAAAGGAAGTGCTCCAGTTTAGTGAAAGTTGGTTTTGAGAATATCTATATGTCTTAGAGTAAATAAGGGCTGGCTTTTAATTAAAGGCTCCCTATAGTTTATATTTTGAGTGGAAGATCTAAGTCACATAATTAGTTAAAGCTTCAGTGCCATCCATGATAAGATTAGAAACCCTAGGGTCTTAGAAGAGATGCAAATTAAATGTAACTTTTTAAAAAACTTTAAAAAATTAAGTTTCATTTTCTTAAGTGTGAAATTATTATTATTTTTTGGTTAATTGATGTAGTCTAAATGAAGATAACACCTCCATTCTTGTATTGACTAGTTAGCTTTGTATATGAAAAATTGTTCCATGACTAAGCCTGGCCTAGACCAACTGTATTAAGATGAACAGATTGTTGTTCACTAACGGGACTTGGTCAGAGTTTGTAGCTGGCTCACTGCAGCTCTGCCGTCACCCCTAGAGACACAGTTGGAAGTGGATGATGGGTGGGTGTTGGTTTTTACTCCCCTTTTATAAGGGCAATATATTGGTAACTTGGTTTTCTGTATGAATTTTGGGGGCTGGACTGCCAGTCTGGGTGACTCCGCTTGCTTTGGATTTGACTGCAGTAGAACTTTTAAGTATGACTTTGATGACCATTTCTGGTTTGACTCAGTCTCTGGCTGTCCTACCATTTGTAATTTTACATCTAGCCTTTCTATTGTAAAACGTAGAAGTTGTTCTGGGAATCCTAACGTCTAGAATTTAGGGGGAACGCCTTCTGTTTGCAAAAGCACTGTATGTACTTAAAATGCAGCTCAAATTTTTTTGGTTATTCCATTTGCCAGATTTCCATTGGATATTGTATAACATAAAAAGTTCTCTTAGCTTTTTAAACAAATGGATGTGAATGTAAAACTTGAGATCAATAAGCCAAAGGTTTAGTTTGAGAAACTTTTCAACTGTAGTTTATTCATTACTATTTTACCTTTGATTTGTTTTCCCTAATTCATATTCTGCTTATCTAATTTTTCTTTTTTTTTCTTTTTCAGTGATGATCACATTAAATTTTTCTGCTTTCAAGTACTAGAACATCAAGTTAAATACAAGTAAGGCTTTTCTCCCTGAGATTTGTGGGGAGAGGGCTTTTTTTTTTTAACTTTTAAAATAATTAATTAATTAATTTCTTTTTGACTATGTTGGGTCTTTGTTGCTGCAGTCAGGCTTTCTCTAGTTGCAGCGAGCAGGGGCTACTCTTCGTTGTGGTGCCCAGGCTTTTCATTGTGGTGGCTTCTCTTGTTGCAGAGCACAGGCTCTAGGCGCACGGGCTTCAGTAGTTGTGTATGGGCTTAGTTGCTCTGTGACTTGTGGGATCTTCCTGCACCAGAGATTGAACCCGTGACCCCTGCATTGGTAGGCGGATTCTTAACCGCTGCGCCACCAGGGCAGTCCCAAGAGGCCATTTTTTAAATTAGTTTTTCCGTCTTTGGGGACACCATAACATAGGTTGTAAATTGATGGTATATGTCATATCCAGCTCATAGATGTATTTTGATTTATCCCAAAAAGTGTTTTAAAAATACTGAGTTCATTGGTTACATATAAAAATCCAGTCATTTCACAGGAAAAAAGTAGATTTCCAGCTTCTCTGGAAGAAATTAGAAGATCTAGCAATACTGAGCCTGTTTCTCTGAACAATGACTCTCTGTTAGAGTTGAGTGGCAGTGTGGGCACTTGTATTTAGAACCCCTGCCTAATTTAAGTAAAAACAGTCAATTGCTGCTCTGGGGATCCTTAGTTTGCCTAATGATTTATTCTGTAAACCACAGACCTGAGACCATGGGTGTATTTTCGTCTGAAAAATTGTGTAGCTGCCATTTTGTTTTAACATGAACTGAACCACAAAACAAAGATCAGTATTGATACCCCACCTGCCTCTCCCACCCTTGTCTTTAAAGCAGTAATGAGAGGTATTACCAATTTGTTTTAGGGAATTTTAGATAGTCGAGTGCTGTACAAATTTTCTCATTCAAATTTATAAGAGGCTGTTACTTTTTTAAAACCACAGACACTAAACATTATCATTGTTATTTTTCTTCCCTATTTTGAACAGATATTCAGAACTAACTACTGTTCAACAACAACTGATTAGGGAGACACTCATATCTTGGCTTCAAGCTCAGGTAAAATAGTAGTTTTTACATTTAGTGCCTCAAATTGCCAGATATTTAAATTTTTATTTTTGCAAGAGTTTGCAACTTCACCTCAAAAATGTCACTCATTTATCCTCCATTTCATCATGTAGCTCTTTTAGAAAGTGCTGTTTTTGAAGATCATGGGTAGATGAAAACTTAGCAATAACTTTAAATTATATTGATAATTGAAGCTGTCATTCTGTCCATGACACATGGTGGAAACTTTGGTTTTAAAACGTAATATGTTTTTAACTACTTGACAAGAGTGGCTTTTCTGTTCACACTTAAGGTGAGCTCTCCTGGACAGCCTCTTAACAAAGAGCCCTTTTCAGAGGAGCCAATAGAGTTCTTTATTGAGTACATTCTTTTTCATTAATTTTAGCTAATCTTAACGTATTAAAGCAGTTGTGTAGCTAGGATGTTTATTTTCCTTAAATAGCAAGGAGCTAGAAGAAAAATCATTGAATTTTTTTTCTTCTTAGAAAAAATTATAGGAACTACTAACGCTCTGCCCGTGAAACTTTTCTCTGAAAGTGTGAGAGAGGTGTAACGGTTAGCACCTTTGTTCATTTGATTGTTCTCCATCTGGCTAGTCACCTCAGAACTTTGGTAATTCTCAAGCATATTTGTTGCACAGCTGTTCTAGAGCCTAGTGAAGTTTGGTGGAGTTTTGCCTATTAATGATAAATAGGAAAACAACGTTTGAGTCTTTTCCATTTACATTTGATTTTATGAACTATTTCCCTGTTTGTCAGATGCTGAATCCCCAACCAGAGAAGACCTTTATACGAAATAAAGCAGCCCAAGTCTTCGCCTTGCTTTTTGTTACAGAATATCTCACTAAATGGCCCAAGTTTTTTTTTGACATTCTCTCAGTAGTGGACCTAAATCCAAGGGGAGTAGATCTGTACCTCCGAATTCTCATGGCTATTGATTCAGAGTTGGTGGATCGTGATGTGGTGCATACATCAGAGGCAAGTAACTTCCTATTAATTTTAAGTTTTTAATGTACATATTGTAGGAGGTGGTGGGCATATAATAAAAGGATCAAGAAGAGTTTTTTATTGTTTTTTTTGAGATAAAACTTTATTAAGAATACTTATAAATTTACTCAACGTTTTGAATTTTGTTTTACAAAGGAATTTAAACTTGGGTTTTTTTTCCGGGTGTAGGGTGAAATTAGAGTATTCAGATTTTTTTTTTAACCAGGCAAGAACTTTCTCTAGAGAAATACACAAATTGATTTTTTCCTATGAATCTATAGACAAATGTGGCCTATATTTACTACTGCTTTATAGTCAACGAGTGAGGAAAAAGCATTGCTTATGAATCAGTGCTGGGTTCTTCTGTATTCTCAGTTAGTCACATAGCCCATCACCTTAGTCTTTCTCTATTTCTGTATTACCCAATATAACTTTCTCCTTTTTCTTAAAGAATACAATGGAAATAGCTTAATTCAAATGTGTATGATAATTTGAGGTCATTGTATGTCAAATATGTTTGTAACATTTAAGTAATTGCTATTCTCTTAAGTAATTTTAAGTATTTGTATAATATTGAGAAATAACTTTTATCACATGGTTAAGATTTCTAAGCAATGTTTATTTATAGTTTGTATTTAATAAGAAATTGTGTCTGAGGAAATGAGTAGAATGGAAGGAGGAATTAGAATCACAGGTTATGATTTTAGAGCAGATAAATAGGAAATAGCGGCAGTGAATGTGTTAACAAGTCTGGAAGTTTAGTGGTGAGGAAATTACTGTATGCGACTATTATTCAGATGTTAAACATTATTTTGGGAGGTAGTCTACTTTAATTGTGTATATGGTACTTTGTTTTGTCTTTTAGGAGGCTCGTAGGAATACTCTCATAAAAGATACCATGAGGGAACAGTGCATTCCAAACTTGGTGGAATCATGGTACCAAATCCTACAAAACTATCAGTATACTAATTCAGAAGTAACATGTCAGTGCCTTGAAGTAGTTGGGGCTTATGTCTCTTGGATAGACTTATCCCTTATAGCCAATGATAGGTAAGTTAACCTATATTTTAAAAATGTAAACCTACAAAATACAGTATGTAAAACTCATGAATTTGAAAATATTGTAACAATTTTATTTCACCATTGCCAGGTTTATAAATATGCTGCTAGGTCATATGTCAATAGAAGTTCTACGGGAAGAAGCATGTGATTGTTTATTTGAAATTGTAAATAAAGGAATGGATCCTGTTGATAAAATGAAACTAGTAGAATCTTTGTGTCGAGTATTACAGTCTGCTGGGTTTTTCAGCATTGACCAGGTCAGTAAATTTATGTATAAGGTTTTGAAAATGTTAGAACAAATTAGGATAGGCAGTAATTTAAATATGCTTTCCTTTTCTTTTGCTTTTTGTTTTGTTTTTAAATGCTGGAAACTTCCTTGACGTTATAATAATGAAACATTGTATCTAGAGAGCCATAACGTTATCTGTAACATTTGCCTTGAACAATAGATTATACCAGACTTAAACTTGAAGATCTGGGATGGTACTTACAATTGTGCGTTTCTAACAAACTCTCTGTGATACTGCTGATTCATGGACCACACTTTAAGAAGCATGGCAATGCATTTTGACCTAAATTAGACTTAATTATAAATGTTATATTTTCATCACATTCATTTGAGCTGTTAAAGTTTAGCGTCAGCAGAATTAGGGCTGAATGTGGTAAATTAGTAATTTAGAAACTGAATTTGAAGGTTTTTATTTTTAATTTTACCTGTGATATTGGTAAAGAATTACTGAGAAGTCTTTGTATTGTTGATATGTCCGGAGTACAACACCTCTGGTATTTTCCTAGCTGACAAATAGTAGTGTTTTCTTACACTGCTGATAATTGTCTTATTTAGTCCCTGGTAAAAGATTTAAAATGGTGAAGGTGAAAATCTCTTTCTGTAGGAAACATCATAAGGATAATTAATGAAAATAACCTAATTTTAAGTTCTAGAATTAGTGCTGATGTGACCTTAGGCAGATTATTATAATAGCAGTTTTATCTCTTTGTAGTGCAGTTGAGGTTCAAATTAAATAGTATCAGAAAGGGCTGTTGTAAATTCTTATACATTGCATAATATGGCAGCATTAAATTTATTAGAGCATATTTACTAAATTCAGCGGTTTAGAGAGAAGGTTTTGAAACCACAGATCTCTCTTTTTTTTTTTTTTTTTCTTTTTGTGGTACGCGGACCTCTCACTGTTGCGGCCTCTCCCGTTGCGGAGCACAGGCTCCAGACGCGCAGGCTCAGCGGCCATGGCTCACGGGCCTAGCCGCTCCACGGCATGTGGGATCCTCCCGGATCGGGGCACGAACCCGTGTCCCCTGCAACGGCAGGCGGACTCTCAACCACTGCACCACCAGGGAAGCCCAGATCTCTTTTTTTTAAGCTTTTATAAGTTGGCAATGTCTACATGACTATAATCATTAAAAAAAGTTGCTTTGAAGAGTTAGTACTAATGGATAATAATAGTAGAAGAATTCAAACTCTTAAGATTTCCCAGTCAAAATGGTAGAATTGTTAGTGTCTAATGTTAGTTTAAAAATGACTCCTGGGGGACTTCCCTGGTGGCGCAGTGGTTGAGAATCTGCCTGCCGATGCAGGGGACACGGGTTCGAGCCCTGGTCTGGGAAGATCCCACATGCCGCGGAGCAACTGGGCCCGTGAGCCACAACTACTGAGCCTGCGCGTCTGGAGCTTGTGCTCCGCAACAAGAGAGGCCGCGACAGTGAGAGGCCCGCGCACCGCGATGAAGAGTGGCCCCCGCTCGCCACAACTAGAGAAAGCCCGTGAAAAGAAACGAAGACCCAACACAGCCAAAAATAAATAAATAAATAAATAAATAAAATTTAAAGAAAAAAATAAAAAAATAAAAAAATGACTCCTGGGACTTCCCTGGTGGCACAGTGGTTAAGAATCCGCCTGCCAATGCAGGGGACATGGGTTCAAGCCATGGTCCGGGAAGATCCCACATGCTGCAGAGCAGCTAAGCCCATGTGCCACAACTACTGAGCCTGTGCTCTAGAGCCCATGAGCCACAACTACTGAGCCCCAATGCCACAACTGCTGAAGCCCGCGTGCCTAGAGCACTGCAATGAGAAGCCCACGCACCGCAACGAAGAGTAGCCCCAGCTCGCTGCAGCTAGAGAAAGCTGGTGCGTGGCAATGAAGACTCAATGCAGCAAAAAATAAAAAATAAATAAATAAAATAAAAATGACTCCTATGATTGGTCTTTGACCCATACCTAAGTTTAGAGTTTTCCCTCTTAGGTGGTTGGTTTTAAATTGAAGTATTGATCATTTGTAGGAAGAAGATGTTGACTTCCTGGCCAGATTTTCTAAACTGGTAAATGGAATGGGACAGTCATTGATAGTTAGCTGGACTAAATTAATTAAGAATGGGGATATCAAGAATGCTCAAGAGGCACTACAAGCTATTGAAACAAAGGTGGCACTGATGTTGCAGCTCCTAGTTCATGAGGATGATGACATCTCTTCTAACATTATTGGATTTTGTTATGATTATCTTCATATTTTGAAACAGGTAAGTCCTTATTTTAATCTTTTTGTCCAGTAGATAATATAGAAAAGCAATAGAGAATTGGAAAATACAGGAAAAATGAAAACAAGAAAATACTCATAATTCTACACTCTAATGACATTTACTGTTAATTATTAATGTATTTTCATCTTTTTTTTTTCTTTAAACTTCTTAGCCAAAAAACAGAAATGGCCAGGTTCTAAAATTCACTAGACTAAAAAGCTTCAGAATTAGTTATAGGTTTAGGGGTTTTTTTTATTTTGAATCTGTGTTTATTTCTTTTTCTTTTTTTAAATCTTGGCTGCTTTGCACGGCTTACGGGATCTCAGTTCCCCGACCAGGGGTTGAACCTGGGCCCCAGCAGTGAAAGCGCCAAATCCTAATCACTAGACCACCAGGGAACTCCATGAATCTGTTTATTTTTATTTATTTATTTTTTTGGCTGTGTGGCATGTAGGGTCTCAGTTCCCCGACCAGGGGTTGAATCCGTGCCCCCTGCATTGGGAGCGCAGAGTCTTAACCACTGGACTGCCAGGGAAGCCCCCTCTGTTTATTTCTAAATACAGTAGAAATTTTGTTAAACATGGTTCATTTTTTTTTTTTTTTAATTATTTAATTTATTTATTTTTGGCTGCGTTGGGTCTTCGTTGCTGCATACGGGCTTTCTTTAGTTGTGGCGAGCGGGGGCTACTCTTCATTGCAGTGCATGGGCTTCTCATTCTGGTGGCTTCTCTTGTTGTGGAGCCCAGGCTCTAGGCATGCAGGCTTCAGTAGTTGCAGCATGCGGGCTCAGTAGTTGTGGCGAGCGGGCTCTAGAGCACAGGCTCAGTAGTTGTGGTGCCCGGGCTTAGTTGCTCCATGGCATGTGGGATCTTCCCGGACCAGGGTTCACACCTGTGTCCCCTTCATTGGCAGGCGGATTCTTAACCACTGCACCACCAGGGAAGTCCCCGTGGTTCGTTATTTTAATTACATATGCATCATTTCTTATAAACAATTTTTTTTTACAATTAAAAGTTTCCCCCTAGAGAGTTGCTTCCAATAATAGACCTTAAAATGTAGAAGGTATGAACCTCCCATATTATATTGATAGCATGTAGCCTTTTAAAGAATTAGTGATTTCTCATTATGACATTAGGTGAGAGCCATTCCTATTTTATTGATATTTACATAGAATTAGTTGAATTGAGTCAAGCTTAAAATAATTTTTTTCCAAACTGAGTTTAGCTTCTGTTATAAACCTAATATGTTTCTGCATGCATATTTTAAGAAATTTTAGGCAATGTGGAAAGGTATGAAGAAAGTTAAAATTGGTATCAGTATTGATAGTCCCACTGTGTATCTCATAATGGATTTCTAGGCTTTTTTGGCCTTGTTTAAAAACAAAGCGAGATCATGCTTTGCTGTTCTATAATCTACTTCTTTGCTGAATACATTTATAAGTGCCTTTTAAAATCAAATTCATCTACATGTCTTTGCCTACATGTCAAGTTACTTACTAGAAGTGAAATTGATAGATCTTAGGTTAGGTACATTTCATATATAGAAATGTACTGTCAAACTGCCCTCCAGAAAAGCTGTGTGCATGTTTGAAAAGATCTTAACTGATCAGAAAAATATTCTGATAAGCAAGTATAACTTTAGGAAAGCTAATAAATGATTGCTTTCTTTCAACAGCTTACAGTGCTCTCTGATCAGCAAAAAGCTAATGTAGAGGTAATTGACTTCTTTTTGTTTCTTTTAAACCAATAATAGAATCTACATCTGCAGTCTGCCTTGAAATGTAGCTTAATTTCAAATTATATGAAATTAAAGGAGACTGACAAAAGGTATTTTGTTCTTAATTTTAGGCAATCATGTTGGCCGTTATGAAAAAATTAACCTATGATGAAGAATATAACTTTGAAAATGAGGTAAGAATTTTGCATTGAGGAGAAATCAGTTTTAATTTTGTTTACTTACATCAAATTAATATTCCAAGTTTTGATTATCTTAAAAAATTAGTCTTGGGGTTTTGTTTTTGTTTTTTGACTGCATTGGGTCTTCATTGCTGCTCACGGGCTTTCTCTCTAGTTGTGGCAAGTGGGGGCTACTCTTCTTTGTGGTGCATGGGCTTCTTGTTGCGGTGGCTTCTCTTGTTGCGGAGCACAGGCTCTAGGCGTGCAGGCTTCAGTAGTTGCAGCACACAGGCTCAGTAGTTGTGGTTCACGAGCTCTAGAGCGCAGGCTCAGTAGCTGTGGCGCATGGGCTTAGTTGCTCCACGGCATGTGGGATCTTCCCGGACCAGGGCTTAAACCCATGTTCCCTGCATTGGCAGGTCGATTCTTAACCACCGCACCACCAGGGAAGTCCCTAGTCTTGTTTATATTGACCTCTACTTAGGTGAAATTAATGGAAACTTTCATAATCCTTCATTTTTTTGTATTTTGTCCCTCTTTAAAATGACCCTTTTAAAAACACTTTGTAGCATTGAACTTCATAAATATTGACAGTATTATTGGTGATCATATTTCACTTTATATTTAGTAAGAGTGATCAGTTGAAGCCCAGTTGATGGACCTCAGATCATAATTGTCTGTGGGAGAGTAGGAATGAGGTACTTAACCATCTCTGGACTTGTTCTGGTTAAAGACTTGTCCAGGGTTGTCAGTGAGTCAGCTTCTCATCAATCACAAGGGTTATCGGTGCTTTCTAGCAACTCAATGATGGCATGTACTGTCTAGTTGTGTGCTAACGTGTTCTGTTACCCACTTCAGGCATTCAAAAACTTCTAACTGTAAAAGAATAATGGTGATGATCACCAACACACCATGCACTTATGAAGTGCTAGGCTCATTACATATAATATCTTCAATCATGTGATATTATTGCAGTTCTTAAAGTGGACAGTGAGATACAAGGAGTGTAAATAAGATGCCAGAGTTCTCACAGAGCCCTACATGAACCCATCCTGGCTTAGACTCTTGTTTTTGTTTTTTCCCCAAAGCCTTGCATTATCTGTCCTTTGCTTAATTGTCCCTCAATAACTCTTTCCTGTTAGACTTTTGTTTTTAACATCCTCCCTATGCTATTTCTGGCTCTAGGCTTTCATGGTCTAGGGCTGTGTTCAGAAATAATTATTTGTGAGCAGGAGGGGAAAGGCTACTAAGCATAGTACATTTTCCTACATAAATAAATATTAATGAAAAAATAAAAGTGTATTAAATTTGTAAATACAAAAACTAGTGAGAACTCACCATTTTATGTGTTTTAAGATCTTTTATGTTTTTTAATGGAATTTTTAAAATATCATAGGGTGAAGACGAAGCCATGTTTGTAGAATACAGAAAACAACTGAAGTTATTGTTGGACAGGCTTGCTCAAGTTTCACCCGAGTTACTGCTGGCTTCTGTTCGCAGAGTTTTTAGTTCTACCCTGCAGTAAGTTTGTTACGCTGTTTCTAACAAGTCACCTCTTTCCTTTTCTCCCTGATGATGGTCTACCATAAGTGATTCACGTGACTTATTAATTTATGTTACTTATGAAGATCTTACGTGTATCTCTGAAACAATGCACTTGCCTCTGATTTATCTTGATTCTTGGGGGGAAATACTGCTCTTTGGAATGTCAATAAAATGGATTTCATTAGTTTTGTATACTTTTGTGATATGAATTATGTTGCCTGGCAAAATTAACAATTGCTGTGACTGTTTAATAATTAAAGAGGCTTCGGTTGGTGTCTTTTTATCCCGTGCATCACTAGTTGTATAGAAAGTTTATATTCAGATTTCACCGACATATTATATACCTTGGTAGGAATTGGCAGACTACAAGGTTTATGGAAGTTGAAGTGGCAATAAGATTGCTGTATATGTTGGCAGAAGCTCTTCCAGTATCTCATGGTGCTCACTTCTCAGGTGATGTTTCAAAAGCTAGTGCTTTGCAGGATATGATGCGAACTGTAAGTATACTAAAGATAATTTATTTTGAACATAATTTTCTGTTTTCATATAAGCTAATGTGAGTTCCTTAATTGTTAGAGCTTAATATATGTTAATACTGGGACATTTTGATGTTGCAGTAAATAAGGATAGATTTCTTAACTTTTTCCTGCTCCAGTTGGTAACATCAGGAGTTAGTTCCTACCAGCACACATCTGTGACATTGGAGTTCTTCGAAACTGTTGTTAGATATGAAAAGTTTTTCACAGTTGAACCTCAACACATTCCATGTGTACTAGTAAGTATACACTTTACTCTCAACTTTTATTTTCCGTGTGTTTCAGCTAATGAGCAGATAGTATTCTATCTTTCTTTTATTACTTTTTCCAGAGCCAGAAGCTCTCAAAAACTCTTCAACACACTGACACTAACCCCTCCTCCATTCCTTTAAAATGGAGTGTCTAGTCAGTTATTTAAAACAAATACTCGAGGGCCTGTTTGTGTGTAGTGTAGGCTTACTTTTTATATGTACCTAGTTCTTCCCTTCTAGAGCTAAAAAGTAGAATTTGGTATGAACAAAAATGTGTCATGACAATAGCAATAAAAGCCTTAAATAAGTACAGAAATAGTAAAAGTGTCTCTGTTTCTTTAGATGGCTTTCTTAGATCACAGGGGTCTGCGGCACTCTAGTGCAAAAGTACGGAGCAGAACTGCTTACCTGTTTTCTAGATTTGTCAAATCTCTGAAGTAAGTACAAAATTTCATCTATAATGTTTAATTCTTGTTTTTAAGATTGTTAAGTAAGATGTAAATTATTTTCTAAGAGCCTGTGGTAGATTTGGTCTTTTCGTCCTAAGGCTTTTGTAAAATTTTGGTGTTCCTTTTTGTATCATGATGTTACGATTTCTTTTCCTTCTCTTTAGCCAGGTACTTTGTTCATCATTAAACAGTGATTTGTTTGAATATTTTTGTATGTAACACCTGTCATCACTAATGACATTAGTTACTTAACGGTTTTACTGCTGTAGATAACTCTATGGCTTCTGTGAAATTCTAAAGATGATACTCCTTGGAAATACATTTTGAACTTAATCTGTTTTATATTGTATTGTTCTTTACTAGTACCAGCTTTTGGTATGAAAACTACTTATTCTTAGGCTTATAAAATCGTAGTTTAAAAAAATCATAGCTAGTCTGAATGATCACATGTGACTACTTTAGCACTGAACTTTTTTTTTTAGTTCTGCCTTAAAGAGGGATTTGGCATTTCCGCACTTTGCCAAGCACTGTTATTTATGTAATTGTGGTTTTCCTTTTTGCCTTTATTCAGTAAACAAATGAATCCTTTCATTGAGGATATTCTGAATAGAATACAAGATTTATTAGAACTTTCTCCACCTGTAAGTATCTATCCTTCTGAGTGATAAGTTTTCCCCAATATTGAGGCTACATATCCCTTTAGCCTTTAGTGTTAATGCCTTTGGGTGTTTTTTTTGTTTGTTTTGTTTTTGTTTTTTAAAGTGTGGATGGAGGGTGTGCAAGGGTTAGTTTTGTTTACCAAAACTCTGTTGAGATACAGTAAACAAAACATAGTAATAGAAATAGAAAGGAATCAAAATTTGACTGATAGATTTAGCAGTGTGAGCTATGGTCTGCTCTCTGTACTGTTAAATGCCAGTGAAGTGTTTTTTGGAGAAGGAAAATTCGGTTTCTAAATTATTCTCTTTGTTTAGTACTATGATCACATTAGCCATTCTCAGTGACTGCTACTGGTAGACTGAAGTTTTTCTGTGAAACTTCTGGCTTGGGGTAAAATTTAAATGCTGGTTGATCTGTATATTTCGGTGTTTATTTCACTAGACAGATTTAAGTTGAGATACTTTGTAAGCACATTTTGACTGATACATGTTTTTGTGTAAAGCAAAATACTGACCTTGACATTTTTTTTTCATTTTGATGAAAGTTATTACTAGAGCTGCCACTTGAAAAGTGTTAAACATAAAATAATATTTTGGGTTTTTAAAAAATAAATACCAGTATTCAGGGTACAAAGGTATATAATTTCATTGCTTGAAAGGTTACTAGTACATTATATGGTTAAATTATCTTTGCCTACATATTAAAGAAACATATATATTAAAATACTTCATGGGACTTCCCCTGTGGTCCAGTACGTAAGACTCCACACTCCCATTGCAGGGGGCCCAGGTTCAATCTCTGGTTGGGGAACTAGATCCTGCATGCATGCTGCAACTACAAGTCCGCATGCCACAACTAAAAGATCCCGTGTGCCACAACTAAGACCCAGTGCAGCCTAAATAAATAAATTTATATAAAAAATAAATAGGGGGCTTCCCTGGTGGCGCGGTGGTTGAGAGTCCACCTGCTGATGCAGGGGACACAGGTTCGTGCCCCGGGTCCGGGAGGATCCCACGTGCCGTGGAGCGGCTGGGCCCATGAGCCATGGCTGCTGACCCTGCGCGTCCGGAGCCTGTGCTCCACAACAGGAGAGGCCACAACAATGAGAGGCCTGTATACGCAAAAATAAATAAATAAATAAATAAATAGGGACATTCTCTTTTAAAAGATGAGGTCTTTTTTTTTAATAATAAGACTGCCACATAATTTATCTGTTTTAAGACAAGGCTTTTAAATAATTTCTGAACAGGGAGCTTTAATGTTAGAGCTAGAGGGGCCTCTGATATTTTCCCCCTCCTCCTGGCCTCTCAGACTGCATAAATGTGAAAAATAACAAACTCGGGCTTCCCTGGTGGCGCAGTGGTTGAGAGTCCGCCTGCCGATGCAGGGGACACGGGTTCATGCCCCAGTCTGGGAAGATCCCACAGGCCTCGGAGCAGCTGGGCCCGTGAGCCGTGGCTGCTGAGCCTGCGCGTCTGGAGCCTGTGCTCCGCAACGGGAGAGGCCACAACAGTAAGAGGCCCATGTACCGCAAAAAAAATAAATAAATAAAAATAAATAACTTAATTAAAAAATAACAAACTCATTAATAAAAATGGATCAATATATAGAAGTTTGCTTATGCTTGAATGAGATCTTTTTTTTTCACTTGCAGTCTTATTTTCAGATGTTCTAAAGTAACTGTTGTGTATGTGTGTGTTTATTGTGTGGTGTTTATTGTTATTTAACTCTTAAACACTCTTGAAAGTATTAACTTGTGTGGCCTTTTTCCTAACATTCAAAGCACGTTGTATACCTGATTGTTAGCCTCCTAATAATAAATAGGTTTTACAAAAGAAAACAAGTTAGAAAACTAACAGTTACATTATATGACCATTTATGAAGTCTTGTTAGGGGTAGAATTAGACCCATGATCTTTTGACCTCTAATTCCACTTGTTTTCCATTATATGATCCTGGGAAAAATTTTATAAGTACTCAGTCTTCTTTTTAATAATGAGTTGATGTGATAGATTAAATCTCCTGTCCCTCTTGTACTTATTCTCATTTAAATGAGAGGAACTGAACAAAGAAAAACTTCAATAAGACTAAATTTCATTTTAGGAGAATGGTTACCAGTCTTTGTTGAGCAGCGATGATCAATTGTTTATTTATGAGACAGCTGGAGTGCTGATTGTTAATAGCGAGTACCCAGCAGAACGGAAGCAGGCATTAATGAGGAATCTGTTGACTCCACTCATGGAGAAGTTTAAAATTCTGTTAGAAAAATTGATGCTGGCGCAGGACGAAGAAAGGCAGGCATCTCTTGCAGACTGTCTCAACCACGCTGTTGGATTTGCCAGGTGAGTGATTGCATTTAAATTTGTGAAGTGATTTTTTCAACATACACAGAATCATTTGCTTGGATTTTTCTAATTGGGCATGCATATCTATGTTTCCAAAACTAGATTGTCCAGAGAATTGTCTAAATTGTTTCTTTTCTAAATTAATTGAATTAGATTTAACTGAAGAAGGAATTAGGTCATGTAACATTCTGCATTTCTGACTTGACAGTTATCTAAATCCTTAACTCCTCTGATTTCTTTGTTATAAATTGCTTACTTATTTAAGGAGGTTAGTCTAAGTATTTATATACCAATGACATCAGGGGATCAGTTTTGGAACCTTAAAGAGAAGGTGCTGAGGCTTCTTTTTAGTTGTTACATTGTGTCCTGAAGACCACCCAAGCTGCCCTTTCTTTCTGTTTATTGGCAAATAATAACAGCATGAAAGTTATAGTGATTGCTAATTAGAAGCTACACAGAGAAATTGCTCTGCAGAAGACTTCAGTGCAAAAGCTTATGTTAAAGATGTTGTATAAATAACTTGATTCTAAGATTGTTTTAAATATAAATTGGTAGTTTACAGATTGTGTAGTATAGCCTATTCATAACAAATAGATTTTTTTTCTCTTTTCTTCATAAGTTGTCAGCAGGATTTTAGTAAAACATTTAGGTGGACTCACATTTGAGAGATTGTATTAATTACATTTCATTCATTCATTTAATTTTAACTTGAGCTCTTTCTGGAATGGTAACTGGAAGCAATAGTTTACAAATAACCATATCAGCTAAAGCTAGACGTAGCTGTGACATGGAAAATAAAGAAATGGCTTCTTTGTTTTGTCAGTTTTGTAATTTGTTGTGTGTTGTTTTTGACTACTCCATAAAACATTTGAAGAATAAACTTAAAACTAGTTACCTGATAATTGTTTATATAGTCGAACCAGCAAAGCTTTCAGCAACAAGCAGACTGTGAAACAGTGTGGCTGTTCCGAAGTTTATCTGGACTGTTTACAGACGTTCTTGCCAGCCCTCAGTTGTCCCTTACAAAAGGATATTCTCAGAAGTGGGGTTCGCACGTTCCTTCATCGCATGATTATTTGCCTGGAGGAAGAAGTCCTTCCGTTCATTCCATCTGCTTCAGAACACATGCTCAAAGATTGTGAAGCAAAAGACCTCCAGGAATTCATTCCTCTTATCAACCAGATTACAGCCAAATTTAAGGTACCACAAACCTTCAGAGCTCAGAGAATTTCCTGACTTTAAGATCTCCTGACTTCAAGATTAGATGTATTCATCTTTAGGTATATTTTAGCATTTGACCCTTGCTTTTTTTTTTTTTTTTATGAGTTTCTTGGGGGCATGGATCATAGGTATTTTTATCATCCCCAATGTCTGCAACACTGCCTGACACATAGGAAATGCTTAAAAGATGTTTTAATAAGAACAGACCTTTTCTGTTCTATGCAGCAGAAGAAAGCTATTAATCTGGTATTTTAGAAAAGCAAATAAAACAGCATTGAATAATAAATGCCTAAAGAATAAATTTTAAGCCCTGTAATTTGGGTGCCCAAGTAGTTTAAAAATAATTCAGTGTCAGTTTTATGTACAAGGAAATGTAACCTAAGCATAAGTTGGCTAATATAAATTACTAACACTTACATAGTGTTTTCTGTGTTCAAAATCTGTTCAGAGCATTTTCTTATACATTCATTTGATCTTTGTAACAACCCTAGAAGTTAAGTATTGTTTTAAGGATGAAGAGACTGAGACACAGAAGTCAAGCAATTTGCTCAAGGGCATGTAAAGCCTGAGAGTCAATCATATAAATTCATTTATAATTTAGCAGTAGAATTCATTTATTGAGAATTTAAATTTGAAAATAATCCATGGCAATATTTGATTGTGAAATATGTCTGACTCCATGTTATTTGAACCTGAATCTTGAACTGCAGGAAATGGGTTGAACTTAACGATCTTGAGGCTTTCAATACTGTTATGCTCTATAGATTTTTGTCTTAACATTGATATTTGCTAACAAAATTATGTAAATATGTGTCCTAACTAGAATCTCTAGAAAAAGGCTTTATGTAAAACACGTTTTTTCTAAGTTTCGTATTACTAATTTTCTTATTTCTGAAATAGTAATAGTTGCTTCATCTCTTCAGATACAGGTATCCCCATTTTTACAACAAATGTTTATGCCTCTTCTTCATGCAATTTTTGAAGTTTTGCTCCGACCAGCAGAAGAAAACGACCAGTCTGCTGCTTTAGAGAAGCAGATGTTGCGCAGGAGTTACTTTGCTTTCCTGCAAACAGTCACAGGCAGTGGAATGAGCGAAGTCATAGCAAATCAAGGTGGGGATGCATGCAGTGCCTAAATCGTCTAAGTACTTGTCACAGTTGTATATCTATATGAGCAAGAGCTAGTTGGAGTAAACACTAAACTTTTGAAGTAGTTATATGTTGGCCCCAAAGATGACATTTTATTACCATCAGGGTGGGAATCATTTTCACATAGAGGACCTTAAAATTAACTTGTATTCAGTTCCCATTTTCCTAAAGCAGTATTCCTTTTTTTTTTTTTAAGTTGATTTACAATGTTGTGTTAGTTTCAGGTATACAGTGAAGTGATTCAGTTATACACGTATATACATATCCTTTTTCAGATTCTTTTCCGTTATAGGTTATTACAGCATATTGAATACAGTTCCCTGTGTTATAAGTAAATCCTTGTTGTTTATCTGTTTTATATATAGTAGTGTGTATGTGTTAATCTCATACTCCTAATTTATCCCTCCCTACCTTCCTCTTTGAAACCATAAGTTTGTTTTCTATGTCTGTGAGTCTGTTTCTGTTTTATAAATAAGTTCACTTGTGTCATGTTTTAGATTCCACGTATAAATGATATCATACAATATTTGTCTTTCTCTGTCTGACTTACTTCACTTAGTATGATAATTTCTAGGTCCATCCATGTTGCTGCAAATTGAAATATTTCATTCTTTTTTATAGCTGAGTAATATTCCATTGTATATATACCCCACGTCTTCTTTATCCATTCATTTGCTGATGGACATTTAGGTTGCTTCCATGTTTCGACTGTTGTAAATAGTGCTGCTGTGAACATTGGTGTGCACGTATCTTTTCTAATTAGAGTTTTCATGTTTTCCGGGTATATACCCAGGAGTGGGATTGCTGGATCATATGGTAACTCCACTTTTAGTTTTTTTAAGGAACCGCCAGTTTTTTAAGGAACTGTCCTTCATAGCGGGTGCACCAATCTACATTGCCACCAACAGTGTAGGAGGGTTCCCTTTTCTCTACACCCTCTCCAGCATTTATTATTTGGATACTTTTTGATGAGGGCCATTCTGACCAGTGTGAGGTGATACCTCATCGTAGTTTTGATTTGCATTTCTCTAATAATTAGCAATGTTGAGCATCTTTCAATGTGCATGTCTGTTTGTCTTTGGAGAAATGTCTATTTAGGTTTTCTGCCCATTTTTTGACAGGGTTGGCTTTTTTGTTGTTGTTATTGAGTAGTATGAGCTATTTGTATATTTTGGAAATTAAGCCCTTGTTGGTCTCATCACTTGCAAATATTTTCTTCCAGTCCATAGGTGGTCTTTTCATTTCATTTATGGTTTCCTTTGCGGTGCAAAAGCTTATAAGTTTGACTAGGTCCCATTTGTTTATTTTTGCTTTTATTTCTTTTGCCTTGGGAGACTGATCTAAGAAAATATTGCTATGATTTACTTACTTGTTTGTTCATTTATTTAAGTAAAGCGCTTTTTTTTTGGCTGCTTTGTTGCTGCGCACAGGCTTTCTCTAGTTGTGGTGAGTGGGGGCTACTCTTCGTTGTAGTACACAAACTTCTCATTGCAGTGGCTTCTCTTGCGGAGCACGGGCTCTAGGCACACGGGCTTCAGTAGTTGCAGCATGTGTGCCCTAGAGTGCATGGGCTCAGTAGTTGCAGCACACAGGCTCTAGGGCACACAGGCTTCAGTGGTTGTGGCCCACGGGCTCAGTAGTTGTGGCTCACAGGCTCTAGAGCACAGGCTCAGTAGTTGTGGTGCGCAGGCTTTGTTGCTCTGCAGTATGTGGGATCTTCCTAGACTAGGGATTGAACCCATGTCCCCTGCATTGGCAGACGGTTTCTTAACCACTGTGCCACCAGGGAAGTCCCCCAGCTCTTGGTTTTATTGACTTTTTCTGTTTTTTTTTAAATCTCTGTTTAGTTCCTCTCTGATCTTTATTTCCTTCCTTCTGTTGACTTCAGATTTTGCGTGTTCTTTTTCTAATTCTTTTAGCTGGTAGGTTAAGTTGTTTTTTGAGGAAGGCCTGAATCTCTATAAACTTCCCTCCTATGACTGCTTTTGCTGCATTCTATAGATTTTCATATGGTTGTGTTTTCATTAGCATTTTGGTATTTTTTGATTTCCTCCTTTTTTTTAGTAGCATGTTGTTTAGTCTGCGTGTAGTTGGAGTTTTTTTTGTTTTTCTTCTGTGGTTGATTTCTAGTTTCATGCCATTGTGGTCAGAAAAGATGCTTGAAATAATTTCTATCCTCTTAAATTTGTTGAGGCTTGTTTTGTGTTCTAGTATGTGGTCTATCCCAGAGAATGATCCATGCGTGCCTAAAGCTGTATTAATTGGTTCTTTCATAGTATAAATAGTGTGATAGCTACTTGCCAGAATTGACCTGACAATTAAATCTTACTGGCCACTTAGCTGTTTTGAAATTTAAAATAAATGAGACTATATAGATCAACATAGAATATTTTGCTATATGGAAATCCAGAGGGCAAGATAATAAGAGAATAGTAATTTTTCAATGTTTTATGCTTAAAATTTAGGAGGCACGTTAATAAAAACTGAGGATCTTAGCAACTCTGTAATTGTTTTTGTTATGTTACTATATATGAAGTGAGAGCTTCAGGTTGCCTTTCTAGTTCTTTATGAGATTGAACTCAGTTTTTTTTTCTTTTCAGGTGCAGAGAATGTAGAACGAGTGTTGGTAACTGTTATTCAAGGAGCAGTCGAATATCCAGATCCAATTGCCCAGAAAACGTGTTTTATCATCCTTTCCAAGTTGGTAGAACTCTGGGGTAAGATGATTTAGAAAAAAAAAAAACTTCATTCCCCAACCTGTTTCCTAAGACAAGGGAGATGAAATGGGATCCTGGCCCTAACATAGACAGGATCTGGGAGTTGATTTTCACCAGTGATAAATTAAATGACTTTCTTTTTATACAAGATGAAAATCTGAATTCTCTTGACAGGAGGTAAAGACGGACCAGTGGGATTTGCTGATTTTGTTTATAAGCACATTGTTCCCGCATGTTTCTTAGCACCTTTAAAACAAACCTTTGACCTGGCAGATGCACAAACAGTATTGGTAAGCACCTAGGAGTCTCTGTTTACTTTATGTACATCTCATGTGTTCTAACTCACAATTTCTTTTTTAATGCCAGGTTGGTTATATTAGATTTCAATGCCTTTTTAAAACAAAAAAAATTTCAAATTAGAATTCATTTTTTAAAAATTGATACCTTTTGGACCTTTTGATTCTTAACTAAATCTTGATGTTAAAGTTGAATGTATAAAATCCAACTCCTCCAACTTTAACAGCCAAGACTCTTTTTCTAGGACCATGAAAGGGTACATGATACAAACATTTTTTTAAAGCTTGATTGAGTTACTAGTTTCCTGCCTCTACTTTCATTCTAAAACTTGGCTTAATGGTTTTTTCCTAATTATTAAGAGTAACTTTCGGGCTTCCCCGGTGGCGTAGTGGTTGGGAGTCCGCCTGCCAATGCAGAGGACACGGGTTCGTGCCCCGGTCCGGGAAGATCCCACATGCCGCGGAGTGGCTGGGCTCGTGAGCCGTGGTCGCTGGGCCTGTGCGTCCGGAGCCTGTGCTCCGCAACGGGAGAGGCCACAGCAGTGAGAGGCTCGCGTACCGCAAAAAAAAAAAAAAAAAAAAAGTAACTTTCTCTTCCTCATTTGATAGTTTCCCCAAATCTCATCTTCAGAATGCTTAATGTCAAGCAGTTGCCCTTTACTCACTTACCCAGGACCTAGTAAAAGCTAGATTTCTTAATTATCATGTACTGCATTAAGACAGCATTTTTGTATTTTTCTATTTTTAAAATTTTCTATCTAACCCATTTGTTCCATCTGCCTGCCTGTTACCTTTCCTTTCTCCATCACTTTTTTTTTTTGTAAATTTATTTATTTTATTTTTTTAATTTATTTTTGGCTGCATTGGGTCTTTGTTGCTGCACACAGGCTTTTTCTAGTTGGGGCGAGTGGGGGCTACTCTTTGTTGCAGTGCGTGGGCTTCTTATTGTGGTGGCTTCTCATTGCAGAGCACAGGCTCTAGGCGTGCAAGCTTCAGTAGTTGTGGCACACTGGCTCTGTAGTTGCAGCTTGCGGGCTCTAGAGCGCAGGCTCAGTAGTTGTGGCATATAGGCTTAGTTGTTCTGTGGCATGTGGGATCTTCCTGGACCAGGGATTGAACCCATGTCCCCTGTATTGGCAGGTGGATACTTAACCACTGAGCCACCCAGGAAATCATTCCATCCCTTCTTTGGAGGTAAATGTTAATGAGCAGTGGCCAGGGAAATAAAAAGAAAAGTTGTAACAGTAACCAAGAATTGACTATATTAAAATTCTTAAACTTGTTTCTCACAGGCTTTATCTGAGTGTGCAGTGACGCTGAAAACAATTCATCTCAAACGGGTAAGCTTTGTACTCCCTGCCCCTTCGTTTTCAGCTCACATGCTTATTGTTATAGTTTTTTTTTCTTAATTTATTTATTTATTTATTTATTTTGGTGGGCTTCTCATTACGGTGGCTTCTCTTGTTGTGGAGCACAGGCTCTAGGCGCATGGGCTTCAGTAGTTGTGGCACACAGGCTTTGTTGTTCTGCAGCATGTGGGATCTTCCTAGACCCGGTCTCAAACCCGTGTCCCCTGCATTGGCAGCCGGATTCTTAATCACTGCGCCACCAGGGAAGTCCCTTATTTGTTGTAGTTTTGAGTATGTCTTGTTCTTGAAGGCTATATCTTTTATAAAAGTTAACTTCAGTTCTGACTTTTTTGGATGTGAGGGGTGGGTCGAATGAAAGTAGTAGTATCCTTTATTGTCTTTCATATTTGGGGTAACAGGAAGGTTAAAATGTATGTTTGTTTGGTTTGACAAAGAGTGAGAAAAATTTTAACCAGAATTTCACGATCTAGATTTCACTACCTCGTGGTTCTTCACAGATTTGTCCAACTTCTTAGTATTACAGATTGGTTAGAACACTTTACTACTTCAGAATGTTGTACTGTCCTTGTCAGTTTAACCATTTGTATAAATTATAAGTGATTCTGGGCTCAATCTATCTGGTGTGTTGTTTGCTTTATACAGTATTTTAAATAATAATGAGTTGACTGCCAATATTTGAAAATCAGGTAGCTTTTTTTTTTTTTTTTTAACAAAAATTTCTGTCTCCAACTTCACAAAGCTAGGATGCCAACACAGGACTAGCATTCCCACATAGTTGCAGTCATCTAATGAGTCTTCCCTCAGTTGCCTAAAATAAAAGCATGACGTCTTGTTCAGAGTCTCCGTATAGCCCCCTCTTTGTTTGAACTTGAATTTTTGATTCCAAAAGAGATTTGAAGGGTTTTCAATCAAACATTTTCTCTGTGTGCTAGGGTGAGGGGTATGTGTTTTGGGGCTGCAGGAGACCTGTATAAAGATGAATAAAAAGTGCCCCAATATTTGTGGAGCTTAGAATCAGGGGAGACCAGTACCTAAAAACTCAATTGGATGGATTAAGTAAGTACTTTAACAGAGGTATATTAAACTAATACATTTGTATTAAATGTAACATGGTGGGACTAAAGATGAATGAGCAGCTTTGCCTATGAGGGCAGTCTAAGACAGCCGTTGAAAAGAGGGGGTATTTTTCTGTTTTTCTGATAGACCTTGAAACAAATGTACATTCATCGGGCTGACCAGGAGGAGCTGGCACTCTGGGCAAAGTTATGCGGTGGGTGTATGAAGACAGATCAGATGTCACATGGTAGACTTGGTAGAAAATAGTGTTATCCCGTTTAGCTAAAGCATGGAGGTAGAATAGCTAAAAACCAAAACGGAACTAGGTGTGTGTTACATGTGAAAAGTTGGTAAGTCAGTAGTCAGTGGGGTTGAATTTAGGAGAGCTAAGTGGAAAAAATGTTCACAGGGCACTTTGATATACGGGTCTAGAGCAGTTAGAACTAAATACTGATTTTGGAGTCCTCAGGTTGTAGTTTGCTAAGATGAAGTAGTAGGAATGAATGAGACTTTCTAAGACCAGGATAGAAAGAACTTTGGCTAAAGCAAGAGTCAAGAGAAAGCTAGAAGTAGAACCAAAGGAATGAAAGTTAAGGGAAGAGAGTCATGAAAGAGGAGACTAGTTGACATTGTTGGATGCTAGAGAGTCGAGGATGAGGAATAACAAACAGTAAGAATGATGTTTACAATGCAGAAGTATTTATCTTGTCCTTAGAGCTGTTATTTAGATACACAGAGAATTGAATCAAATGGAACATATTAGAAAACGTTTTGCTTCCTTGTTCTGTTTTCTCATTTATCTACCTGACTGACTTCCTCTTGAGGTTTAAGTTTACTTTTCCTCATTAAAAAAAAAAAGTATACTCCATTTTTAAGTGGTAACAGTGGGGTTATATGCAATGATGAGCAGTGAGTGGGCAGTAAGTATAGGGAGAGTAGACTAAAGGAAAAGGTGAGATATTAATGCAGGGGGAAGTACATTGAGGAGAGTTGGATTGATTTCATTTTGATAACTGTTACTTTCATTTGGACTAGATTGGAGTCATTAACATATTAAAGCCTTTAAGTCAGATTCAAGTTTGAAAGTGAAATAGCTGGGTTTTTTGTTTTTCTTTTTTTTTTTTTTAAGTATTGGATTTATTGCATTTGGTCGAGGCCACCGTCTCAGAAACAAATTGCTATAGGAAAACCGTTTTCAAATTGTATCTTAAGTTCCTTTGTAGCTGTTGAGAAGGTGTAGGGCTTAGGGGTTAGTTTGTGGAATTCTCCCTTCCCTCTACCAAGTTTACCCTTAAAAACCCACAAAACTATTAGAGTTTTAGCATCTAGCAGTACCAGCAGTTGGCAATGAAGAGCAATGGTTTTAGAAGTCAGGTGACCTGCTTTTTACTTAGTACAGACTTAATTAACAGCAAATTAGCCAAATCACCCTATCTTTCTGGGTATTGGTTTCCTTACCTGGCTACTAAATTCCTGTTTCCTAGTTTATTGAACTGGAAGGGAGAGGGGGTGTACTTTTATTGCTGTTATCTCCCGACATAGCATTTTGTTCTTTCTTGCTTGTATTTTAGTTTCTAAAGATGTTCATTATCCTGGCACTACCCACAGGCTTCCCCTTGCACACCCATAGACACCCTATAGTCCACCCAATGGTAGATTGAACCAGAAGCCCCTCTCTTTGCTTTCTCCTTTCAGTGCATGGAACCAGGCTTTGGCGTTGTGACTTCCTGCATTTAGAAGAGTATTTGTTTAATCTTTAGCACTGCATAACTAGCACTAAGTAATGTGAACGTGTCCTCAGTGCTAAGTGCTATTCTAACAGCTTTACGTTTCTTAACTCATCCAAGCCTCACAATAACTCCATTTTTCAGGTGGGGAAACTGAGGCTCAGAGAGGTTACATAACTTGCACAGGTTACTAGAAATTTGCCAGAGCCAGGATTCAAACCAAAGCAATCTGGCTCCCGAGTCTGTGTTCTTAATCACAATACCATTTTGTGTTTAAAGTATACATATGTTGTTCCAATTTAATTTTCAGGGCCCAGAATGTGTTCAGTATCTTCAACAAGAATACCTGCCTTCCTTGCAAGTAGCTCCAGAGATAATTCAGGTAAGATCTGTCCTAGTGGATTTTCCTCTTAATTAAAGAAATAGAGCTATGTAATTCAATCTAAATTTTGATTCAAGGAAGCCAAACTACATTCTCCTTGATTTACTATGTATAGGATAGCAAAAGTCCAAATGTCAGGGGGCCTATGAAATTGAATGAGAAAAAAACTGTTTTTATTTTCACTACCTTTAACAGAAATTTAATTTCCTACCATTGTGTAGGGGACAAATCACAGTAGTATTTGCATTGCCTGTGATGTTGTCACCCGTAGAAATCACAGATATTTTTATATCGCATTAGTTGTTCCACAGATCTCGAAATATTATTTATATTCATCTTTTTGAAATTATGAGTTATTAGAATATGCCACTAGACCTTGTTATCTAAATCAATAAGTCTTATTCTTCTACCACATGTCACAAATACATTTGATAACCATAATTCATTGAATTAGCTTCCTTTGTAACCCCATGTGTCACAAGTATGTTTTTTAAAACATTCTGCAAGAAGTCCAGCAGGCTCCCCCAGACTGCCAGAGGGGGCTGTGGCACACGAACCTCTGCTCTGAAAGTTTGTGCCAGGTAGTTCATTTTACACAGGCCAAGCTCACCAGTGCTTAATTTGTGAATCTGAAACCGTATTTTGAGGTAAGTGCCTAGAAAGCTATCTTACATTTTTGCACTCTTTCAGAGTGATTTTTATGATGGCATTCGATTGTTTTCTGGATGCATAGTTATCCAGACCTGTTGTCCAATAGCACATAATTCTAATGAGGTAGAAACAGATCTCACATAAGAGTAATCATAAAACTCATTTTTAGTGAATTTATGATCTCTTATTTTATGACATATCTTTAACTTGAAATTAATTTTCTCAGTTATCATTTGTTACACAAGTAAATTAGTATTTTACGAAAACAATACATTACTAATTACTCATATGATCTTAGTGCACCTCAAAAATAGAAATATACCATTCAATTTTGAATAATATCAGTAGTTTCCCAGATTGCTAAATAAAGCAAAATTATTTTTTCTTTTTATTGGAGTTTAGTTGACTACAGTGTTGTGTTAGTTTCAGATGTACAGCAAAGTGAATCAGTTATACATATACGTATATCCACTCTTTTTTAGATTCTTTTCCCATATAGGCTATTATAAAGTATTGAGTAGAGTTCCCTGTGCTATACAGTAGGTTCTTATGAGTTATCTATTTTATATATAGTAGTGTGTATATGTCAGTCCCAATCTCCCAATTTATCCCTCCCACACACATACACATTTCCCCTTTGGTAACCATAAGTTTGTTTTTGGAGTCTGTTTCTGTTTTGTAAATATGTTCATTTGTACCCTCTTTTTAGACTCCACATGTAAGCAATATATGATATTTGTCTTTCTGTGTATTATATTTCTATCTAATAATTTGCTTATAAAAGATAATGGTTCCCAGTTTTCCCTTTTTCATATGCCTTCTGACAGCACTTTTTGCACAATCCTTTTTTGGCCGTGCCAGGTCTTAGTTGTGGCATGCAGGATCTTTTAGCTGCCGCCTGTGGGATCTTTGGTTGCAGCATGCAAACTCTTAGTTGCAGCATGTGGAATCTAGTTCCCTGACCAGGGATCGAACCCAGGCCCCCTGCATTGGGAGGAGGGAGTCTTGGCCACTGGACCACCAGGGAAGTCCCTACACAATTTTATTGAAGAGAATTTTCTCTTTTTCTCTCAGTCTGGCTCCGCTCAGTTACCCTCTTACTAGATGAAAACAGCCATAGCCATGTGGTTTTTGTCCCACCCACCCTTCTGAGGCAAGAGTCAGTCTTGCCCAGGAGGCCATGTTCTCAAAAGTGAAAGCAGCCTCTCTGACAAGTATTACATTTGAAAATGCCATATAACCTTTTTGGTGAGGAACTGTTCAGGTTAATTAATTGATAAATTATAATATGAATCCTAGAGATTTGAAGCAGCCTAAATGCTCATTGATGGGTGAATGGATGAGTAAAATGTGGTATATACGTACAATGGAATACAATTGGGTCTTAAAAAAAAAAAAAGGAAATTCTGTCATATGCTATAACGTGGATGAACCTTGAGGATGTTATGCTAAATGAAATAAGCCAGTCACAAAAAGAGATGCTGCATGATTCCACTTATTATGAAGTATCTAAAGTGGTCACACTCATAGAAACAGAAAGCAGAATGGTGGTGGCCAGGGGATGGGGGCTGGAAAAAGGGGAAAAAGGGGAGTTGTTCAATAGGTATAGAGTTTCAGTTTTGCAAGATGAAAAAATTCTAGAGATCTATTGCATGACAGTTGTCTATAGTTAACACTGCTGGTACTATACACATAAAAATGGTTAAGATGGTCAATTTTATTTTTTTAATCATAATTTAAAAAGAATACTGTGGTTTTGAATTATGATGAATTTAATACAAATAGACTCATTCTTTTCTCTCTCCTCCCCTCCTGGCCCCCCAGGAGTTTTGCCAAGCGCTTCAGCAGCCTGATGCTAAAGTTTTTAAAAACTACTTAAAGGTAGGTATTTGGAAAAACTTATATATCTTCATACAATTAGGTGATGTTTCAGAGCCAAGAGAGAATATATATTACAGGATACTGTGTCATACTGTAGTTTGATCAACAGTTACATATTTGGGGATCTCTTTGCTCTAAAACCTGCTTCTAAGAATCCATGGTTAATAGATGTTACACTTCAGAGTTTTCTGTAAAGCCCCTTTCAACTGAGCTCCTACAAAAGATTATAGAAAGTCAGATAAGCAAACTGAATGTGTATGTGCCTGAGCATGTTGGTATGAAAATGTAAGTTTCCTTTAAGTTTTGTGATGTAATTAAACAGGAACTAGAGGACTGGGAGAACAAGTAATGTTTATGAACAGCTGCCCATATTGAGTTGAAAGGAAGGAGCTAAAAATAAAGAAACAAGTATGAATTACTTGGTTATATCCTATCTTGAAACTTTTGAATTGCAAAATGGACAAAAAGTAGAATCCTCAGATTTGGCCATTAAGGCTCTTTTTACATTCATAAAATCATCAAATTAAAACAAACCAACCAATCAACCTCCAAGTTGGCAAGAAGTACCAAATATGTATTTGGTATTCATTTTTACAGTTAAATCCATGAAGCAGGTATCTTGCTTTCACCTGGGTAGTCACAGTCATTCAGTACTCCATGACTGCTTTTTATGTAACACATACTATGCTAACTGCTGCAAATACCAATGAGTGACTTTCCTTGCCCTCAAGGAGCTCATGGTCTGGAAATAAAGTTACAGTGTGACAGGATGAGGAACTATTCTTTATTTTTATTTATTATCTTCATTCAGCAAATTTGAGGGTAAAGCACTGTGTTAAATTTCTTAGGGGCAGGTAATTTAATGGCTCCCTCGTTCTTTTGCCCATGGCATTCAAGTCAAGGGGCTTTGCTGATAAATAAATGTGCTATCCTTTGACTTTGGTGCTAAGTTTGTCAGCTTAAACTGACAAAAGAGTTTGTGAGAAGATAGAGTTACTGTCTGTCATTGAGAACCCTCCCCTCTCCCATTTCCCCATAAAAGCAAAGTGCCTGTGGAGGTAACCTCTGTTAAGTAAGAGATCAATCACACTGGATTAAAGGACTAAAAACATTGTAACTCTCTGTTAGAGGTATCTGTTATAGCAGATGTGCGTACATTGTAGCAGGCTTGTGCCCCAAACATATTCATCCAAACAGCATTTATAAAGTCTTCCTCCCCAGCCCAGCTTCTCTTCAGTGATAGCGTTATTCTTCTAGTTGGAAAAAAGGAAGTTCCTTCTTTTGTGCCTACTCTGTTCCTATCTGATTGATCCTTAGGTCTTGCTGATTGTTTCCTCCTTGCTAACTTCCTTTCTGTCTCTACTGCTGCCACTCTGGTGTAGGCTTCTTATCTCACTCTGATTTCCCTTCCATTGTTCTATCCAAGCTGATCTGTTTGAAAACATGGAACAGTCCTCTGAAATTCCTTCCTCTTCCTCATAATCTTCATAACTTATTGACTAAAAAGTACATATTTCTTAGTTTGGCATTTAGGTGTGTTTTTTTTTCAGATTCTGATCTCAGACTACCTTTCCGGTTTCTCTTGCAGGAACAGTCTTTACTATTCTTGCTGTTCTTCAAGAATTCTGCCTTATTAGCATGCTTCGCCTTTATGAATTCTACCCATTCTTCTAGGCTTATCTCAAGCATGGCCTCTTTGTAGGGCTATTTTTTGCTCTATATTGATGATTCTTTTCTCTCCACTTAGTCAATAGACAGTTAATAATTGTTAAGTGAATGTCTGACCTACTAGGTGTTAGCGATATAATGACGAATGTGGTCCTTATCCATAATGAGCTTACTGCCTGCTATTTATTCTTTCGAATACTCACTTAACATGTACCCAACTATGGAAGGTAGTAATACTGAGCCAGTGCCTAGCACAGCCTCTAGCCTACTCGTTCATAGTCTCAAGTGTTGAATTGGAAGTATTTTTCATAATCAAATAAATAAATAGTTAAGAGATAGCAGCTGCTGTCTTTAGCTTTGACTTGTTTGTTTCTTTCTCAAAATTTAATTTCCTAGCATTAACTTTGACAGTAGTGCCAATCAGCAAAAAGGTGTCAAGAGCATCTTTTCCTCTGACTGCTTGAATCTCACAGCATTGGAGGTGATACCATATTTTCACTAGTAAATGGCAACATAAGTTATCTCTAGACCTTATCAAGTTGTCCAGAAGAGAATGTTCCTGACTTGCATTATGTGTGGATTTATGGAGTATATTAAATGTTTTACATAATCTATTGTATTTTACAAAAGAGTGACTAGCACCCAGTAACCTGGAGCCATTCTTCAGGTAAAGGTGATAATCTTCTGACATCAGTACTAATTGTACTAATACTTTATTTACAGGTGTTTTTCCAGAGAGCAAAGCCCTAAGGACTGGATCTCCCTGTGCCTACTTCATGATCAGGAATTCCAGTTAATAATTTATAAAGAAACAATTGTTGTGTGCCATTCACACTGGTCTTTTTAACACTGCTTTGAGCTTATTGCAGTATATGCATTGGGATTTTTCTGTAAAATGGGTGTAATTTTCCCTAAATTACTGGTATGTGACAACTAGAGAAGTTGCTTGCATGCCAATTCAAATCGTTCTATATAAAAATGCTGTTATAAGATACAGCAGTTATCCTAGTACCTTTTTTTTTTAACTTGAAAATTTAAGTCCTTTGTAAAGACCATAGCAGGAAAACTGTACTTTTTTTTTAATTGCTGAATATAAAATGTTTGAAAATTTTAATTTTCTTTTATGTGTGCAGACTCATCAAATATGGGGGAAATACAACAAATCAAAACTAATTTTTTGTAGATAGCCATTACATTTCTTTAAACCGTTTCAATGCCAATGTGTATTCTACAAAAGAGAATGGTTTCATAAATTAACTGATTGAAGAGTAGGTGCTGGTGTTATACATTTTTTATAAAAAAAAAAGGAAATAAATTTTACGTAGTGAAATCTACTGAGTCTTCTTTGGAATTATTATAAATACTGGAGTCTTATTTTCTCATCTCTCCCTGATTTCCCATTTAAAGGATTGCACATATAAGTGTATGGATGATTTATTTAATTATGCTCCTAAAAGATTACATGTGACTTAGTTCTATTAAATAATTCAGAATCCTTTTTTTAAGTGAACTAGAAAAAGCCTGTGTCAGTATGTTGATAGAATTAAAAATCTAATATTTTCCATCTTACTAGATTTACTTAGGGCACAATATACCTATGTGTTTATGATGCTTGTAAGTAGTAGCTGCCCGTTTAGTTCCCCTGCCTTCCCCCATTTTTATTCATGACTATGCAGGAAACCAAGAAGACAAATAATATCAGTAGTAGTATTGGAAAATTAAGAAACGGTGGACAAAACTGAGCAGCACACTTACTATAGCCATCATTTAAGTTTAAATTTTAAAAGCCCAAGTAAGGTTTTAGGGTGGTTGAGGGTTTTTTTTAACCTTTGGCCCATGTGGTCCCTAGAGGTTTCATGGATGGGCTTCAGTGGTCTTCTAAATTCCCTAAAATTGTATTCAAAATTTTGCACATAAATCTTTTCCTGGTGTTAATTCCAGAAGAGATTATAAATATTTTCCTTACATCATAGAATAAAGGTACTAAACTAAGTTGACAGTTAATTATAAAAATAGATCAGTGGAATGTATATTATACAGTCAGCCCTCTGTAGGTGCAGGTTCCACATCCATAGTTTCAACCAACCTTAGATCAAAAATACTTGGGAAAAAAAACTTCCAGAAAGCTCCAAAAAGCAAAACTTGAATTTGTTGCACTTGGGAACCATTTACGTCGTGTTAGGTATTGTAAGTATTCTAGAGATAATTTAAAGTATATGGGAGGATGTGCGTGGATTACATGCAAATACTATGCTATTTTACATAAGAAATGAGCATCCAAGGATTTTGGTATCCGTGGAGGTCCTGGAACCAGTTCCCTGTGGATACTGAGGGATGACTGTACTTAAATAAAAATGGTTTTAAAAATAGATGAGTGAGAGCTAATTGTTTCTTTTACAGTGGGAGAGATCATTGCATCTATTGCAGTGATCTTTGAACTAATTGTCCAAAGTATACTGAATTGCATAGCATAGTAGTTAAGAGCTTAGACAGGCTCAGGATCCAGATTAAGTAGGTTCAAATAGCAGTGCTGCCAGTAATTGGTTTCAGAACCTTGAGCAGGTTAAATAACTTCTCCCTGCCCCAGTTTCCCCATCTGTAAAGTGGGGGAAATAATGATAACTACCTCATAACTAAGAATTCAGTAAGTTGAACATGAAAAGAGCTTACTACAGCATCTGCAAATGAAGGCTTGATAATAGCTATTGTTATTGTACTGTTTATTCCGTGTATGTAAAGGCAACACCTCCTTTTCCCCTGGTTCTTTAAAGCCCTTCAGGAGATTAACAAGTTTTCAGAGCTAAGAGAAATCAAAACGTGGGAATTAAGAGTCTGTAACAGAAATTAAAACTTCATGTTATCTAATCATGTGTAATAATTCCCACCTTCCTACCCTGAAGTTGCCTAGCGCACTTTACTTAGGGAGTACCATAGCAATTAGGAAACTGTTCCACCATGAATTACCTTTTCTGTATTGTTCTTAGTCTCCAAAAGCAAACACCCAAATAATCGTCTCAAGGGTGAATCTCATCTGTTAACAGCCTCATTGAGGCAGTAAGACTGCGCGATTTGTATGACTTAACTATGGAACTACAAGAGTTTTATGAGGCCTGGTATAGTTCTGTGCCTAACAGTTTATTTAAATCTTAAATACTAATATTAATTGGTTCACAAATGGCTTGATCTTTAAGAAAATGTATTTCAATGTTCCTCACTCATGTGGTAAACATGTGAATCAAGGCCTTCAGCTAATCACATTTTCTCCCATTCACCTTTGAGATGTGAGTTATAAGGAACTTGGACAGGTTCTCTTCTTGGCATTAGATAGGGGACAACTAAAATTGGTGGGAATGTAAGCAGTGAATAGATTGTTGTTACAGTAGAATGATTCCATCACTTAAACATTGTTTAAAGGTTTAATGAATTCCTTTGTAACAAGCATTTCAGTGGTCTTATCTCCACTGTATATAAGATACGTGATTAAACAGGCTTACAGAGTTTTTTTTAAAAATGACTTAAAGTCAGTATTTGGCAGGGAGAGCTGGGACTGCAACCCTAGGTCTATTCCATTCAAAAGCCTCTGCTCTTAACCACTCTGCCATAGCTTCCTATTTCACTGCCGGCTCCTATAGTTCTCATCTGGGAAGAACTCCCTCCTTCCGCCTCCCTCACTCAGAAATTTAGCCCTTATCTGCAGAGGTCTCTTCGGCCTCTCCGCCTCTCGTTACGCTGAGAAAGGCTGCAGTTCTGTCAGTGGGCAACAAGGATCACTCGGGAATAGCTGCTTGAAATCCTAGCGGCACAAATACTGCAGGGGACCTGATTTTAGTCCCTAGATTCTCCAGTATTGCCATTTTCCAAAATATCGTATAAAAAGAGGGAATTAAATGAGCTTATTTACATTAAGAATCTCACGTCCGAATTACTTGCAGCCGATAATCTGGCTCCCCTGCAGCCAATGTGGTCTTTAAGATACATACGAATCTATCCCTGCAGAGTATGATCCTCCAGCGATGTCCCCTCATGTGTCCAGCATTCTGCACACCCGTGATTATTTGCATGTTTGTAATCACCCGTCCACCGTCTGTCCCACTATCACCTCACTCCGCCTTTGGCTGTCGGGGACGGGGCGGGATTCGCAGTTGGAATCTGAATCCTTGCGCTCACTGCGCAGGGCTCTCCGGCTTCACCCTCAGAGTAAGAGGGGACAGGCAGAGGGTGTGGACGAGGTCCAAACGCCCCACAGCCTCTCGGCCCCTCGCCACAGAAGCCTCGGAGAGCCGGGCGAGGGAGGAGCGTTGGCAGCAGAGGCCGAGGCCCAGATCGGTGCGCCGGAAGTGCGTACGCGCACCCGCACCCGCACGCCGGCCGTCGGTCACGTGACCCCCGGCCCGTGCTCGCGAAGCCGGAAGTGGCCTGAGGCACAAGGAGGCCGCGGGAGCCCGCTGGCGGTGGTGCGGCGGAGACCGGGCGAGGTAAGCAGGGCGGGCGGGGGCGGAGAGGCCGAAGGCGCGTGGGGCACGGGCTGCTGAGCCGGGCACGGCCCTCACGGAGCGCTCCCACCCCCAGTGGGAAACTGGGATGCTGAGTCAGGGCGGGGGCGGGGCGGGCAACCGGAGGAGCACAGCGGGACCCCAGGCCGAGCCCTCCCCGACTCTGGTTGGGCTGACACCGCCTCCCGGGTGTCCGGGGCGTGCGAAGCCGGCCGGAATGGTCGCGCGGGCCCGTCCCCTGCGTCTGGACTCCTCGTCCTACGGCCGGCTGTCTGACTCGGACCCTCCCTGGTCTGGTGGCTCTGGGCAACCGAGAAAGAGGATGTGTCTGTTACCGGGGTTGGGCCCTGGCCGCCGGGACAGGCGGATGTCCCTCTCCCTTGGAGTTAGGCTGGCCGCTTTCTACCCCTCTTTCCGAGCGTGGACGCTATTGGCAGTGTTTAAATCGTTTGATTTTTTTTCAGACGATTAAAAAGAGACGTGTTTTAGTGAAGCGGGGGTTGACTCGCCGGAAGCCAGAAGCCAAAGACGTTTTTAATGTACACACGTATAATGCAAATGCCCAAACCTTTCCTTTGGGACGTAGCTTATGAGTGTAATTTCCAATCCGTTTCCCAGGCATTTTTAGTAGGTGGCCTCAGAACAAGTTCTACCCAGTAATTGTCAAATGCATAACCAAAGACCGACTTTTTTCCCTGAAGAACGCTGAATATAATATCTGTTTAATAAATGATTCACTTAGTGGTAGGGTTTGGAAATCCTGGAACTTTGTCCATATGCAGCGTCACCAAGCCTGTTTTCATCTATGGACAGATGGTAACTTTCATTTTGGACAGCATAAGGAAGTAGACTTAAGGCAGGATTACCAGTCTCATACTTGTTGAGTGCCTGCCTATATTGTGTCCAAATTTTGGAATGATTTATATAGCAAGTACCTTCTGGGTGTGCTGAGTCACGTTTTAGTATGCGGTTATTGTGGGGTTATTGGAAGATAATTTCAAAAGACATTTCCCAGATCATTGTGACACCATAGTTTAATTTCTGCATATAGAGAGCAGATATCTTAGCTGATAAATGTGTTTTATATTACCCACTAGGTATAGATAGATACTTAATGATATTATTTGCCAATTATAGTTATCTCAAGCAACAGTTACATTAATGAGCAAAGCTTTTCATATTGAGAAGTATTTGAAAATATTATTGAAAAGATATTTGAGAAGTTTATTATTATCTCAGTAGCTGACAAATGTGTATTTCATATTTTGAAAAAGGAATCGTATTTTTATTGCTTATTTCCAATAAGTTGCTGTATGTAAAATTCCCTTATCTGAATTAGATGGGTGGTAAAATTATATACATCTCTCTGAGTATATCAAAGATTGGTGAAATTTGGACCCCTGGCCATTCTTTGTGTACTTAACCCTACTTGGAATATTGGCAGTCGTTAATTCATCACTGAATACCTAGTCCATTCTAACTTACTATGAAGGGAGAGCAAGATCTGTTTTGATTCAGCCTGACATTACATCAGGTTTAAGGTGGCATGGTGGGACAAGTGTTTATGCTATTTAGCATACCTCATTTTTATTCCAACATGGAGCTCAAATATTTACAATATACTTTTACAGCTTTTCAATATTGAAGGACAAGGCTGGGGTGGTGCTTTTTTTTTTAATAGACTTTATTTTTTAGAGCAGTTTCAAGTTCACAGCAAAATTGAGCAGAAGGTGCAGAGGTTTTCCATATACCTCCTGCCCCCATACATGCTGAGCCTCCCCTTGCTTATTTTTTAACACTTGCTAATACACATTCAGTATGTGTATATTTATATACTTGGAGGTCGAAGAAACTATCTCTAAGTTAATTTCAAAATTTATTGCTGAAAGGTCACCTTTGCTTCCTGATTGTCATGCTTTGTGTAGGTGAAGTTTTAAGTTATAGAAGTGTTAGGCCATGGCAACAGTTGTTTTCATTAGTGTTGCCCTGCCCTGGAAGGAAACAAAGTAATTTTTTTCTATATTTCTGTTGTATTTTACCTTATTACTTTATTTTAAAACACTTTATAATATGATTTATCATTGATTAATCTTTCAAAACATTTTAAGGAGGTAAATGGCCAATATCACTCTCATTGACAGACAAAATTAGAAGGGAAGTTGATGTTTTTTCAACCCTGTGAATAAGTGAATTAAATTGAATATATAAGATGTTATTGGTTGATGTTTTTTCAGAGCTCATGCAGCATTTTAGTCTTTAATATTGCTGGAAAGTTAGATTTTTTTGGACTGTTTATGCACTTTGATTTAGTAATAAATAATAGGTGATCTTTCTTGAGAGTAAAAATAGCTAACATTTGTTTCTTAAATGTATTATTCCCTGAAAACAAACATGCAATTTTTTTTTCTTTTCTCTTAGTATAACAAGAGGATCACCTAACCACGCCGAGATGCAGAGCACTTCTAATCATCTGTGGCTTTTATCTGATATTTTAGGCCAAGGAGCTACTGCAAATGTCTTTCGTGGAAGACATAAGGTTGGTACAGAGAATACTGTGAAAGCACCATATATGTAGTTTTCTGAGACGCACACTTGTACTAAAGTGAGACTTGGTGGTTTTGATTAATTTGTCTAGAGAGAGTATCTGTTTTTGTGGTTGCTTAAGGTATAGCTTGTGTCAGAGGCAGTAATATCTACCCAGTGGTGGCAGAGGTCATGTGTTGGGGAATGGAGAAAAACAGAAGGTTGTTTGAAAAAAGGAACTGGGGAAGATTAGTGTTGTGCCGTTTGGTTTTTTCCTCGACCTAATCCTCCTACGTGAGTGAGTGATCTCACTGACCGAGTTCAGTGCAGCAGTGATTTGGGTTAGGAGGTAATAGAGGGAGGCATGGTGAGGAGCAGATGGGTATTTTTGAGGGAAACCCACAGATGATTCTGCTGTGCTGTAGTAAGGCTTCATGCCCCCAGAGTAAAACATTCTACAAAGTAGATTGGAGTAAAGTGAGGTTATCATCAAGGAGCCCAGGTTTAAAAGACTATATATCCCGGTAATCAGAACTTGTTAGTGCAAGTGAGAATAAAATAAAAGGGCTAATCCCAGAGGCATTTCAAGAACCAAAAGGACTTTGTGTCAGATTCTATATTGGAGGATGAAGTAAAAGGTAATTAAAGTCATTTAAAATGAAGAGATTTAAGATCATTTAAGTTTCTATTCTGGGAAGGAAGCTGGAAAAGTAATGGAATAAAAACATCCTTTTATAATGCAAATAATCATTCACTAGTTTTTCAGCACTGTGAATTCAGCACAGGAGCTCTAAACATTTTAGGAAGGAGGAGTTTCCTTATATTTTTCTGTAACCTTGAGACCACCAGTCAGTTCTGTCTGTGGCAATGAGATGAACATTCATAGATGCATGCTGTTTCCGCTGGCTCTTAGAGAGTGAATCGGAAGTAGTGTCGTACAGTTTTTAGCTTTTTTTCACCTCCAATTCTAGCATTGTCCGCAGCTTCCAGTCCTTGGTCAGATTCATAGTGATCAGCCTTGGATATTCCTGTCCTAGAAATTGTTTTTGTTTTGTGCACGGTGCCAAGAAGAGAAAACGGGTGGCGTGGCACCTCTGGGTTTAGCAGTGAGACGCACCTGACCGTCTGTGTTCCTGTGACCCTGGTTAACTTAACAGACTTTAGTAATCACTTGGTATGTGTCAGACACTATGACGGACCTAGTGATTTGAGCTACAGATAATGTGCTGTACCTGCCCACGAAGCGTGTTGGGTTTAGTAGCAAGGTGGTATTGGAAGGAACGTAAATTAGAAACTGATGGAGTGACAGGTCGTCAGTAGTGATAGGAATTGAGGGAGGCATAAAGTGCCTGGCACTAGTAAATATCTCACATTTTCTGATCCTCTTTCCTTACGTAGCTATCCAGTGTCCTTCATGTAAGTGCCTACACTTAGCAGGCACTCTGTAAATGCTTGTTGACTGAAAGAATAAATGAATGAATGAGGGAAGAATAGACTACTGTCCTGAAGTTCTTCAAAGGAAGTAAAACTGTTCTTTATCCACTATAGTTTGAAAGCTTCAAATAAGGATTTGAGAGGCATAAGAACTGACTTAAAATATTGCTAACACCCAGTTTAGTATTCAGTCCCTAGCAGTCTTCCCTGGGATGTGTTTTGAGAAACCATGTTTGTTCTCAGTGACATCAATTTCAAGGGTTTAGGACTATACCCCCCAGATCCTGCTTGCCCTTAATAACTGTTTGTTCAAGCATCTTTAACTATATTAGCTAAACCCTTTTATGTTACTGCTCAGAGTGACCCGGTCCCTAAGTTTACTATTTGTTATTCAAAGTATATTACTTACTTAATCTGTCTCTTTTTCATTAATTTGCCTTGAGCTGCTACTGTGTCTGGACGGGTGTATATGTGTGTGATAACTGAGGTGAAGTTAAAGGGGAGAGAGCTGTAGGAAGGACATGTTGACCTGCACGTTGTATATATATGTACACGTGCATCTCTAAATATTATTCATCATGCTTTGACTTAGAGACAGTGACCGATAGGTGACTGTGCAGTTGAATAGAGGGACAATGGGACATTCCCACACATATCCCAGTGATCTCACAGGTATGATGTAGACTACAAAAGGCGGGAAAATACTGGCCTGGGTCATAGTGGGTACATTGCAACATTGTGTTCTTTTCCCTGCTTGCTCCTCTGTTAGGATTCTTCTGATTTCAGACTAAGTTTGAGACAGTTGTCCTCAAGAAAAATCTCTCTGTTGTGTGGTATAGATTTGGCAGTGTCCTTACCCTGGCTGATCAAATGGGAAAACAGTGTAGTTGAGCTCTAGTTAAGTTGTTCCATTTTCATACTGTCTGAAAACAGTCAACGGGTCTTCTCCTCTGGAAAGAATATATGGATATTTGGTGTGGGGGGAGCGGGGGAGAGAGTGGGGAGTGATCACATAACACAGGTGGTGGTCTCCAAAGAGGGATCTTGAAGAGTGAGACTGTGATGCAGCTAAATGGTTTTAAGAAGAAGATTATGAAATTCTGAGGTGATGGCTGTAGGCGGTGAATCTGTGTGAGAAGCTGTAGAGAGGGCTTCAAAGCAGGAAGAGCACAGAGGTCCTAAAAGACAGAGACCCATGAAACACCTTTAGGCAGGGCATGCTTGAACCCGAGCTCACAGGAGAAACGAATAGTCTCTCCACTAACTCCAGGCAAGTTCAACCTTGGATTGTGGGAAAAGTAAGCTTAAATTCAGAGAATCTGGCCTGAGTGGCTGGAAAGAGGTGGGAGGGTCTGGAAGAGAGCCTCAAAGAAAGGTTAATTAAATGAAGACCATGACAATGTAATGTTTACCTGAAATTTAGCATGTATTTTGTACCTCTAGGATTCCCTCCCAACTATGGCTGCATTGTAATTCTGTGTTTAATCTACTTCAGTATGCCATGAGAGAGTGAGAGTTGGGGTGCTGCCGGAGCTTTGGTAGAGGAAAGGAAGTGTCTTTGATCCTTTAGAAATGATCTGCTAAGCAACAATCTGCCCTAGTCCTCTAGGTGAAGTTGCAGAAGGTTACCCGAGGCAGCAGTGGTGCAGTCCAATGAGGATGGTCTGCTTTAACCTTATTCTCAAATCCCAGCCCCCCCCGCCACATACATACACATTCTGTCCAGCTAGGGAATCTTTTTTTTTGTGGTACGCGGGCCTCTCACTGTTGTGGCCTCTCCCGTTGCGGAGCACAGGCTCCAGACGCACAGGCTCAGCGGCCATGGCTCACGGGCCCAGCTGCTCTGTGGCATGTGGGATCTTCCCGGACCGGGACATGAACCCGTGTCCCCTGCATCGGCAGGCGGACTCTCAACCACTGCGCCACCAGGGAAGCCCCCAGCTAGGGAATCTTAAAGTTAGTTGCCTTACTTTGAGATTCTTACTAAAAATTGCATATGTGGAATATAATTTTTAATCTTTCATTTCCTACTTTGATTAGTTTAAAATTGTTAGAAAAAAAAAAAAAAATTGTTAGGCCCTGGAGAAACCCTTGTGAGTTTCACTTTCTATTTCTTATTCAAAATACACATTCACATTTGGTACTGTTAGAGCTCTTCTGATATGTAAATGACTATCTTTGCCACGTGTATCATAAGGAAGCTTTATGATATGAAATATATAAATAAAGGAAGCTTTATTTATATATATATATAAATATATATAGAGAGAGGAAGCTTTATTTTATAAAATGAAAAAAAATAGCCTTTTCTACATTCCAAAGCATTCAATTTGAAAGAAATACTGAACAGTTGATTGATTTATTTCAGCTTAAAATAAAAAGGTCAGGAGTCGTAGTACAAATTACCTAATGCTTAAAAATATTCAGGGTGTTCTATAAAAAAGATAAATTGCTGTATCTAGTGCTAATGGTACCTTTTGTATCTTCTTTATAATATTATAAATAAATAAAACCTTTCTCTCTTTTTCTTAGAAAACTGGTGACTTATTTGCTATCAAAGTATTTAATAACATAAGCTTTCTTCGTCCAGTGGATGTTCAAATGAGAGAATTTGAAGTGTTAAAAAAACTCAATCACAAAAATATTGTCAAATTATTTGCTATTGAAGAGGAGGTAAGTAGTCAAGCTTTAATTAACGGTGTCATGTTTATTGTAGTTATTATGATTCGGGAGAAATAATCTAATATAAAAATCGTTTTATAAACAGTGGGCTTTTTAATGGTGAAAATTAGGGCTCATACCACCAAATATTTATTCTCAAAGATTCTTGAGCAGCTATAACAATGGAAATGAAGTCTCATGGAATCAGAAAAAGTATATAAGAAATAAAAGAATATAGAATATGGTTACTGGTATTATTACTAAAAACAAAAGCTAAAGTTAAATTGACATAATTATATAAGGATCAAGGAGAAAGTCAAACAATTCAAAGAAGGCTTTACAAAAAATAAAAATCCTTGGAATCCAGAGAGTGATATATGAAGTCCAGTTGTAAAAGACAGAATTGATTTTAGTGGGGAACAGTGAAAATAAAAATGTCATTAGAAAAATATAAATCCTGTTAGTGTGGGTAATCAATAAAATTACACCTTTTGAAAAACAGTTTGGCAGCTTATACTCCTCATACCAGTGATTTCTTTCTTTTTTTTTTTTTTTGTGGTATGCGGGCCTCTCACTGTTGTGGCCTCTCCCATTGCGGAGCACAGGCCCAGCCGCTCTGCGGCATGTGGGATCTTCCTGGACCGGGTCACGAACCCGTGTCTCCTGCATCAGCAGGCGGACTCTCGACCACTGCGCCACCAGGGAAGCCCCAGTGATTTCATTTTTAGTGATTACTTCTTAGGAAGTAATCAGAAGTGTAAATTATAATTTTATGCACAAAAATGTTCATTGCTGCCCTGTTTATAATAAAGAATGGTTAAATAAGTTAGAATGTTTGGCTAGTCACCCAGAGTTAGCTACACTCGAGGTTAAGAGCATAGCCCTCCAGACTGCCAAGTCTATTCGAAACTTCTGATGCAAGCTGCAGAGGAGTTTGGCAAACCATGCAGGTAGATACAGAAGTCCCCACCAGACTGCACATTGAGACACAAGCTGCAGGTTCAGGAGTCACCAGGGCTATCTTCCCTTAAGACCAACTGGCTACCCATTCGGGGCTTCCCATGACTGCCCTCAGATTTGATAATTTGCTAGAATGTTGAATGACTCACAGAACTCAGGTAAGCACTGTACAGTTGATTCTTGAACAGCACAGGTTTGAGCTGCCTGGGTCCACTTAAAAATGTGCGTTTTTTCCACTAAATATGTACTACAGTACTACACAATCCGAGGTTGATTGAATCTGTAGGTACGGAACCACAGATACAGTAAAGTTATGCGTAGATTTTCGACTGTGCAGAGGGTCAGCGCCCCAACCCCTGCTTTGTTCAAGGGTCAACTGTACTTACATTATAATTTATATTTTAGTATAGCAAAAAGATATAAATCAGAACTAGCCAAAGGAAGAGATCCATAGGGCCATAGGGCAGAATATAGGAGGGTTCCAAACATGAATCTTCCTTGTCCTCAGGGATACATTATCCTCTTGGCATTGATGCATGGCAATACGCACAGAGTATTGCCAACCCTGGAAGCTCACCTGAGCCTTTGGTGTGCAAAGTTTTTATTGGGGCTCAATCACATACTGCCTGCATGGCTGACCTGTAGTCAGCCCTTCCCATAGGTTCTGATAATACTTTTAGCCTCCATTTCCTCTGGAAGTTGGAACGGATGTGCATGTCCAAAATCCCCATCATAAATCACATTGTTAGACTGTCACATGGCCAAAACCCACAGACAGAGACACTTCTAGCAGATAGGACATTCTAGAAGCCTAGCATATCACCTCCCAGTAGCCAAGGGCAATGACCGGACCTCTCTGGCTAAAATTAATTCTTTACTACACAGTGGTTAAGCAGTAATAAAGAGAGATATTTAACAAATTTCAATCACCTGGGAGCATGCTTGTGTATAATGTTCTGTGAGAAAATCAGTATTAAAAATATATATACAGTGTGATCTTTTTCTTTTTTTAATTTTTTAAATTTATTTATTTATTTATTTATTTATCTGGGGCTGTGTTGGGTCTTCATTTCTGTGCAAGGACTTTCTCTAGTTGTGGCAAGCGGGGGCCACTCTTCATCGCGGTGTGCAGGCCTCTCACTATCGGGGCCTCTCTTGTTGTGGAGCATAGGCTCCAGACGCGCAGGCTCAGTAGTTGTGGCTCACGGGCCCAGTTGCTCCGCGGCATGTGGGATCTTCCCAGACCAGGGCTCGAACCCGTGTCCCTTGCATTAGCAGGCAGATTCTCAACCACTGCACCACCACGGAAGCCCTGCAGTGTGATCTTGATATATACAGTACGGTATACAAAGTGTTAATGTGTCTGTAATAAGATTTGATACATAGAAAAAAGACTGAAAGGAAACACACCAAAATATTAACATAATTATCTCTGGGTGCTGGGATTATGGGTATTTCTCAAATTTTCAATTCATCAGCATTCAATTATTTCATTTTTTCAAAACAACAGTTTTTTTAAACATTTCTTTTATACTACTCAATCGTAGAGAAATTTAAAATATTTTATGGGTATATATTGGGGATATGTAGAAAGAATTATAAAAGGAAGGAAGAATTAAAAGTTGGAGATGAATACTGGATTTAAGTCTCATTCATATTTTTGAGTTTCTGAAATGAGCACGTATCTTATAATCAATATGTATTTGTAATTTGGTAATATTTCTTTTTCTCTATAAAGCTGTTATTAAATTGATGATGTATCTTATATTCAGTGCTACATTAAAATTAAGGTTTAAAACAAATCAGCAGCTCAGATTCATATGAGCAGACTAGAACTTTGCTGCAAGAGGACGACTCAACTATTCTGCCACCTATTTATTTTTAAGGCTAGAACTCTGGGAACTCCTTGGCAGTCCAGTGGTTAGGGCTTCACGCTTCCCCTGTAGGGGGCACGGGTTCGATCTCTGGTCAGGGAACTAAGATCCCACAGGCTGCAAGGCGTGGCCAAAAAAAAGTCTAGAACTCCATTCTTTGAAGTAAAAGTGCTTGTCACAGGAAGAATTTCAAGTTTAAGAGATTTGTTAGAAGAACTAATATCCTAAATAAATGTACGTTATGAATTAGAAATTAAACATAATTTTGAAAGAATCATTATAACATTGTAGCAGTGATTTTCTAATTAGACTTGCTGTGGTTTGTCTTCAAAGACAAACCCAGTTGTTTTTTTTTTTAATTTATTTATTTTTGGCTGCGTTGGGTCTTTGTTGCTGTGTGCGGGCTTTCTCTAGTTGCGGCGATCAGGGGCTACCTTTTGTTGCGGTGTGCGGGCTTCTCATTGCGGTGGCTTTTCTTGTTGCAGAGCACAGGCTCTAGGAGCACGGGCTTCAGTAGTTGCGGCATGCAGCCTCAGCAGTTGTGGCTTGTGGGCTGTAGAGCACAGTCTCAGTAGTTGTGGTGCACGGTCTTAGTTGCTCTGTGGCATGTGGGATCTTCCCGGACCAGGGCTCGAACCTGTGTCCCCTGCATTGGCAGATTCTTAACCACTGCACCACCAGGGAAGCCTGACAAATCCAATTTTAATATGAATTTAGAAGATGTTAATTCTCATCTGTACAGTCAACAAATATTTAACAAACCCCAGGTATAAAGCAATTTAAAGTGCCTTCATTATTGTAGTAAATCCAACTTTTAAATGAAATCAGGTAAGTATTGGCATATAATAAAAATTTATTTTTTATATTGAGCCCCAATCAGTGATTTTTTTTTTTCAGGTAACAACGAGACATAAAGTACTTATTATGGAATTTTGTCCATGTGGAAGTTTATACACTGTTTTAGAAGAACCATGTAATGCCTATGGACTACCAGAGTCTGAATTTTTAATTGTTTTGCGAGATGTGGGTATGTTTGTTTATTTATATGATTATATATGTGTGTATATATAACTTAATGACATAAGAATTTTAAAAAATAAATTTCTTACATTCAAAGCCAAAGACCTTTATGGAGTGCTTTCTTAGATATGACACCAAAAGCGCAAGTACAAAAAGAAAAAAGATAGATAAGTTTCATCAACATTAAAAACTTTTGTGTTTCAAAGGACAACATCAAGTAAAAAGACAACCCATAAAATGAGAGAAAATATTTGCAAACCGTACATCTGATGAGGAATTTTTATCCCAACAAAACAATAAAAAGACAACCCAATTTAAAAATGGGCAAAGGATTTGATAGACATTTCTCCAAACAAGATATACAGATGGCCAGCAAGTATATAGAAAGGTCATTAGTCGTTAGAGAAATACCAGTCAAAACAATTAAGAGCTGCCACTACACACCCACTAGGATGGCTAAAATCAAGAAGACAAAACAGAACCAAGTGTTGACGAGGCTGTGGAGAAATTGAACCCCTCATATACTGTTGGTGGTGGTGTAAAAATGTGCAGCCTCTTTGGACAACAGTCTGACAGTTCCTCAAAAGGTTAAACAGAATTACCATATGACTTAGCAATTCCGCTAGTAGGTGTTTATCTAAAAGAATTTAAAATCCACACAAAAACTTGTACCAGTATTTATAATAACCAAAAAAAAAAGGAAGTAGCCCAGTATCCATCAACTGATGAATAGGTAAACAAAATGTGGTATATCCACACAATGGAATATTATTTGTTCATTACAAGAGTGAAGTAGTGATACATGCTATAATATGGATATAACCTGAAAAATGCTTAGTGAAAAATGCCAGACACAAAAGGCCACAATATTTGTATGATTCCGTTTACGTGAAATGTCCGGAATAGGCAGATCCATAGAGAGAGAAAGCAGAGTAATGGTCAGGGCCTTGAGGGGAGGGTGGAGTCGAGGAGTGACTGCTAATAGACGTGGGGTTCTTTTTGGCGTAATGGAAGTGTTCTGAAATTGGTGGTGACGGTTGTACACGCTGTGACTCTTAACTACTTTAAAAAATGAGTTTTATGGTATGTAAATTTTATCTCAACAAAGCTGTTATTAAAAAATATATGGCAACCAAAGGGAATAATATCTTCTTGGAAAGAAATGAATCAATATTCGAAGAATAGGAAAAGCCCAGTGATAAAGTATGAGGTTAGTGGGAATTCTTGAACTTGACACTGGAAGCAGTAGAGACTACTTAGGTGAGGGTAAAATGAAAAAGAAGCAATATATGCTACAGCCTAGTAAATCAAGTAGAAGTTATAGATGATTGATGCCTTCCTAAGTATACTGGTAGTTCTGAGCTTTCGTAATTGATTGTTGATACCCCTAAACTTATTTTTATATGTCATGCTTGGACATTCATCTGTCAGCTGTCAAACAAATGTTTCAGACTATCACTCTGTGACATTGCATGTCAGTTAGCCCAAACAGCTTAATTTCAGCAGTTTTGCCACCTTTGTCCTTAAAAAAAAAAAAAAGAAAGAAAAGAAAATGGCATTTTTAGAAGAGCACTAAGCATATGAGAAATATATTTTTGTGGAAACAAGTCTGACACTTTGCCTCCTTCTATTACTTTTTTTTTTACTATATTATGTATTGAGTCCAGTTTACTCTTTTGTGGAATTTTTTTCCCAAGGTAAAAATGTAAAATTGTGGTGAAAGATTATCTTTCTTGGGAATCTTCATTCTTAAGTTTAAGCAGATGGCCCACAGGTGTATAACCAAAAGTAATTCTGGAGGTCATAGGCTTAAGACTGTTGTGTTCCATTTTCTTGATAGTGTTTAAGAGAGATTGGACTCTTCCTTAGACCATATTGGTCCTTATCATTCTAAAACTCCTCATTACTCAAACATGGAGTACAAAATATAAGTATAATCTGTTACTTCTTTGATTAAAATGACTTTGGACCAACTTAGGTAAAAACTTACACTGAGTGAAAATGAATTAATGTTAATTAGTGAGTCTGATGCACACATACATATGCATAGATACCTACATTATGATTTCCTGTGTTTTATATTTATTGTTGAAGTGGGTGGAATGAATCATCTCCGAGAAAATGGCATAGTTCACCGTGATATTAAGCCAGGAAATATCATGCGTGTAATAGGGGAAGACGGACAGTCTGTGTACAAACTCACAGATTTTGGTGCAGCTAGAGAATTAGAAGATGATGAGCAGTTTGTTTCTCTGTATGGCACAGAAGAATATTTGGTAAGTCATGTATCACTAATAATTTTATTTAAAGAAGTTGGATATATTGTAAATATGGATAATTGGTCAACCAGTTCACTATGAAATGTCAACTTTTATGGCAAAAATTAAATTTTCTATTCTAAGGAATATGGTTTGTAATGAGGTATTAAATATTGGTTTCTCGGTTATTTCTGTTAAAAATTCTTACAAGTTTTATAATAATCTTAAATAATTTTACTAATGTTATTCATCTATATTAAAAGAAAGAACTGTCTGTACACTCCAGAAACATCTAACTAGTAAAGGCTTCCTTATTTGGAACAGAGCAGTTAATACATTACAAGCTTGTTATAGTACTCTTCCCTGTAGAGGAAACTTCATTATAATTCTGAAGCAGAAGATCCTCTTCAGGGAGGTTGGTTATTGAAAGACGAAAAGAATAGTTGTTAGAAACACATAAAATTGAATGCCTCTAAAAGATCTAATTTGAAATGCTAGAAAACTAGAAAAGCTCTGTGGTTGAAACAGATTATGTAGATGTGTTTGTGTGAAGTTAGTAAACATTTGAAACACTTAAGAAAAGACACTGAAAAATAAGTATATTTAACTTGTAATCAGGAAGTTTATAATATACAGCTATCACTAATTGCTCATGGCTCTGGGTTTTGTTTTAAAAGTCTTAGAATCTGTGACTTTTTTTCCAACTGGATTCTGCCATTGTAATCTTATAACATGAATAAAGTCTACCTGGCCCCATAGCTTTATTCAGATTATACTAAGTCTGGCATGAATTAAGATGTCTTGTTCTATCAATATATCTCCCCAAATTAATCTATTATATTTTGATAGTCTTTATTAAGAATACCTAAAAATGGATTACATTCATCCAACAGTTATTTAGGTACCAGGCACTGTTCTAGGAACTGGGACTTCTGCGATGAACCAAATGTACATGATTTCTGCTCTTATGGAACCCACAATCTAGTGAGGACAACAGACAAGTAAATAAGATAAATTCAGATAATTAAAGTGTTGGAAAGACAATATTAGGTAATAAAATAGTGACTAGCAGGAGGAAGATAGCTGGGGGAAGCCTGCTTTCAGTCCTAAGTGAACTGACACTTAAATGATAAAAAGAAGCAAGCCATGCAGAGATTTGGGGGAAAAGCATTACAAGCAACTGCAAAGGCCTAGAAATAAGAATGACCTTGGATGTTTGAGAAACAGGGAGGATGACAGAATAGCTGCAATTTAGTGAGTGAAGAGGCAGGTGGTAGGAGTTGGAATTGGAGAAGTAAGCAGAAGGCAGCCGGAGCATACAGGCTAGTGGTTTCTACCGTGTATGATCGCCCCCTTTTTATAATAAATGTTTTACAATGTTCTTTTCAGTATCTTAAAAAGAAATTCTTAGATAATATAATCACCTGCATATCTAATTAAAAGAATAGCATAGTATCTTAATAATAATATAAAGGAAAATATAATAAAAATCATAGATAGTTAATATGTAAAAGTTTAGGAACACCTTCACTGGCAGAAAACGTAAGTAATCAGACGCTTTCACCTGTATGTAATAACACCTCCAGTGCACGTGCAGTGATAACTTGTGTGTTATATTGGTGAGTCACATAACACAGGTGTTGTGTTGTCACTGACATGATTTTCCAAAGCAGTGAATAATTCTTGATAAAGTTTCTAACTAAACAAAGTAGATTTACATGTACTGCATTCCTGTAGCTGCAAAAATACGTTGTTTACTTTATGTACAAAAATACATTGTTTATATATAAAACAAACTGAGATCATTATAAACCTCTTTCCTGCACAAATATCTGGCAAGATATTCAAAAGTCATGCAGGATGTCAGAAGCTTATTTTTCAGAACTGTTTCATATTTGACAGGATGTCTCTCATCTCTGGTCTCTGCCCACTAAATACCAGTAGCCCTTCCCAGTTACTGTGATAACCAAAAAAACCAAACAGCAGTACAGTACTAGCGTTCATGAGGTTGATCCCTATTACCAACTGTCAGTCTTTCACATATTCTCCTAGGACCACAGGTTAGCTTTTGCCTCTAACAGACTTTTAAAATGGAAAGAACGAAACATTTAAACATTATTTAAATTATTAAATAAATTTACTCCAAGTCCATGCTGTTCTCTTGGCTAAAATTTTACTCGGATCTGTTTTTCCTATTTCAGATTATGCCCAGCCCTGTTTTCTAATACAGTACACCACAATTATAAAATGAGACACATAATGGCCTGAAGCTCAGCAATCTAGAAATATTTATGTATTTAAATGAAAACTTTTCTCATTTTGGAATTCCCAGACCAGATGTTGAATCTTCTCCTTTTTGTGTGTTAAAGACCAAAGGAAACACCAGCATTTTTTCTTCTGCCATTTTTAATATGATGGCTATCTTAATAATATCTGAGAACTTGCAGTAGGTTTGTCCTTATGCTCCTATCTCAGATGCAGACGCCCAGGCCCAGTAATACTGATCCCTACACAAGTACAAGTAGCACATTTGAGACAGTGCCACTGGGCACAGATACGTCAGACCAGCATGTGTCAGGCCACAATCAGTCCGTCACTGCCCAGGGAAGGCCTTCCAGCTGTACCAATTAGGCAGTGTATTATTGCACCGTTTGAGGAGGTCCCCCTTTGTCTCCTTCTAGAATCGCTGTATCTCCTCTTCCCAGGTTGGCGGCCTCATGTTCCAGAAGATATCAGGCATGTCCAGGTACTCTTGGCCTCTTCACAGCACCTTGATACACTAAGTACTGGCTGCTGGGTCAAAGGTCTGGCCAGCGCTTCTTTGGCCAGTAGTTGCTTTAGGTGCTCTGCCACAGAACCAGCAAGACCACTCAGCCCCCATGTGTCTGGTAGGCATGTTGGGACACTCACTTAAGCTCCTCATGCTTATCACCTCTTCTGATTTCTCATTAAAATGTATTTCCCAAAAGAGTCCCACCCATCCCCCCAAAAAATAATAATCCAGGGCTTGTGACCCTTTGAGAGTCAGATTCATAAACTGCATCATTTAGAAACACCCTCCCATCACTGTTATCTGCATGGGTTCCCAGTCCCTTGGGTCACTGCCAAATACCACAATGTCGTAAGGCATTGTTTTCGTTTGGCATCATTTGGGAGATGACTCTACTTTGATCGAGAGTACACTCTTGTAGCTTTATCTTCGAAAAATCTTTTAAGTTCCAGCGCATAACTAACATAAAGACAAATGTCACGAAGCTAAGCATGTATGACCTCTGGTTGTCCTCTGCAGAGCTTAATGTCCATCACAGTCTCTGTCTGGATCTGTAAGCTCCTAAGCCATGCCCTGTAAGTTCCACCTGTTCTCCACAACTGTATCATAGTGTATTCTGTGCTTAAGGACGTGTGTTTAACATCAGACCAGCTACTTGTCTCAGTTGCTGTATCCCCCAGTGTACCTAGTCAGGCTAGTCCTCCGAATTAATTCTAGAAAATTAAATTTTCATCTCAGAGCCTATATGACTTGCTCAGCTGGATTGCATGTGAGAGATGAGGGAGAGGAGTCAAGGCTGCCTGATATGTTTTGGGTATGAGCGACTGGGTAGATGATGGTACCATTTACTTAAAGGATAAAGATTAGATGGAAACAGGTTTGAGTCAGAAGACCAAGGATCTATTTTGGATACCTTAAATTTAAGCTACCTTTTAGACATTCAAGAAAACAGTAGGATATATGAATCCAGAGCCCAGGACAAGAGATAGTTTGGGGAGTTAAAGGATATAGGTAATATTTAATGCCATAGGCTTGAATGGGAGATGAGGAAATAAGGCAGTTGTAAGTGTGGACAGCTATTTTGAGTTTTGCTATGGAGGGAAGCAGAGATTTGGGTGATAGCTACAAGGGGATGTAGGGTCTATTTACGGTTTTTTTTTTAAATGGGAGATATTAAAGCATGTGTGTACGCTGAAAGGAATGATCCATACGAAGGGAAATTGATGCATAAAATAAAAGTGGTAGTTACAGGAATTGATTTCTAGAATTGGTGAGATGATATGATGGGCCCCACAACACAGATGGAAAAGTTAGCCTTTGATAGGAGCAGTTCCATTATAACTGGAAAGTAGGCTTAGCTCTGGACACAGATTCAGGTAGGTTGGTATTTGGTAACAGACATAAGGGAGAGTTGATCTCTGATTTCTTCCATTTCCTCATTGAATTATGAAGTGAGGTCATGAAAATTGAGGGTCGAAGGAGACGGTGTTGGAGATTTGAGGAGAACGGGCAAGATGTGAAATAGCCTCTTCAGATTGGGAAAGTGAAATAATTAGGAAAATATAATAGAATTTCCAGGCATCACTGAATACCCATTTTTGTGTAATGTATTATAGAACACAAGTTAGTAGCTTTTTCTTTTCTTTTTAAAGCATCCTGATATGTATGAGAGAGCAGTGCTGAGAAAAGATCATCAGAAGAAATATGGAGCGACTGTTGATCTTTGGAGCATTGGAGTAACATTTTACCATGCAGCTACTGGATCACTGCCATTTAGACCGTTTGAAGGGCCGCGTAGGAATAAGGAAGTGATGTAAGTGGTTTCTCCATCTAAAATTAGAAATAATTTTTTAAATGTATCTCTATCTTATTTTGTTTCATCATGTTAGAGGGGTACGCTACTGAAAATTGATCTAGCCATCATTTCTGATATTTTAAGCTATTTGGTTTTTTAATAAGAATGCAGCCTTATCAGAGTGTATAGGCATACTGTTTCATACCATGTTTAACTATCTTATGTACAAAGCATAAATGGCATCCAGTCTTTGATCCATATTAAAAATATACTGCTTTCTGGAGTTTATTTCAGTGCACTGTATATTTAGTTTTCTGTGTCCTTATCAGGTTTTTTCCTCCATGTAACCAAAAAAAAAAAAATAGAACTTCTGTGGAGTACTAGAACCATTACTGGATCAAAAAGAAATACAGGGGCTTCCCTGGTGGCGTAGTGGTTGGGAGTCCACCTGCCGATGCGGGGAACGTGGGTTCGTGCCCCGGTCCTGGGGGTCCCGCATGCCCGCGGAGCGGCTGGGCCCGTGGGCCATGGCCACTGGGCCTGCGCGTCCGGAGCCTGTGCTCCGCGGCGGGAGGGGACGCAGCAGTGAGGGGCCCGCATACCGCGAAAAAAAAAAAAAAAATACGGTTCTTACCCTGAACTGACCTGATTTCTTTAACCATTTCAAAAATAACGTTTAATGTAATATTACATTTTTTTCGTGTTGCAGTTTCAGTCCAAAGCCTGAATGCATTTTACTAGTACATTATACATTTATGTACTCACATAATTATTAGGAAATAATTACTGTGTACAGAGTCACTACTGTAAACCAAATAATGGAAGAAAAGAGGGATGGATTTTTAGATGTGAAATCTATTATAAAATTCATCCATACATTGGCCACACTTTTTATGTTAAAAGAAATTAGTGAATGACCTTGCCTTATGAGAAACAGCCAACCTATGTACACATAAAACTATGAGGTTATGATTGTTTGGTTTAGTGAAGTAACTCATTTGACAGCCTAACATGTTCAGCCATTCTTTTGGATCTTAACATTTCTCTCAGAACTTTATATATATGTTTGACCCTGCCCTTTATAAGCAAACATGATAAAGTAACAATCACAACTGTAAATATACAATCTTTTATCTAATCTCATCTCAGAAAATTAGTAGAAGCATATTTTCTCTTTTGTTTGCGGAAGTAAACCAGTTCAACTGGTAACGATGACTTTTGCTAAAACCTGGGTATCTAAATGTTTTCCAGCAAGGACAGTGTACAAATTCATGGGAAGAAGTTATCCATTACTGTACTGATGATTTTGGTATAGCATCATCTTGAGACTGCTTTACAGCAGTGTCCTTTTTATAAAATCTCCTCATTAATGAAGGCTAAGAGTCAATTTCTGTTTTTCCTCATTAAACATAAAGTGTGTCCAACAATTAATCATGTTTTTATTGTCATAGGTGTTTTAAAACAGTATCAGCATGTCTTGCTCCCCTAAAAATAGATTAAATAAAAGTGTGATGCTCCCTAATAAAGGAAACATGACTTATAAGCAACTAGGAATACCTGATGATTTTATCTGACCACCATGTGGGCAGATAATACCATTAGAAGAATTTTTTTCTTTATTTGCACAGAAACTCAACTGTTTATGAATACTGATGCTAATGATTGTTCAGAAGCGCTTAAAGAAGTAATAATGACTGTTTTACTTTACTATTGAGTGATGTATTCATCTCACATTATAGCCATGATGATCCCTCAGCATCTCATTTACATGTTAATAAATGTATTTGTATATGGATCTTAACAAAATTAGTTAAGTTTTTTCAAGAATTTATAAGCGTTACCTTGATTAAGAATTGTCATTCATTCTATTTACTTCTCTTTTCTTGCATTAATCTCACATATCTCTGCTTATTTCTCCACAATCAAATGGTTCTCACATGAATGCAACTTATTTTTCACATTAATTTCCTTCTTCTCTGAAAAATCTCTTAAGGCAGAAATCCTGGCTGCCTCTACTGAAGAAGCAGCAAGCGGTCCAAATCAGTTGTACTGGTTTCTTCTGCTCTTTTAAAGAATATATTAATTTGCTCAGAGCACATTTATGTAGACATTAAACAAACCAAAAAAATTATGCCAGAAATAATATTTATAAACTTATGTAAGATTCTGCTGTGTTATGATTTACATTTTCATCTGGAAGGCATGAACCTTGTTTTCCTCTCCTACTTTATGGTTTTGTTTTGGAAAGTGCTGACACCTGAAAGGCTGCCTTGCCTCTATCATTATTAGTATTCTCTAGCTTCCCATCCATCTCTTTCTTTAAGTCATCTTTATTTTTGTCACCTTCCTCGAGAAGCAGATTAAGTTTTGACTTTTAATTTTGGTACACACATCTATTCCTATATGTGTATATATGTTTTCAATATGCAAAAATTTTCTGTTACTGTGCTATGTGTAGTTTTATCTTTTTTTTTTTAAAGAAAGCTATTGTTCATTCTCCAGTAATTTCATGGTCCAGTTGACTGTGCCTTTGGATAATCTGGGTAAGAGGGATTAGATGCTTTTTTTATGGTCTAGAGATATTCTGTAACATAACTTTTTTTGTGTTTGCTCAATTTTTTCAGATGGAAAAATTAATATTTTTGTTGTGAACATCAAGATGCTGTTTTATGGCACTGTGAGAACCCAAATGAAAATTAATTATGGCATAAGTAAAGTAATCGTACAGCCACTATTCTACTTCAGTCAGTCATATTCAAAGTATTTTGATTGTTTTATGGATCCTGTGAACATCAATCACAAAGTTTCATCTAGTAGATAATTGTAGGTGCAACTGAGGAAGTATTTTTGCAAAGCCCATTGATAGGCTATGCAGTAACAAACTACTTATTTTAATCTGCTTTTATTCCCCCCAAGGTATAAAATAATTACTGGAAAGCCTTCTGGTGCAATATCTGGAGTACAGAAAGCAGAAAATGGACCAATTGACTGGAGTGGAGACATGCCCGTTTCTTGTAGTCTTTCTCGGTAAGTATAGTGTACCCAGTTCTCTTCTGCACTTTGGTGTTTGGAATCTTTGTTGACTAAAGTCACAAATACTTAAGCGTAGTTTTGTTTTGTTTTGTTTAATGTTTCAGTAGATATTATTAAACCATATGCCTTGATTCGTGATTTTCATCTTTGGCAATATAAAGATCGATTTGGGTCTATGTAAATAATTTTGCCAGATCTCTTTTAGGACATAGAGTGTACATACATCTTTGAGATTGCTAATCACTGGTCTTGGAATTGTGTGCTATGTGGGGATCCAGCTAAGGACCTTGGTATCTCTTGTGCTGACCTTCATAATGACATAGCACAAATAGTGGCACAGATAGGAATAACTAGAGTTCTAAAAAACAAACACTCAAGAAGTTTGATATTTTCCTCATTTTCAAAAAGTAATCATATTGTTCAAAAGGTGAGAAATAACAGTTTTCGGGACTTCCCTAGCGGCACAGTGGTTAAGAATCCACCTACCAATGCAGGGGACACGGGTTTGAGCCCTGGTCTGGGAAGATCCCACATGCTGCGGAGCAACTAAGCCCATGCACCACAACTACTGAAGCCCGCGCACCTAGAGCCAGCCCATGCTCCACAACAAGAGAAGCCACCGCAATGAGAAGCCCATGCACTGCAACGAAGAGTAGCCCCCACGAGCCGCAGTTAGAGAAAGCCCGCACACAGCAACAAAGACCCAACGCAGCCATAAATTAATTGATTAATTAATTAAATTTTTAAAAAAGAAAGAAAAACAGTTTTCTACTACTTTTTCCAGCATTTCAAATGTTCATATAGGTCTTACTTATTATGGCAGCCAGAACTCAAATTATATATGAATCCTGTTATCACAAAGAGAGATTTAAGGTAAAAGAAATTAAAAGTAGAGGGTAAATTTTTTTTCTGTTGCTATATCTTTTTTTTTTTTGAAGTATATTTGATTTACAAAGTTGTGTTAATTTGAGAGTAAATTATTAGATTTTACTCTAGAAATAAAACCAAGACACTCATCAATATTTAGAATTTGTAATTACTGAATTAACTTCTATTTTTCCTGAGTGTAGGAATTGTATAATCCACAAGTGAACACACACAGGTTATGATTTACTGGCTTAATGCCTTTTATAATCTGTGGGTGCTCTTTGTATTACTTTCAACATACAAGTAAATAAATATATTTATTCAGAATATTTATTTAAACTATATATATATCACAAGCTAATAAAATATGTCCTATTATTTTATATATTGCTGTGAAAACTCATTTAAACTGGTAGTTCCAGTGCTGAAATCATTTTTGAAAACCACTACCCTGACAGTTTCATTTTTCTGTGTTACTTAAAGAAAAGTCTCCAGGGCTTCCCTGGTGGCGCTGTGGTTAAGAATCTGCCTGCCAATGTAGGGGACACTTCGATCCCTGGTCCTGGAAGATCCCACATGCCACGGAACAACTAAGCCCGTACACTTCAACTACTGAACCTGTGCTCTAGAGCCCACGAGTCACAACTACTGAAGCCCAAACGCCTAGACCCCGTGCTCCACAACAAGCAAAACCACTGCAATGAGAAGCCCACACAGCTGCAACAAATAGTAGCCCCGGCTTGCCATGACTAGCGAAAGCCTGTGCGCAGCAAAGAAGACCCAGTGCAGCCAAAAATAAATAAAATAAATTAAAAAAAAAAAAAGTCTCCAAAATAAAATTGTGTCATGCAACTAGAATTATCAAGAGAAGGTCACTTTATTGGAGAGCAGAAATTTAATATTATAATAGTGATCTGTGTTAAATTTTGATTTGGAAAATACTCATTTTGGAGATCTCAGGCAAAACTGATAACATTTAAAGGGGTCAGGAAATGAGCACCTGCTGTTTAATAACTATATTGCTGACACGCAGACTCAATAATTTGACAATCTGAACTATATATTGCATATTTCAGGAGGGTAACAGGCCTTATTTATCTAATTATTCTTTAGTACACCAAGTTATAAATTTTTTGATAAAAATTGCTCAGGTATCAGAAAGTATATTATATGATTTTTTTTTAATAGTAAGGACTTTAAGTACTACCAATCAGCAATAAAATCAACTACCAAAAATGTAACAACCACAGAAAAAAGATAACCATCCTCTTTCTTGTATGTATTAATTAGTCAAGACTGGATAGCCAATGAGAAAAACCTAACCCAGTTCGTTAAAGTGAAACAAGATTTAAGTGGAAAATAGATAGACATTCTAATTCAAAGTTCACATGTGTATGTAACTCAGAGCCCAGTGGAATCCTCAGATTCAGACTGTCATGAAGACTTGGTCTCTTCAAATCATTCAGTTCTGCTTTTCTCTGATTTCTGTTTACTTTCAGCCAGGCTCTTTCCTGGCAGCCACAAGATGGCTGCTGGCATTCCCAGATTCACATTCTCACAGCTTTGGAAGCTCAGTGGAAAGACAGACTTTCTTTCTCGATAGTTTAGCAAAGAGTTCTGGGTTGATTCTTATTTAACAACTTACATGCTACCACCTGGCCACTTCTGACCAATCATAATCACCAAACCTGACTGTCATGCCCATCTATGCACAGGGAGTAGAGTTAGAGAGTAGAGAGGTGTGGATTCTCTTACAAAATGAGGGAGAATAGATACTTATTAGGCAAAAATTTTAATGTCCACTGCATACCTTAAAAACTGTTAACAGGCACGGAATTATTCCAGTGTCTGTCGTGTAGTCAAGAATATATTTTTAAGACTACTTGAAATTCCATAATTGAGTCTATTTAAGCAGATTTTAAAATTCAGTGAAAGCATGAGAAAGAATAAAGGTCCTTCCATTCTTTTTTTTTTAATGTTTAAGTTTATTAGTCAAAGATTATTCCTAGTTGAATTGGCATTCATTGATTGCTAAATGATTATAGTAATTTTCCTTTCTAAAGAAGTGTACTACAAAAGGCGTATGAATTCAACATAAAAAATTACGTATTGGAGTGACGTATTAAAAGGACATTAATGACCCTGAAATTAAACCATTATCTTATCCTCATGACCACAGGGTTCCAATCAACTTATCTCACCTGGATAGCATGTATATACAATGTTAGAATATGTTTGGAAAAGTGAGGAAACTTGGGAAGGAGAGAATCAAAGAAAATAATCTGTAAAAGCTAACATAAAAATACCGTAACCCCTGGTTCATTGACAGGCAATATTAAATCAAGGTTACCTGGCTTTCTGAAAAGTTGGCAGATTTTTTACAATTTTAAATTAATCTAATCTAATAATAGTTCCTTTGATTTGTTGGTAAATATTATGATTTTGTACCTAGACAGAATATAACACATTCACTCTTCATGTAACTTTTTTCAATACTATTTTAGGGGTCTTCAAGTTCTACTTACCCCTGTTCTTGCAAACATCCTTGAGGCAGATCAGGAAAAGTGTTGGGGTTTTGACCAGTTTTTTGCAGAAACAAGTGATATACTTCACCGGATGATAATTCATGTTTTTTCGCTACAACAAATGACAGCTCATAAAATTTATATTCATAGCTATAATACGTAAGTACCTCTTTATATTTTTTTCCTGTACTGTAATGTCTTGTTATATAATAATTACGTATCTTCATAAATCAGGAGAGGAAGTAGAAAGGATGTCCCAGCTTCACCAGAGGTGCCCACTTTCTGCTTAGAAAACGTTTGAGTGCTGAGTAAATTCCTTTTCACTTATCTTTGGAGTAAAAGGATTAGTTTTCTAATTTTCTAAAATTTACAGGTAAATTAGCTTGTTCTTACATTGCAAGTTTTACAGGACTATTTTCCTTTCTGTGCTTTCTCTTAAATTACATAATCACATAACTACAAATAGCATTTACTAGTAAATGGGCCATGTTTTATTAAGAATATTGTCTTGTCACTTAAAAAATATTAAAGTGTAAGTCTTAAAGATAGTTAGTGTAGTTATTATTTGCATATGTGGCATAAAGCCCTTATTGAGTACTAGGGAAATAACCATTTGTTTTATCTTAAAAAAACACATTACACCCATGTGATAAAAATCTACCCATGTGATAAAACTACATAACTAAATCATACACATCCTTACATGTGGAACTAGGGAAATCTGAATAAAATAGGTGGATTATACCAGTGTCAAGATCCTGATTGTAATATTGTACTATACTTATGCAAGATGTTACCATTGGGGGAAACTGAGTAAAAGGTATATAGTGTCTCTCCATATAATTTCTTTCAACTGCACATGAATCTACAAAGATCTCAAAAAAAATGTTTTTTAAAATGAAAGGGAAAAAAACATTACACCCTTTCTATATGCCTTAATTGCTGTTTGACAAGACTCAGCAGTTTTGATGCCTCATAAAACTCAAAAAGAGACTTTCACTGATAATTTATTAAGGAATAGAATCAATTAGATGGAATAATATTTTAGACATTTTTGTGTAATCTATATCTAACAATATTATAAACATTAAATATAATGTAAATATAATGAATAAAATAATATTCATATAACGTTGGTTAAAATATATTATTCATTTTTATTTTGGTGCTTAATAGCCTGAATAGATATGTACCATAGGTGTTGGCCACTATTTCATCTTAAGAGTGCATGAACATAAAAAGCCCACCCAAGCCTGAGCCAAAAATCACAGCAGAGGCTTTTTGAAAGTGGCTTTTTTTTTGTTTGGAATCACAACATTGCTGCTGGAACATTTAGTTGATTTCATGAATCTGTTTAGGGAGAATCTACCTTTTTCCCCAAAACATCATTTTGAAAATGCCTGATTTTATTAATTCATTTAACAAACATTACATAGTCATGTTGTAAGTATTGTTCTCAGTTCTTTATATATTTAAATCATTTAGTCCTCACAGCAATTCTGTGAGGTGGAGACTGTTATTCCCATTTTATAGATGAAGAACCTCAGCACAGAGGAGTTAAGTAACTGAAGGTAATACAACAATTAAGTGGTAAGTGGAAGAACTGGAATTTGAATCCAGCTGTTCTGATTCCAGAGTCTGTGCCCTTAAACTTTCTGCCATATTGGCTCCCTGTTATTAAATATTAAAACTCCTGTGTATTGCACATATCCAATATAGGTATCAAACATAAAAATATTTTAGAATTGATTGCTGTATAGGCAGATTATGTGGAATTTTCAATTTAATAGACTTTATGGTATCCACATCAACAGAGCAGCATTTCTGTGGACTGGTCATGATCTAAAGTATCACTGAGAAATAGATGTTGTGGCCCTCGTTAAAAAAATTTTTTTTACCTCTTTTTTTATCCCAATTATGTTGTCCTTTTGGATTTTTCTCACACAGTGCTACTGTATTTCATGAACTGGTGTATAAACAAACCAAAATTATTTCTTCAAATCAAGAACTTATATATGAAGGACGACGTTTAGTTCTAGAACCTGGAAGACTGGCACAACATTTCCCTAAAACTGCTGATGAAAATCCCATCTTTGTAGTAAGCCGGGAACCTCTGAGTACAATAGGATTGATATATGAAAAAAGTAAGTTGGGATTTTTCTTATTGTTCTTACTAGCCATTTAAAAAAAAAAACCCTGAGAATTCCCTGGCGGTACAGTGGGTAGGATTCCACACTCTCACTGCTGAGGGCCCAGGTTCAATCCCTGGTCAGGGAACTAAGATCCCACAAGCCATGCGGCACGGCCAAAAGAAAAAAGAAAAAAAAAACTATAAAAATGATTGTCATCTTCATAAAGTCGACTGATGATGACATTAATGTAGAACTTTTATAAATATTAAAATTTTGTAAGTTAATTAGAGTAGTAGTAAAATTTAAAACCCTGTGTGCAACAAAATTTGACATTAAATATTTTGTTTATAAAATGGTAAAAATAGTTTGTCATATATGTTTTATTGTAGCTCTCTGCTTTTACTATTTTACTAACACTCAAAATAACCTTCTGTATCATAAATCTCAGCAAATATTTATTGTTTCCAGGGTGAATAGGACACTTTTCCAGGCTTTGAAGTTTAAGAAAAATTAGATCTGCATTTTGGAATCTTTTAAATTATTAATTCTAGTGGTGAAAAAAAATTACCTGGATTTTTATATTTCTGTTTAGATCTTGGGATTTGATTTAGATTTAAAGGAAAGCATTGAGCTTGTTATGTTGGAATATATTTAAGAAAAAGAAATGAAACTCCTTAGAAATAGTGCAGGAAATTTGTTAAGGAATGAGCATTTTGTTCAAGTGGTTTTCTTTAACCAGGAAAAGAACATTAAAGAGTTTTACCACTAACATTTAATTTAGAGGTAATTTAGAGGTTAATGTTTAATTTGGAGGTTGATGTATGAAGGATGAAATAATTCATAATTTTTTATTTCTGATTTTAATTATTTCAGTTTCCCTCCCTAAAGTACATCCACGTTATGATTTAGATGGGGATGCCAGCATGGCTAAGGTTCGTATTTAATTAAATGACTGTATAAACATCTGAATTAAAATTATCTTATTAATAGTGGAAGCAATAAAAAGTGTATCTTTATATACACCTATGTAATTTAGGAAATTACTCATTTAGATTGTTACCCATGACAAATTTTTGTGTTCTTTCTTCTTCGTATCCTTTCTTGAACTCATAGGAAAATTTTCTCCATTGAGACAGTGCATTTTTACCATCATTATGTTTATTTAAAATTTTTATTGCAGTTATATCTGTCCTTAGCTTTTAGAAATTAGTAGCTTACTGTGTTTTTAATGATAAAAACACAAAAGCTTGAAAATTTTTATGTGAAAGTTTTTCTTACCCTGTACCACAGTTCGCACCAAATATTGACACTTTGTATTTCTTCATTAGGCAGTAACAGGAGTTGTGTGTTATGCCTGTAGAATTGCCAGTACCTTGCTGCTTTATCAGGAATTAATGCGAAAGGGGATACGATGGTTGATGTAAGTAATGGATTGAAATTTGAAAATTCATCTTCACATAGGCCTCATTAAATACCTGGTAATCATCCCATCATTGATGCTTTACCTCTTCAGACTAGGTAGGGTCACGTGTATGATTTTTATTATAATACATTTGTTTCACAGTTTACAAAACATTTAGCAGCTGTTTTTTTGTTTTTTTTTTTTTTTGTGGTATGCGGGCCTCTCCCGCCGCGGAGCACAGGCTCCGGACGCGCAGGCTCAGCGGCCATGGCCCACGGGCCCAGCCGCTCCGCGGCATGTGGGATCCTCCCAAACCGGGGCACGAACCCACATCCCCTGCATCGGCAGGCGGACTCCCAACCACTGCGCCACCAGGGAAGCCCTGTTTTTTTTTTTTTTTTTCCATTTGATTCCTACAAAAATCTTATGAGACAGATAGGAACAAATAGTATCTGAATTTTAAAATTAAGAAAAAAAAATGAGAAAAATATAGGATTTCCCGGGTTGTCCAGTGGTTAGCACTCGGCGCTTTCACTGCCGTGGCCCCGTGGCCCTAAGAAACGTTTTGTGGATGAATATATGATATGTCATCTTTCCATCTGATAGAAATGGAGAATGAATAGTCTCTTAAGAATCGTGCCTCTAGTTCTATACAACGTCATTTGAAGTGTTTCAGTTTTATACACACATAATAATGGACTCAACAGTGCCCTTAGGCTTTAATGCTTGTGACAGTTTACGTTTACCCACCTCACACCTGTCCTTCCGTTCTCGAAAAAACAGATATGAAGCATTTCATCATTCTTGTTCTTCTGCTGCTGTTTCTAAGAAGAAAAAAGTATAAGGCTCTTTTTTTTCCTGTCACCTTTATGTTAAACCCATAAATTTATGCTTATAATTTTTTTTTATGTGTTCACATATCCAGTTTGTAAGCCTATGCTTTTCTCTTTCCATTAAGAAGCCTTTTTGTTTTTACTAAATGGTTTTTGGAAAAACCTAAGTGTTGACTCCATTTATTTTCATAGCATTGTTGCTAACAGCTCTTGTTTTCTCTTGCTGCTGCTATCTACTCCAGTCGCTGCTCCATGAAGCTTTTGTTTCTTTTACTTATTAGCTTTTAGTTCAATAAGTCATGAGAAAATAGTTTTTCACGTAGACCACTGTTGGCAAACTTTTTTAGTTAGTAAATATTTTAGACTTTGTGGACTGCAAATTCTGTTTTCATTTTGTTTTTACAACCTTTAAAAATGTAAATACGTTTCTTAGCAGAAACAGGCATCAGTCCTTAGTTTGTTGGCCCTTGATATAGATCAGAAGGTCTTCATTTATATTATATACTGTGTCATCCTGCTTAATAAATCAGACAATAGTCTACTCTGAGCATTAAAAATTAATTCTAGTGGTATAAAATGTAATGCTGTTCAGCTTATTTGTGTGATTGTAGATTAGTTTTGTTCCTTAATATAATTTTAATGCCTTAGATTTCTAAACTGTTAACCTGATAAGTGGTAATGGTTTTGTACGCTGGATAGGTATAAAGCGTTACAGAGATGCTTTCAGTAGTAAAAAGTGAATTGGCTTTCATAATGTTTCAAGACTGTCAAGAAGTTTGTCTGAACAGAAAGTAGTACAGCAGTGTAATTAGTGAAAGGCAAGAGAAAACAAATAATTCTTTAGATAAACTAATGGGAATATTATTATTTTTTAGAGAATTAGTTAAAGATGATTATAATGAAACTGTTCACAAAAAGACGGAAGTTGTGATCACATTAGATTTCTGCATCAGAAACATTGAAAAGACTGTGAAAGTGTAAGTAGACTACTTCCTTACTAATAGTGGTTAAAATGTCAATGATTTTCCATTTCTGTTTAGTTTGTTTAGTTATCCTTGGCATGATATAGCATGCCCTGCAAGTCTTTCTATTAAGGGACAACCTTAGATTAAGTCATTTCCTCCTAAGGGCAAAAATACTCAGTCATTTCAGTAAGAAATGAGTACCATCTTTTTGGTGGCATTTTCTCCTTCCCTTTGAAAAGGAAAAGGAATCTGAAATAGAAACATCTCATTTTTTTTACCTTGCAAAGCAGACAACTCTGCATAGGAAAATATAAAACCTGTGATCAAAGGAAGTAGGAAGAGGTATTCTAGAACTCTATTTGGGTAGTATTTTTAGAATTTGGAGATTACTTTTAGTTTACTCTTCCTTATTAATCTTACCCCTGAGAATGCCTTTTTGAAACAATGATATTTTAAACTGCCTTGTTCCTAGGCTATACTATTTGTACTGCACAGGAAATATAATAAGTGAAACTAGTATATACTCTTGACCTCCATTATTTCCGAAATCTAGTATTTCGACTATTATCCTGACATAAGACTGAAATAAAGTTGTCTTTTATAGTTTATCTCTTAATCTGCAAATTTATAAGCAGAAGTATATAAAATTCCTTCTTTACGGAGACATCAAGTTTTCTTGGGATCTGTTGCTTATACGCTTTGCATTCAATATTCTATTGTTAAATAGTTATGATAATAAAAACTCATAATTTATAAAACATCTTTTAAAATCTATGCTCATGTAAAATTTTTATGCTCATTTAATTTTTCTGTACTTGTTTTTCATACAGATATGAAAAGTTGATGAAGATCAACCTAGAAGCAGCAGAGTTAGGTGAAATTTCAGACATACACACCAAACTGTTGAGAGTAAGTATTTACAAAATTTTGACAATCGTGAGCTCATAATCTGTTCCTTTGCTGGCAAGATTAGATCCGAACTTTCCTAGAAACATGATGTACCTAAAGATCTCCAGAGAAAGAACAGCCTTTTCCCAACTTAAGGAACACTACTTTTTAAATAGACATGATATTGCAGCCAATTGATTTATTAATAGTTTTACTTATTACCCCCTTAATGTTGGTCCTTCAAGTTGCTTGCTACTTCTCACACTTTTATGTAATGCTGTAAAAAATAACTTTGTCTATAAAATATTTTCCATATTTTAGAAATATAAGGTAACACATTCTTAACATTAATGTTAAAGAAGACATAAAGCATGAAAAGCAAGATATGTATTTGACTATATAAGAATTTAAGGGGCTTCCTTGGTGACACAGTGGTTAAGAATCCACCTGCCAATGCAGGGGACACGGGTTTGAGGCCTGGTCCAAGAAGATCCCACATGCTGTGGAACAGCTAAGCCCGTGCACACAGCTACTGAGCCTGTGCTCTAGAGCCCGCCAGCCACAACTGCTGAGCCTGCATGCCACAGCTACTGAAGCCCGTGCACCTAGAGCCTGTGCTTCACCACAATAAGAAGTCCACATACTGCAACGAAGATTAGCCCCCGCTCGCCGCAAGTAGAGAAAGCCCGCATGCAGCAACGAAGATCCAATGCAGCCAAAAATAAATAAATAAAATAAATTTTAAAAAAAAATTAAAAAAAGAAAGAATTTAAGATCTCTATATGTTTTTTGGTTTGGTTTTTTCTTTTTTTTTTTTCCTTTTTGGCCACACCACGCGGCTTGTAGGATCTGAATTCCCCAGCCAGGGATTGAACCTGGGTCCTCGGCAGTGAAAGTGCGGAGTCCTAACCACTGGACCGCCAGGGAATTCCCAAGATGTCTTATGTTAAAAAAAATAATATTAAAAAACAAATAGATTGAGAAAATGAGATAAAGGGTTTTTTTATATATATGAAAATAGCTCATACAAATGCATAAGGAAAACATTAAATCTGCAGTAAATAGAGAACATTTAGAAATGATTTAAAAATGAATAGATCTAAGTGAAACTCTTGGAAAAAAAAGTTCAACCACAAGAGTAATAGAAAATTGCGTATTATAACAGTAAGATACCATTTTGTCTTTCAAATTAGCAAGGCTTTAAGAATTATATATAATGCCAATGCTAACACGAGCAGAATGCAAAGGGCACGCTTGTTTGTTGCTGGTAGCAGTATAAACCACCACATAAAACTTAATTTGAGGGCTTCCCTGGTGGCGCAGTGGTTGAGAGTCCGCCTGCCGATGCAGGGGACACAGGTTCATGCCCCGGTCCGGGAAGATCCCACATGCCGCGGAGAGCTGGGCCCATGAGCCATGGCCACTGAGCCTGCGCATCTGGAGCCTGTGCTCCGCAACGGGAGAGGCCACAACAGTGAGAGGCCCGTGTACTGCAAAAAAAAAAAGTATTTTCTATGTTTTTTAAAAAAAGAATATTAGATGTACGCAATGTTTTATAAAATATATTTTATATAAGATTTTTTATTTATTTTTGGCTGCGTTGGGTCTTCATTGCTGTGTGCGGGCTTTCTCTAGTTGCGGCAAGTGGGGGCCACTCTTCACTGCAGTGCACGGGCTTCTCATTGCATTGGCTTCTCTTGTTGCAGATCCCAGGCTCTAGGTGCGCGTGCGTCAGTAGTTGTGGCATGCGGACTCAGTAGTTATGGCTCGTGGGCTCTAGCGCGCAGGCTTGGTAGTTGTGGCGCACGGGCTTAGTTGCTCCACAGCATGTGGGATCTTCCCAGACCAGGGCATGAACCCATGTCCCCTGCATTGGCAGGCAGATTCTTAACCACTGTGCCACCAGGGAAGCCCTATAAAATATATTAATATTCATGTTTTATTATCATATTGTACTCTTGGTGGAATATAACCTAAGAAACTGTCCTTGCATTTAAAGATAAAAATAATTATTCTGACTTTGAACTGAAGTAATCTACAAAAGAAATGTTATTCAAACTTTAGGCTCCATTGGCGTTGTGATGATCATTTCTGATTTTTGGTAATCTGGATCTGAACACATTGGTTTTATTTAGCTTTCCAGTTCTCAGGGAACAATAGAAACCAGTCTTCAGGATATTGAAAGCAAATTATCTCCAGGTGGATTGCTGGCAGATACATGGACCCATCAAGAAGGCACTCATCCAAAAGATAGACAGTAGGTTATAACTGCATTGGCAGTTTCTGCTCTTATTATTAAATGTCCTTTTTCACATTGACTCAATTAATTTATTTGGATTTTTCTTTCTTAAATAGTGTAGAAAAGCTACAAGTCCTGTTAAATTGCATTACAGAGATTTACTATCAGTTCAAAAAAGACAAAGCAGAACGTAGTAAGTAAAATTTTCCATTTGTTAATCTGAGTCAGCCCTACTAGTTGTAATTTGGTTGAATTAATTTGGTATATTTGTAACGGTGTCTACATAAGTTATTTATTTCAGAGACTTGGTTCTGTCAGGGAAGAGGTTGAATGTATTAAAAATTATCCTTAAAACCAACCTTTTGAGTATTTCAAATCAGGGATCAGAGCTCTGAAACCTCTAGAGTACATGCACGTAATGGAAAGGAATGAGATTGGCCCGTGGAAACTGAGGGGGACTAGAGAGGAGGACCCCCACCCCCATGTGAAGGGAAGAGCCACTAGTCACATTCACCTGATTGTTTTTCCAGTGTTCCTAGGCCTCAAGAGAAGCTAGAAATAGACTTTATTAGAAATATCCTGATTTTTAAATGTTGGCAGTTAATTTTTTTTTTAACGTTAGCACTGTACAGACCAAATAAAAGCATTTGTGGGCAGTATCTACCCATGGGTCAGAAGTTTGTGACATCTGCTTTAAACTCTTAGCCTTTATGAAGTAATAATCTCAAAAAAAATTGCATGTGATTTTATGATTCTACATTTACAAGAGTAATACATATTCTTATTTTTAGGACTAGCTTATAATGAAGAACAAATCCACAAATTTGATAAGTAAGTGTCCAGATTATGTTTAATAATTATTTTTGGTTATGTTTCTTCTTAACATTGGAATTAATCATAATAAAAAATACATTTTAGTCTTGGCTTTATAGAATTGTTACTGTATGTGCACATATTTGAGGCCCACTCATCTGGCCCCTGGTTGAGAGGTTACTGAGACGGGAGAATAAGGGGGCAGTCTTCTTCTGCCTCCTGTGCTCTGATTGCAGAAGGACAGATAATGGAGAACATAGGCAAGGGCAGACTTAACCACCTCCTTAACCTTAACCTCATTCGATAAATAGTTTTTGACCATTCTCCACTATCAACTTTCTTTTTCTCCTCTTACTGCTATAATGTCTGTCTTAGAAACCTTAGGCTTTTTACCGTAAATATTCTAAACCCACAACGGTCATTACAGGAAATAAATTTCATATATTTGAAAATTCTTTAATATTGGAAATAGAAACAGTGACATTGGTTTAAGCCTCTGATTATTTCTAAATTACAGGCAGAAACTGTATTATCATGCAACAAAAGCTATGACCCACTTTACAGATGAATGTGTTAAAAAGTACGAGGCTTTTTTGGATAAGTCAGAAGAATGGATGAGGTAAGTAAACTTTCTGGGGGGTGATTAGTGATTGTCTGCACAATATATAATTTAATGTATATTATATATTTTAAGTAAAAATAATATTAGACTGCTTATTAATTGGTTCTTTTTGGTTTTCAGAAAGATGCTTCATCTTAGGAAACAGTTATTATCGCTAACTAATCAGTGTTTTGATATTGAAGAAGAAGTATCAAAGTATCAAGACTATACTAATGAGGTATAGCTTCAAAATTATCTAGAAAAAAAGGCTTTTTCCTACTAGGAAAAATTAAAATAAAATTCTTCTAAGTTTATATCTGATAATGATTGAGAAGAGAGAAATAGGGTATAATATGCCTATATTCAGCTCTGCTTGCCCACTTGTGGTATGTATTTTGAGCCAAGTTTTAAGATGTTTTACAGTGAAAAACATCTGATAGACCATTTTTTTAAATCATCTATAAGCAAAGTTTTTCTTAAAAAGTTTTAAGTATTATATCACTGATGGTTTTGAAATTAAAACTTAAAGCTTTAAAGGACTTATTAAAACCTGTAACATTTGATATAAGATCTGTAGTAAGTATTCTGTTCTGTGATTGATATGGTTTTTTGTTTATTTGTTTTTGATGTTTTAGTTACAAGAAACTTTGCCACAGAAAATGTTTGCAGCCTCCAGTGGAATCAAACATACCATGACCCCAATTTATCCATGTTCTAACACATTAGTAGAAATGACTCTTGGGTAAGAAATTTATTATTTGGTAACTGTAGTGTTTCCATTTGTTTTTATTTCATTTTGTGATCTTGCTCTTTTATTTTGAAATGTTTTATATTTGTTATGAATACATTTGCTAATATTATTTAATGACTTAGATCAATCTAGAGAACTAAACATACTATATATAAATATAAACTGTAAAACACTTGAATACTTTTTTTGAGCACAGGTACTTTTATCTTTATTTTGAATATAGTATGAAGAAGTTAAAGGAAGAAATGGAAGGGGTAGTTAAAGAACTTGCTGAAAATAATCATATTTTAGAAAGGTGAGTAATACAAAGATCATTCTGCCCTGTAATTATATATGCAATTGAGTACATAAACATACATCTATACTTGTATCTGTCTGTCTTCCTGTATCAATAGGTTAAGCAGTGGGAAAGGAATATTAAGTCAGAACCCTTAGGTTTTGTGAATTTCATGGTGCCTTTTAATGTGTTTGGGGTTCTTTCGATAAAGACAAGTCAACTGTGATTGATTGCATTTTATAGAAACACTGGTTAATAGAATTCTTTGAATCAGTCTGTGAAAACGAAAATCTTTTGCACATTTTTCAAAACATTTTCTCATAAGAATTATCATTTTCAATTCTGGATTCAGAGTTGCTTAGGAGATGCCAGCACTCTGATCAGTGCTATGTAACTCAGAGCCCTCTGAACCCCTCCTTGCACGTGAGCGCCATCTGTTCATGGAGTTCTTTGAGGAGCTGAGTGTCTGCTTATCTCCAGAGTCCTAATAGATCAAGGAGAAAGAGAGTTGGAAAATGTACAGAGCCAATAAAGCCACTTTGGTGGCTGTTTCCTTGTCTGGGTTCCTCAGAGAAGTTAAGTCCTATTTGGCCCATGAATAGAAGCCTTCTCTTTCCAGCCCTTAGGTGCTTCTCCACAGGTCCTCTCACCCGCAAGATATTAACACAAGGATTTCACATTTATGTGGTGTTTTGTACACTTGCAGGGCACTTTCACGCTGCATGGCCTCACTAAGCGTGCATTCCAGCCTTGCATTCCAGGGCACAGCAGATAGTCCTTGTCCATGTTCCACAGGTGTTGACGTTCATAGCTGAAAAGATGAACTGGAGCTGGAACCCAGCCTCCTATCTCCCCACTAGCCCTGTTCTCTCAAATAAACGACCAAACATGTTCATAAGGCTTGGAAAGATTAAATGTCAGGAAATCACATGATATTTGAGCTACATGCAGAAAGTTATCAGGTGCTTCTATAGTATTATCGATTTTTTTAAGTGAATGTAATGAATTGGTAAAAAAATGTTTAAACAATATATAATTGTAAAAATTGAAATAAAAGACCCCACCTCCTCTTTCTCATACCTCCCCACTCCCACAGAAGTGATCAGTATTAATAGTTTGTTGTGCATGTGTGTTTTATAAGAATGGAATCATTCTGTTCATACTAGTTTAGTCTCACTTTTTTCACTTAAGGCTGTATATCAAGGGTACTTTTTCATATCCATACATATAGCTCTATTTTTCTCATTTTCAGCAGCTGCCTGATATCCTAGTTTATGGATCTGCCATATCAATTTTTGCATCCCTATTTGTTGGGCATTTAAGTTGTTTCTAATTTTTCACAGTTACAAAACATGCTTCAGTGAACATACTTGTATATATACCTTCATGTGCTTGTGTAAGAATATTTGAAAGGTTGACTTCTTGATGTTTCTAGATGTGGAGTTGTTGGGTCAAAGGGTATGCACATTTGAAATTTTTTTATATATATATAAATTTATTTATTTATTTATGGCTGCATTGGATCTTTGTTGCTGCTCGCGGGCTTTCTCTAGTTTCAGTGGGTGGGGGCTACTCTTCATTGCGGTGCACAGGCTTCTCATTGTGATGGCTTCTCTTTTGGAGCACAGGCTCTAGGCACATGGGCTTCAGTAGTTGTGGCATGCAGGCTCAGTAGTTGTGGTGCATGGACTTAGTTGCTCCGCAGCACGTGGGATCTTCCCAGACCAGGGCTCAAACCTGTGTTCCCTGCATTGGCAGGCGGATTCTTAACCACTCTGCCACCACGGAAGACCCTGCACATTTGAATTTTGATAGGCGTTGTTAGTTTGTTCTCTAAACGGCTTGTTACAGTCCCATTGTCAACACTGAATGTTACCAGTTTTTTAGATGTTTGCCAATTTGTTTAGTAGAAACCAACATCTTGTTTTAATCTTGTTTTAATTTGCATATCTTTGGTTAATAGTGATGTCAAACATCTTTTTATAGGTTTATTCAATTTTTTTTCTGTGAATTGCCTATTAGGTTTTAAAGTATTTTTCCTATTGGTTTTCTATTGGTTTCCTATTGGTTTATAGCATCTACATAGTAATTATCTAACTCTTTATAACTTTTTATACATTTATGCAGTTTATAGTTTCTTCACAACTTTAGCTAAATCCTAAATTTATTCTGAAAGGCTAAAGATTAGCAAGTAGAAAAGACTATTAAAATATGTTTTAACAAAATTTTATATTGAATCACATGTTTTGTGGAATAAAATCCCCACTTCCCAAAGCATGTCCAATAAGTCATGTTTTATTTGCAGGCTTGACAATACATGGGTAATCAGACATGGCAGAATCATAACTTAAATATTAAATGACCACTTAAGGATTTGTGCCAGAACTAGCCAGGTCTTGTGCTCTGTCTCCATATGGATATCTATCACTTCAGATTTTTTTGTATCTAAAATCACTTAACATCATCCTTCCCAACTCAGTCTCCCCTGTAATTTACTCATCTTCTTCCCCTTTCTCCTCCTACCATGAACATAAATTATTTTATTATTTATTTTTTTAATGAATTTATTTATTTATTTTTGGCTGCGTTGGGTCTTCATTGCTGCATGGGCTGTCTCTAGTTGCAGCGAATGGGGGCTACTCTTCATTGCGGTGCGCAGGCTTCTCATTGCCGTGGCTTCTCTTGTTGCAGAGCACAGGCTCTAGGCATGCGGGCTCTGTAGTTGTGGCTCGCAGACTTTAGAGCACAGGCTCAGTAGTTGTGACGCATGGGCTTAGTTGCTCTGCAGCATGTGGGATCTTCCCAGACCGGGATCAAACCCGTGCGTTGGCAGGCAGATTCTTAACCACTGTGCCACCAGGGAAGTCCCCATAAATTATTTTAGACACTCACTCTTATTTACTCCCTTTCATCAAGTTTGGTAATCTTCCTTCAAACGTTTCTGTGTTCCCCCTCATCAACCTCATTTAGATCTCCTTTCACCCTACCTTGTGAGCCATGATAATAATCTACTACCTATTTCCCTAACCAGTTCTTCCCATCTGTCATGGGTTTTACAGCCAAAGTAATATTCCCAAATACTGATCTAATCATACCACTCCCTTGGCTCAAAAATTTCTAAATTCCTATTACCTAAAAAGTCAAGTCTAAATTCATACTTGAATTAAAAGAATATAATAGTCTGGCCCCAGCCTAATCACCCAACTTTATTTTATACTGTTCCTCCAAGTAACATTCTGTTTTAGCAAGATTCCATTCCTTACTGTCCCTGACTCCCAACTCCACATCTTTGCTTATAAATCCCACCCCACCAAAAGAAATTATCCAGCTCTTTCTAACACTTTCTAGATTACATTACTCCCCCATTTTCTCTTAAGAAGTCTTCCCAAGCCACTGAGTTGTATTTTTTCACATATTTATGATAGTGGCACTGTGTTTCAGTAAGAAATAGAGCAAATTATAGTTGGTTAACTCTTTAAAAATAATAGTTTATTCCTCTGAAAAGTATTTGATATTCTTCTTTAAAATGTTGGAGGCCAAATAAATGAATCTTTTGAGATCGCCTTTTTTCTTTTGTGTTTTAGGTTTGGCTCTTTAACCATGGATGGTGGCCTTCGCAATGTTGACTGTCTATAGCTTTATAAGAAGTTTGAGGCAAGTTTCAGTTTGCACAAGAAAATAATGTTGGGGCATTAAATGAATGCCTCTGTAGGTGGTCTCTTGTTTTTACATTTCACTATTGGATGTGGTCTTGTAAATATGTACAATACTGTAAATATATAAAAAATATATAAATTTTTGACTGCTAAGATGTAATTTTACTTTTTAACATTTATAATTATATGAGGACATTTGACCTCAGTGAGCACTGAGAAGAAAGCCATGACCGATACGTTGAGATACTTACTGATCCTCGACTCTTCTGAGTAAGACCAGCTAAGTCATATATCTTTGACTGCCTACTGGAAACATTTTTAAGTGGAACCAAAATTGGCATCCTTACAAATCAGTAAAGGCTGATTGTTAACACGTTTATAAGTGATAGAATGGAGAGGTAGCTTTTGTGAGTGGGGAGCAGAACCGAACCACTGTTTTACTAGGATCACAGTTTTTTTGAGAAGGATAAAGTGGCATTATCCTAGTTATCCTTGTATCTGTTTAATTTCAGGTAAATTATTGAGCAAAATTTTTAAAGTGATTTATTAAAAACTGTTCATTTTTATTTTGGCCATAAATGTATAATTGTCATAAAAATTTTAGGATCATTTCAACTGTTTTAAGCTGTATATTTCTTCTTTACTTTAATTCTGCTTACTACTTTATGAAGAAGTATCAATAAATTTCTCAGTTGTAATGTAAAGAGTTTGTATTTTTCTGTGTACAACAGTTTGAGAAACAAAAGTTATCTTTTGAAAAATAATGGGTGGTAATGGTAAATTATCCTCAGAAATTACACGAGGGGCAATTTTGTGACTCTTCTAAACCCACTGATTCCAAGTTTAGTAGAAGTTCTTTCGTAAATTCATAAATGTATGCTATACAAATCCAAAAGGAGCCTTCTCTTTGAAAAATATACACAGAGTTCTAGACTAAAGGATTGTGCTCAATGAGAAATTATTTTGCCCAAGAAGGATTTGATTTTAGTTTGGTTTCTGACTTAGATGACTGAAGTATGATCATGTACAACCTGTATATCATAAAGAGATCATGTCGTAAGTAGTAAATAAATTTGGCTGTCATGAACATTGCAAAACTGAAAACGGATTAGGATGTCATTTGAAATCTCAAATTGATGCATCATTGTAGTAGGGAATTTTAAGTGTCACATGTATACATTATAAAAATAAATGCATGGGTCAATGACGTTACTTTTATAAATACAGTTATCCCCTATCAAAAACTGTTTAGTCTGAGAGGGTATGGGGAAAGGGGGTATTTAATCCCTTTTAATTTTAATTTTCTATTTGACCATCTAACATCAGTGTCTAATTGTGTAGTTTAAATGTTTATATCACTGAACACTAGGTAAAATTTTACTTAAATTATGTAATCAGTTAATATATTTGCAGATTTCGTTTTTATTTAAGCACCTCTAGAAAAGAATACCAGTAAACAGACCCTTGCTGTGGGGATTGTATATGTGTAAGTTATACTGGTAAGAACAATTCTGTTCCACACTAGTATTAATTAAGACTAACTGTTCTATTCCCCATTACAGCAACATGTAAATCAAGCACTCTTGCTTTCAATATTTTACCCTGAAGTATGCATCCTCATTCAAAACACCTTATGTCAGTAAATACATGGTGACATTGGCCTGCTAACCAAATTTTCAGAGTTACTATGTAAGTGAAATTAGCTTTAAAATAAGTTGCATCTCTAGTTTACTAGCTTTTTTTTTCAATATTGGGATATATTTCCAAAAGACAGGGATTAAAAATATTATATGTAACAAGTAGAAGAGTTAATGGATTTAACTCTTTTTTTTGATACTGTCTCTTCTTTTTTAATTGATATAAAGTTGATGTAAAATATTATATAAGTTACAGGTGTACGATATAGTGATTCACAATTTTTAAAGGTTATACTCCATTTACAGTTGTTATAAAATATTGTATATTCCTTGTGTTATACAGTATATCCTTGTAGCTTATTTGATACATAGTAGTTTATACCTCTTAATCCCCCACCCCTATCTTGCCCCTCTCTGCTTCCCTTTCCCCACTGGTAATCACTAGTTTGTTCTATCTGTGAGTCTGTTTCTTTTTTACTGTATTTACTAATTTGTTGTATTTTTTAGATTCCACATAAAAGTGATATCATACTGTATTTGTCTTTCTCTGTCTGACTTCTTTCAGTTAGCATGATACCCTCTAAGTCCATCCACATTGTTGCAAGTGGTAAAATTTCGTGGTTTTTTTTTTATGGCCGAGTACTATTCCATTATATATATATATATATACACACACACATACCATATCTTTTTTATCCATTCATCTGTCAGTTGACACTTAGGTTGCTTCTGTATCTTGGCAATTGTAAATAATGCTGCTCTGAGCATTGGGGTGCATGTATCTTTTCAAATTAGTGTTTTCGTTTTTTTCGGATATATACCCAGGAGTGGGTTGCTGGGTCATATGGTACTTCTACTTTTAGTTCTGTTTTTAGTTTTCCAAAGTGGCTGCATCAATTTGCACTCCCACCAACAGTGTACAAGGGTTCCCTTTTCTCTGCATCCTCACCAACATTTGTTATTTGTGTTCTTTTTGATGATAGCCATTCTGACAGGTGTGAGGTAGGATTTAACTCTTAATGTAAAAAAGAGATTATAGGTCTAACAGCAGAAGGAATAATCAAAAATGAAATAAGTGAATATAAATTATGTGAAAAAAAGGGATATCTTTGAGTAAATAAAAAAGGAATTAAAAAAAAAGAAAAAAAAAAAGGAATTAGAGGTTAGGGAAGAAATGTGGAAAATAATCCCATCACATCTTCTAAATGTCCCATTTTGATTATTTTGGAAATTAACAAATACTGTGTAAGTGGCTTATAGACCTCGTTGCACTGTGTCGAAGCAGAGTGTCTCTTCTTAGATGTAAAGATCTTTTCCTCAGGGACTTCCCTGGTGGCGCAGTGCATAAGACTCTACGCTCCCAATGCAGGGGGCCTGGGTTCGATCCCTGGTCAGGGAACTAGATCCCACATGCATGCCACAACTAAGGAGCCGGCAAGCCGCAACTAAGGACCCATGAAGCCACAACAAGGACCCCTGGAGCCACAACTAAGGAGCCGGTGAGCCACAACTAAGGAGGCCACCTGCCACAACTAATACCTGGTGCAACCAAATACATAAACAAAACAAAGAAGTCTCTATTTAAAAAAAAAAAGATCTTTTCCTCAAAATATCTCCTTAAAAATATAATACCTGCATCAATAAGTTATCCAAAAAAAAAAGTTATCCAGAACGTGTTTTAGTTTGTTTTTCTGTTATTTTTTTAAGCGATGAAGTTTGCTTTTTGTGGTGTTCTGTGCTAAAAATAAGAGGTTTGTTGTTTGGAATTAAGAAAGGGACTATCAGTAGGAATAAGCAATCTTGACAATCTTGACTGAAATGTCTAAACTTTATTGTCCCTTCAGAATCACAGCCACAACCAGAGCTTTTATCTCTGACTTCAGTCCACTCAGAAGGGCATTTTTCGCATGGTGCTTTGTCTTTGAGGAAGTGCTGCAGAAAATTTATAGTTACTCAAACTTTCAAAACTGAGAAGTGCTGGACAGACACTGTTGAAAGGAAAACATAAAGAAGTCTTAACCCTATTGTTTTGGGCAGGATCCACCAGCCCACGTCCTATTTTTAGGAAGATGAAAGTGTCAGAAAGTCTTACACTATTGTTTTAGTTGAACTTTCTCCCCACTTGTCATTTATAAGCAGACTCCTAGGCATATTTCTAAGAACTCATGAAAATGGAACAGAAATCAAAAACATCTGACCTGGAAACGGAAACTGGTAATATGATAATATCCTTTTATGTGTGTCTATAAATCAGCCCCAGAAATTTAGTGTATCATATAAAAAAGCACTGTCCAACTATCACGTCAGGCTCTTATAAGGACTAGTCTCTGAGTAAGTTTATTTCTTTTGACATAAACAGAATGCACAAAGACCAGTTGTTAGATGTAGTTCCAGGGGTGATGATGGGAACCCCAGTCCCACTGGCAGAGCAGGCAGCCAAATGCTGGTGTCTGCTGAAATCACACACTAAAGTTAAAGAAGGGTCTGGAGAAGTGTTCAAAGGGTCAAAAACCAAAAAGTATCCTGGAAATAATCTTTTATACACTTCTTGACTTGTAAGAATCAGTCAAATTCTTTTTTTCTGGGATAGATTCCTGACAAGGTTTAAAATACATATCATTTTTCCAGTAAAAGATGTACAAAACAAATGGAATCAAGGCTCTGGCTTTAGGAGGCAGCGTGTTAATCACCACCAAGTCCTACGAATTGCCATTGACAGTTCTGTTGGGTGCTGAGTTAGTGGATACTGGTTACTTTGCTCCTCTGTGAAAGTAATTGTATTTCTATAGAGGAGGTGGGGCAGGGGTGGGGTCTGTACTTAAAAATTATCAAGTGTTGCCTTAGGTTAGAGTTTGTGAAGCTTAAAACTCTTTCTTTAGAAAGAACATCTATTAATACAGTTTCTAGTTATGAGGGCTAAGGACACCAAAGGAATGACAGGGGAAGGGGATTTAGGGCTAACAGGTGGTCCCCAGACATATTGGCTGAAAGAGAGTTCACAGCTAAAGTGTCATATGTGGGTATTACTGTGTTTTCCCCATCCGTGCTCTCTGTGAAGTGTTGTTCTGGAACACTTACAGTTCTAGCTATGGCCATAAGAAGTGACTTTAACAAGACATTCAGAAGAATAGCCCAGCTCTTTTACTGGTTCCCCAAGTCACTGACCTGCTCGAAGAATCGGAAATCCAAGTTGCTCTGGAGCCAAGGTGGAGGTAAGTTATCTGAGGCTGATGCTTCATTTGAGATACATTTTTCTATTACTAAAATGGAGCCTCCCTCAAGTAGGGGGGGAAAAAATAAAGCTCTTAAAGCCTTTAAAACGTGTTATTTAACATGGTTATCTGAGAGAAAATTAAGAGAAAGCAATTTGAAGGTGAGATATTAAAAGCCATGAACATTTTATAATCCAATTTATGCTTTTTAGGCATTTGGGTTCGAAGAAGTTTTCTAGAGAGAGATGGAGAATGTTTAGCTTTAAAAAGCAAATTAAAAAATAGCTCTTATTTTCAATGAATCTCAGTTTGCTTGTGGAATTAAAATACCTTAGAATAAACAAGAAAAGAATAATCAAGTGCATTCCCCCCCTTTTCCTAGAAAACTAAAAATGTTAATGGACCTCATATTTCTTTGGGTCAGTCTCTACGGCATATCTTAGTCAAGCATTAATGTAAGATTTTAAAGCACCTTAAATATGCTGCTGCGTAAAGCTCTGCATTTCTGTCCATTCCTGCCTGGCTGGAATGTGAGAGGGTCAGGGGAGAGGGGGTTGAGGGAAGAAGGTACCTGATGCACCTTCTGCAGAGCCCAGCTCTCACCTTCCTACTTTGCACGTGGGAGGAGGGCTGGACACGCCACCTTGGACCAAGGTAAGCACCTTCTCTTCCCTCACAAGTTTCATCTTGCAACTGACTTAAAATTATAGTTATGGCTTTTTGATACCCATGTAGCTCTGCATCTTATGTAAGTGCTTAACATTTATCCCTTGTCTGATAGGTAATCAAACATAATCTGATGATTTGATAGATGACTCAGCACCAGAGCCTCCTTTAATTAACACAGAAATGACTGTGATCTGTGTTCACCAAGCAAGGTATCTGATTAAAAACTACAAAATGTAGGGCCTAGTACATTTCAATCATCTCTTTTTCCTTAAACTGATATTTTCTTTCATTTCTTTTTGACTATCAAAATATGTATTATCTAACTTAATAGTTTAAAACTCCCTCAGGGGTTGTGTGTGTGTGTGTGTGTGATCCCTCATATATAGAATAGCATAATTTGGGATGTTAGAGCTTCAAGGGAACTTAGAAAAATCATCTTCTCTGATCTCTTCATTTTAAAGATGAGTAAACTGCCCCCAAAAGGTTAAATATCTTAACTTCCAACACTATTACATGGGAAGAACCAGAACTTTATCCTGAATCATCTGATTATTTGTCCAGTGCTATTTTTACCACTCCACAGTGCTGCGGTTTGTAAACATCAGAGGATGTGAATATATAAACCCTCACTGAACTCAGTAGTTTCCCCCCGCCTACACCACCATATCCTCAGTTTTGCTTTCTCTGGTTTCAGTTACCCGCAGTCAACCTCAGTCAAAAAATATTAAATGGAACATTCCAGAAGCCAACAATCCATAAGTTTTAAATTGTGCGCCATTCTGAGTAGCATGATGAAATCTTGCAGTGTCCCGCTCCTTCCACCTGGGATGTGAATCGTTCCTTTGTCAGGTGTATCCCACCTGTTAGTCACTCAGTAGCCATCTGCGTTATCAGATCAACTATCACAGTATCACAGTGTTTGTGTTCAAGTCACTCTTATTTTACTTAATAACAGCCCCAAAGTACAAGAATAGTGATGATAACAATTCGAATATGCCAAAGAGAAGCTGTAAAGTGCTTCCTTAAGTGAAAAGTGAAAGTTCTCAATAAGAAAAAATATATGCTGAGGTTGCTAAGATCTACAGTAAGAACAAATCTATCCCTGAAATTGTGAAGAAGGAAAAAAATTTATGCTAGTTTTGCTGTCACACCTCAAACTGCAAAAGTTACAGCCACAGTGTATAAGTGCTTAGTTAAGATAAAAAAAGGTATTAAATTTGTACAGTAAGGGGCTTCCCTGGTGGTGCAGTGGTTAACAATCCGCCTGCCAATGCAGGGGAGACAGGTTCGATCCCTGGTCCAGGAAGATCCCACATGCCGCGGAGCAACTAAGCCCGTGTGCTGCAACTACTGAAGCCCACGCGCCTCGAGCCTGTGCTCTGCAACAAGATAAGCCACTGGGGCTTCCCTGGTGGCACAGTGGTTGGGAGTCCACCTGCCGATGCAGGGGACGCGGGTTCGTGCCCCGGTCCGGGAAGATCCCACATGCCGCGGAGCGGCTGGGCCCGTGAACCATGGCCGCTGAGCCTGCGCATCCGGAGCCTGTACTCTGCAACGGGAGAGGCCACAACAGTGAGAGGCCCGTGTATCGCAAAAAAAAAAAAAAAAAAAAAAAGAATTGGTACAGTAAGATATTTTGAGAGAGACCCCATTCACATAATTTTGATTACAGTATAATTGTTCTATTTTATTATTAGTTATTGTTAACCTCTTACTATGTCTAATTTATAAATTAAACTTTATCATATGTGTGTACATATAGGAAAAAACATAGCGTTCCATGCTATCTGTGGTTTCAGGCATCCACTGGGGCTCTTGGAACATATCTCCCCTCTGCTCCCTGACAAGGGGGTCTACTGTATTTTACAGATAGCCTTCATTGGTGGATAATCTGTACCTAGAAAGTCTGGTCATTTATTTTCCAAAGCAATGCTTGCTGGTATTCTTACTAGTTTGGAGCCTGTTTCCTACAATCTTTTTACTTACCATCTGATGAAGTAAAGTCTTTTGTTGAGATATTCTAATGAGAATTAGAATACCCCATTCTAATGAGATTATTAAAATACATGACTTACAGAATTATAGCTCCTCAAGAGCAAGAACTATCATTCTTTCTCCAATATTTAATACAGTGTTGTGTATAGTGGGCAGTTAGTAACTATTTGTCTTACTGAATTGATTTATGAGGACAGCCGTATTGGATTTGAGTTGAATGAGCTAAAAGAATGAATTTACTTTTAGAAATCTGCTAATCCCTGGAGACCCTTGCTCCAACCTTCTGTGTAGATTGATGGATTGCGGCCACCTACAAAAGATAGCTCAACATCTGGTCACCTCTTCGGAATTAAACTTTCTGTCATTTATCAGTATCCTACAGTTATCTAAAGTTCCCACAGAAATGTGCCAAGGGTTCCCTAAGTACCTCTATCCCAGTGAATCCCACTTGAAAACTTCAATGGTCTCAAGACAAGACCAGTGGTTGATACTTTAATACCACTAATGAAGTGAAGGCTCCCAAATAGCTTTATCACCATGGAATTTAACACAGCTTGGCTCACTCTCCTTCATTTCTTCTCTTATCTCCTCATCTCCACCTTAGAAAGCAGTAAGTTACACCAAGGCATGAATTAGGAAGAAATATAGAAAGTCAACAAATCTGAATTCAATACATATTTTAAGCATGTCACTAATCTGTGGTCTTGAAGGGAAAAAATGGGGAGAGGTGTATGAGAAAATCCACATTCGGTGGTCTGGAACCGTTTCTAATTGAATTGAAGAACCGCAGCTGTGTATGAAAAAGTCCAGAGCTCTAGTGTATGGTAGTCCAGTGGCAAGAGCGCAGGACTTTGGCGTCAGGCCTTGCTTTTGCTACCAAGAGCTGCGTGACTCTAAGCAAGTAACTTAAATCTCCCTGACTTGAGCTTTCTCATCTGTAAAATGTATGGATTAGACTTGATCTTAAAGTTTCCTTCCAGTTCCATGAATATCATGAACCTAAGATGGAGCGATATAGACAAAATCAGCTACATGGTTGCTGACAAGAGCAGAGAGGTGGGAGTTTTCTTGGAGTTGAATAGCAGGTCACCGTGTTATTCATCTGCAGGAACGGGACTGGCATTGTTAATTTTCATTATATCTGAGACCTTGTGTTAAATCCTGTTTAAGGAACTTACATACCAAATGTATGCATGCTCTTTTTTAAACTAAATATCTAGACTCTCCATGTGTAGGGATGAGCCTTAAATTTTAGGCTCCTACACATCGAAATTGACCTTGTTTTATGTGTAACTTTCTCCAGGGCACTTTGGTGTTCCCATTAGGAAACCTGGTCATTTAATTTTGATGGCAAAGCAATCGCTTTCACAGCCCAGCTCTTCATTCCATTTTCCAAATCATTACAAATCTCCAATTGAACATTGCTTCCCGGACACCTCTTTGGAGACAAAAGCCTGTTCTATTAATTAATTTTTAAAAATATTTTCTCTTGGGAATTCCCTGGTGGTCCAGTGGTTAGGACTCCATGCTTTCGCTGACAAGGGCATGGGTTCAATCCCTGGTCAGGGAACTAAGATCCCACAAGCTGCACAGCATGGCTGAAAAAAAAATTTTTTTTTCTCTTTAATTCCTTTTCATCATGTCTCATGAGACAACCAAACTCTCCCTCAGGATGGTCAGAAAATCAGATCTAGAAGACCTAACTATTTTTAGGTGGGTCTCTGGGGGAGAGGAAATACCAGGGGGGACTTTTTTACACTGAAGGTGGGTTCTCCCTCTTGCCCCCTTTTTACCCCAGATTTTAGCAGTTAGCTCAATGAGACTTGATGACCCAGTGAAAGTCTATTGCTTCATATAAGAAGGCAGATGTGAGCACAACTGGGATACACATAAAACCACCTCCCTCCCATGGAGAAGAAGACAAAAGGGGCAGCTGCTCACCAGACAGCATCCCATTTGTTCCCAATATTGCAGGGCTCTTTCAAGGATAGCTCATTAGAGGAGGAGTCCTGATAAGGACGCTCCCCCTTGGAGGTGGGAGAATAGAGGGTAGGGTATAACCTTCTAGTAGAATGTATTCTCTATCAATAGGGCAACAGGCAGGCTAATGGACTAGACAACTTCACAGAATCGCTAAGGCCTGTCTGTGCTTGGTGGACTCTAACAGCGAACTCTTCTCTGACTATATGCGAGAGGGAGAAGCTTGACACAAATATTAAGCTGCTTATCTTCCCTCTGCCAGGAGAGAGGAGAAAGTTTAGATGCAGAACAAAATATATTTGCACACACACAGAAGAAGAGTTTTTACAGATGGTTTAAATAGTAACTCAGGCCCTTAACAATATTATCAAGCCACGCTAATACAGAGAAGTCAATACTTGTTCATCTCTGAGAAATGGAAGCGAAGAATGGGAGTCTCCCACATTCAGTGAAGTTCTCTCTCCTTTAGACGGATGAAACACTCTCCCCCTTGTGTTCTAAAGCGTCTCTCATGACTTCCGTGGTGGCACAGTTGTTAAGAATCTGCCTGCCAATGCAGGGGACACGGGTTCAAGCCCTGGCCCGGGAAGATCCAACATGCCGCGGAGCAACTAAGCCTGTGTGCCACAACTACTGAGCCTGTGCTCTAGAGCCCGCGAGCCACAACTACTGAAGCCCACGCGCCTAGAGCCCGTGCTCTGCAACGAGTGGCCACCGCAATGAGAGGCCTGCACACCACAACGAAAAGTAGCCCCCGCTCACCACAACCAGAGAAAAGCCCGCACGCAGCAACAAAAACCCAACACAGCCATAAATAGATAGATAAATAGATAAATAAATTCATTTAAGAAAAAAAGTCTCTCAAATGAACAATGATTCGTGTCCAGTTTCCTCAAAGTGGCCCATAATTCCAAATTGTCCTCAGTGGAGTTATATCAGGAGGTTGTGTTATATTATTGAAAGATAAGCCCATGAGAAACTGGCTGATTGTTGGTCAAAGGTAAAGATACTGCTTCTGCGTGGCTCAGCCCTCAGCCTTAAGAAGCTGCCCCAACTGCTGACCCAAGAATCAGTAGCCTCCTGGCAGGTGGACTGCGTAAAGAGAAGCTCTCTCCCAAAGCAAATTTCTCAGACACAGATGAGGCTAAGGAACATTCTCAGAGACATACAATGTTTAAGATGTTGGACAAGCAGACAGAAGACAAGAGGGTATTAATAGCCAGGTTTCACCAGAAGATAACAAGGTCTGGTTAGAACCCTCAGATCTCAGGAGACAAATGACAAACCTAACACTGATCAGAGTGCAGATTCAGTGAAAAACCAATGCATCAGAGAAAGACCTTCAGCAGACAAGCCTGCCAGGGTCTCAGGGGTGCGTGTTACTCTCAGTCGAAGCAGCAATGGTCTCAGCAAATCTCAAAAACCTCCAGGTTGTTCTAGATTGATCAGCCTTAGCCTCCTGGAGACAAACCTGTAAATCCCACACCAAGGGAGACCTCACACCAGAGCAATCATGAGTGTCTCACCAAAGAAATGATGGAGGTGGTATAGAACTGGAGGGAAGGGTGGATTTCAGGACAAATGTGAACCAAGCAGTGTTTTGGTAAGTGCAGAGCAAGACTGTGTATAAAGGGATCAGCATCAGGTCTGGACTGCAGAGAGGACCTAGGCTCCTGTTTCCTGGGAAACCACAAAATTAAGGTGAATGTGGAATGTCATGTTCAGAAAAGCCTTCTCTGAAGTTGTGCACCTAGATGAGAAACCAAAGCTGCCTTTCTGGGTCAAAGTGACTTAGATTTTCTAAGCAAGAGTGTGATGTTTCATTCTTCCTGATATTTCAATCAGCAAAGCTTCTCATAGGCATGGCTTGGGGGATTTCTTGGGGGTCTTTATGACCTGTTACAGCTGCAGTATGGGAGAAACATTAACATTATCTGTTTATCTTCCCAGACTGATGAATAATAGGGAGAGAGTTTAACTTCCTCAGTCCTAGCTAATTTGCACTATCTCATTAGTAATTGCTGTTTGGTTTGGTTTTGTTTTTTAATTTACTTGGGTTGGGTTTTTGCTTTCTGTTTTTTGTTGGTACCTATCTCTAATTCTTCCCATGTTTTTCAACAGCCTTTCAACACAATTTTACATATAATGAGACAGTTTAGACAGCCTGTCACCTCCACATCCCCAAAGCACCCCTTACCCCAGAGAACTCTTGTGCCAGTGTGGGCAGGTTGTTTATTCAAGACCCGGCTGAGCCTTTATCCTGGGAATTCCCTTTACCTCTTTCTTGAGTTGGATCACCCACTTCTCATATCCTATTTCTTCTTCACTCTTTGTTTACTCCCTCACTTTAGTGGAGAACATCTAGTAGCTTTCTGTAAAAAGGCTTCGTGAAAGGCATTTCAGATTTTGTATTCAGAAAATCCCTAATGAAATGCTTTAGAGTAGGCCTTTAAAAAATTCTTTATTTAACTAGGCACCCACTGGGCCCTTTCAAACTGGAAATGAATGTCTCTCAGTTCTGGGAAATTTCCTTGCATTATTCCTTTGATAATTCCCTACCCTCTTCTGATTCTTCTGTTCTCTTTAGGGATATCTGGCCTCTTCCCAGGACCAAACAAGTCCTGGGCAGTTATCTATGAACCTAACTAAGAAACTCCAGGGAGTTTTCTTTTCTGTTCTGTTTTGCAAAACTCTTAATTGTATAATTAGTTTAGAAAAACAGAAATATCAGGAAATAAAAGGACTGAAAAGTATAAACATTAAAACACAATTCATTGTACACTCTTCTGACTCATAGTATCTGAGCTGGGCTGTTATTTGCTTTGGTACGTTCTGTGAAGAAAGAGTTTTCTAGACAAATTACTTGAGAAGAATGTAGGAAGGAAGGATGTTAAGCTGGTTAAGAGAACAAACTTCTTCTAAGTATTACTTCATTATATTATTTTTACATTATTTTTAACTAGGATTTAACTAGGATTAAAAATATTATAAAAATGTCAATTTCATTAACGGGGACTGAAATCTTACCTATTACATAAAGCTGGCCATCAGAAAATTTGTTCTGATTTTGTATGTAAATGTGTATAAAAGTAAGAAATGAAATTTATTAAATTGAAATCATTCAGATTTTTAAAATTTATTCAGACCGATGTTTTTCTAATCTACCTAAATGCATTGGTAATAACTTAGGTTAGCTAAATTATCTTCAGTGTTAATTCCAGAATGCAAATGTGGTTCAGTATTAAACTATTGATGTAATTCACCATATCAGTAGGTTAAAAAAATGGAAAAAGCCTGTTATCTTTTCCGTATATGCTGCAAAGCCATATAATAAAATTCACATCTATTCCTGATTTTTTTAATCTTAGTAAAATAAAAACAGGTGGAAATACATTTCCTTGACATGGTCATCCCTCAAATGAATTCTCAACGTCAATGACGATATATTCCCATTAAAGTCAGAAATAAGACAAGGATTTCACTATCACTATTATAATAGTTTTGTTTTAAATGTACCATAAAATGCAAAAAACATAAAAAAAACAAGAGAACATAATGTGACCTAATATTTTTGGAAAGGAAAAAGCACCATTGTCATTATTTGCTCCCCGTGTGCTTATGTATATCAGGAAAACTCAAGAGAGTTAATTAATTGAAAATAATTTTAGAAACAGTAAGTATTAGCTTCTATTTCTAGTCATAATGGTGCATTCAAGAAAGCTGCTAATTTTTGATCCTTTAAAGGAAAAAAAAAAGTGTTGTATGTTCTCCAGCTGGGAGCCTAGATATATGTGTTAAATATGAATGTAGTGTTTCACGTCTCTGGATTGCTGTTACTATTCCTGCTAGCTAAAAAGTATTGAGGCCATTACTGAAAAGAGGACACGGAAAGAAAAGAGAAACCAAAAGGACTGATTGAAATTGGGGGTGTTGGTGTAGTCTCTGGAGAGTCTACATTAAAGTCTTAGAATAGCTGGACCTTACATGTCTATGAGCCCAGGAACAAATGCAAAATTAAACAAGTGGGAATTTTCAAAGAGGCTTAATAACTTGCCCAAGTCACACAGCTGAAAAGTGACGTAGTCAGGGGAGGTGCATTTTGATATATTGCTTTTTTTTTTTTTTTTCGGTACGTGGGCCTCTCAGCGTTGTGGCCTCTCCCGTTGCGGAGCACAGGCTCTGCACCCGCAGGCTCAGCGGCCATGGCTCACGAGCCCAGCCGCTCTGTGACACGTGGGATCTTCCCAGACCGGGGCATGAACCCGTGTCCCCTGCATCGGCAGGCAGACTCTCAACCACTGCGCCACCAGGGAAGCCCAGGGGAAGTGCATTTTGGTTTCATCTATGCCTGAGTGTGCCCTCCTGGGTCTCTTCCCCCAAACAGTGGGAACACAGCCCTTTCTATTTGCTGGGTTGATTCATCTCCAGAAGAGAGGAGAGGTCTGTGAAATTACGAAAAGCTCAACTTCTGAAGCTTCAAAATTTTAATTTCATACTTATAAGTTCTTTAGAAACAGCAAACTTTTTTTGGAACACCAGGAGGCATGAAAACAAATGCCTTTGGAAATGCACTGTGTTTCCTGTGACATGGTTTTCTAGACAGATCTGGAAAGTTCAGTCAAAGTAGAGCACCTTTGAAAATACCAAAAATCCTATGTTACAAGATGAATCTTCTCCAGGCTCAAAACTATTCTTTCTTTCTTTCTCTTTTTTTGAGAGCACATAAAATAAAAACAGAAATTGCAACACAGCTTCTGTTCTCCAGATGTCAAATCTATTATTTTCATCTCAGCTCCTGCTGGGGGACATAGGGAGAAATTGGCAGGGACCCGCCTTCAGCCTCTTTTAGTCACCAAGGCCCCAGCACAGTGATAGACCCATGGTAGGATGTGCTCAGTGCTTTTTTTTTTTTTTCATGCTGATGACATTTTATTTTATTTTTAATTTTATTTAATTTTTTGGCTGCGTTGGGTCTTCATTGCTGTGTGTGGACTTTCTCTAGTTGCGGCAAGTAGGGGCCACTCTTTGTTGCAGTGCATGGACTTCTCACTGCTGTGGCTTCTCTTGTTGCAGAGCACGGGCTCTAGGCACACGGGCTTCAGTAGTTGAGGCACACGGGCTCAGTAGTTGTGGCTTGAGGGCTCTAGAGCACAGGCTCGGTAGTTGTGGCGCACAGGCTTAGTTGCTCCGCGGCATGTGGGATCTTCCCAGACCAGGGATCGAACCCGTGTCCCCTGCATTGGCAGGCGGATTCTTAACCACTGCACCACCAGGGAAGTCCCATGCTTAGTGCTTTTGATGAAATATGTGGTTAAAATGTTTTAACCCCTCATCCCACCCTCTCACCTGGCCCAGCAGGCACACAAAAGAATGTAAACTTGTATGCACACATACACACAGCATCTAATCAAGTCTTTTGTTAAGACCATTTTTAGGATCGGACACCATCACATGGTTTGGATGATTGGCCAAGAGAATTGACAACTCATTCGTGATAATGACTGTGAAAGTTGTGTCCCAGGAGTGCCAACCCAAGAAATTAAGAGACTGGAAGTCTCCCACACTCTCACCCCCAAAACTATCCTCTTGGGCTGTGATTTCCACAGCCATCCACCTGCTTGGTTTCAGCTAAAGACATTGGGGATATAGCAATTTCTCTGTCCCAGTAGGAGTTAAGATGCAACAATACATTTACAGAACTAATCCTGATAATCTGGTTCCCTGGGGAAGAAAGGAGAGAAAGGATATCCTCACTTCCATTCCCCTCCCACGGCTTTGGGCTGCTGAGCCTCTCTGGGAATCCAGAATAGTGTTGCTTCTAGACCAGCTACATCCTCCAAACCCAGGGTGTCAGGCACGGGGATGTGGGGTGGAGTGATGATTCATTCCAAAGGAAAGGAAGATGCCTGCATTTTTTAAACCGTTGCCCTGTTTTTCCTCTGAAGTTCCTTCTCTGTTCAATTGCTTGAAAGAATGGGCTTCCTTGTTCAGGCACTGCCATGTAGATAAAGATGTACCCTCTGGTTCCAAAAAACTCCCTCCTTGCCCCACAAGTTTGCCAGCCTTCAGCAGGAGTTCCCAAATTTGCATATGATCCAGAGTCGCTTATAGACCAAGACCAAAGACCCTGAATTCGGGGATGGAAGAAACAAACTCCAAGAAGCACAGATGTTTTTAACAAAGTGGCCTTCACCTCAGGCTGATATGCCCACAACCCAGTTCCTGAGCTGGTCGGGTGACCAGTTCAGGGAGGAACTGGAAAGCTGGTGGTGGAAGGGAGGTCCCAAGTGCCACCAGATTACTGTTGTCACTGGCTAGCTGTTCTGGCTTCAGTCATTCTGCCTTCCTTCATGTTCCCAGCTTCCCCCAGAGTGATGTTTCTAAAGCACAAGTGTGCTCCCATCACTCCCGAGTCACACACTGTTCTGTGGCTCCCTGGTGCTTACAGCTTTGTTTCGGAGATGTTGTTCTGCTTCTCGCCTTCTCCTGCACCACTCACCCCCAGAACACCTGACATGACGCTCCATGATGTTAAGGTTCAGGGTCTAAAGAGGGCGCCAACGCTTTATTTGAGAACCACTGAATTTTTATGGTGCTGACTCCTTTGTATGGCATTCAAGGCCCACGTCAATCCAGCCCACATGGCCAGTCCCATCTCCACACACTTCCTGCATCGCATCCTCTGCAATAACTACACCAGCATCCATATCGTGCTGATATGCAAACTCATATGCCTGTAGGAACCCAGGCGTGACTTAAAAAGGAAAGGGGTCAAGTGTAAGAAAAATGGGAAATGGGGGAACTCTGGCAACCTGAAGAGCTCATGTTCCAGCTTCATCCTCTTCGTCCAATCGCTGGGCATCAGGTCTTAGAAGGTTTTTTTTTTTTCAGTACAACTCTTTTTTTTTACTACGGTATAATTGACACTAACATTATATTAGTTTCAGGTGCATGACATAGTGATTTGACATTTGTATAGGTCTTAGAGTTTTGAAAATCTTTTCATTCATCTGCTCATCAAACTTGCTCCACACCTGTTTCAAAATATTTGCACTTCTCTCATGGCACTTGTTCCCATCTCGTACTTTGAATTGCAGTTATTTGTGTACATTTCTTACCTATTTTCTCGATTGTGCATCTGAAAGGGACTATGACCAGAAGGTCACTTCCTTCTTTTCAGAAGCTCTGAAAGCATCCCCTCTTCTTTTTCCTCCTTTTTTCTCTTTCACTTTTTGGCAGGCCTGACTAGCGAAGCCATTCCTGGGGCACGGACGTCTCTTGTCCTCATTGCCCTTTTTGGAAGAGACATACACGTTCTTCCACTTCTTCTTTTTCAGCCTTTTTAAGTCCCCAAAACTCAGCCTACTTGTGATCATAATGAGCCTCAGCTGTGGAAAGGGGAAACGGGCTGGCAGGTGGCAGTGGTGAGTGTGGGCGAGATCCTGCAGACCCAGAATTGATTTCGCTCTGTACTGAATTTTTTCAAAGTCTACTTTTCTACTGTTCTCTGCTCTGGAGTTTCTTCTCTTCCTGGTAGGGTGATCAGGAACATAGAGATATGCTGTCAGAACCAACTTGAAAATAAAGATCAATTAATTCCTCACTGCCACTGTGATGTGTGTAAAAGGAACAGTTGAAAGAGACATGACCTCAGCTCATTACTTCCGCCCCACAGGCTGCAAACAGCCGCAAGTGTGAGTAACAAGCCAGGTGAACAAGGGAGAAAAGTCTGTAGTGGGCTCATCTCCCAGCAGCTACTCATTATTCTAATTATTCCGAGGACTGCAGCCACTTCTCAACGTGAGACCACAGGTCCTCCTGCTTCAGAACTTCCTGGGGTGATTGTTCAGACTTTGCCTCCTGAACCCCTCCAGCCTAAGGACCAGGATTTCTGGAGGAGGAGCTATGAATTTGCAGCTTTAACAAGCTCCCCAGGTGATGCTCATGCTGTCCTGGTCCGAGACCCGCTGAATTACACACCCCTACCCTCGGGGTGTCTCGGTACGTCTTGCACACTCCACCTCCAGCAGAGCACAAGGACCAAGAACATGGCTTGAGGTCAGACCTTGGCTTGGCCACATATTGGTAAGAAAGAAACTTCACCTCTCTCTGCCCCAGCATCTTCTTTGATAAAATAGAGTGATAATGACTGTACTTATTGCTTAGGATTGTTTTAAGAATTATATAAGCGAATGCTTATAAAGTGCCAGGTTCCTGGCTCAGTAAATGGTAGCTCTCATTTCCCAGTCCAGGGTTTCCCAAACATCAGTCATTCACAGGCCATCGTTGCAATTTTTGCCATACTTGCATAGGCCTCTACTAGAATTCACTTAATATTTTTTACTAAATAACACGCCTGTTTTACTTAGCGTCATCCTAAGAAATAATACCTGGAAAATAATTGACTTGATGTACCATTATATTTTTTTACACATTAAAATTAATACATAATCATGGAAAATTTAAAGCGTTGATTTTAGTTACCACCATGGTAAGTCTACTGCCAGCAGGAAGCACTGATTGAATTCAGCTTTAGTTCAGGAAACTGAGACTCAGGTTAAGTGGATTTTCCAAGGTCATACAGTGAGCTGTGGGCAAAGCCAGAACTAGAGGAATTCAGGTCTCCTTCTAACTAGGGCAGTGCTCCTTCCTCCACATCAATCTGCTGGTTCTAGAGTGTTCTTAAAAGACACATTGAAATGTATTGAAAAGAGAACATTCCTTCGTGCCTCTGATGTTAGTAAACAGAAAGAACCCTTATACATTAAATTGACTACAAAGGAACGCTCACTTTAGCCTTAAGCAGAAGACATTGAAAGACATTTCATCCCTAACAGGCCCTAAGCGGGCGCTGGATAACAACACACAGGACGGGTGAGGCTGAGAACTGAGCCCCCTGAGAAGCTAAGCTGCAGGACTGATTCTGTTCAGCTGGGACTCCTGGTAATGCTGCAGACAGGCCTCTACCTGTGTAGGGACAGCTGAGGGCAGATTCTAACCCCCCCCTCACAAGCTCGACTTCAGGTAAGTTACTTAACCTTTCTGAACATCAGCCTCCTTGTCTGTAACATTCTCATAGGATTGTTGGAAAAGTTAAGTACCATCTAGAGAAAATGCTTAGTACAGCAGGAGTGGGGTGGTTTTCTTTTACTTAACTGTGTGTTTTTAGAGATTGAATGATCATATGCAAGGAAATACAATTAGCTTTGAAGCCAGAGCTTAAAAGGAATAAGGCAGGGGCTTCCCTGGTGGCGCAGTGGTTGAGAGTCCACCTGCCGATGCAGGGGACACGGGTTCATGCCCCGGTCCGGGAAGATCCCGTGTGCCGCGGAGCGGCTGGGCCCGTGAGCCATGGCCGCTGAGCCTGCGCGTCCGGAGCCTGTGTTCCGCAGTGGGAGAGGCCACAACAGTGAGAGGCCCGCATACCGCAAAAAAAAAAAAAGGAATAAGGCATAGAAAACCTGCCACACTGAGGGGTTAGAACTTTAATGTCCTTCCTAATCAAGTGAGTTCATAATTCTATGTATCTTTAATACAAAATGCAATTACTTCCCCAAAGTCAGGTGTTCAGGAAGTACAATTAAGCACCACGTTAGGCTAATTGGTAGTTCTTTGCAGGGGTTCATGTTGAAGGTACAGTAGGTCTCTGATTTTCTTTGAGAAACCATTCATTCCCTACTTGCAGTTGATCCATGGGTGGATACATGACCCAAGCCTGGCCAGTCAGCAATTTCTAACATCTAGACATAGACATGTAAGTCCATCCAGCCAGAGTCAGTCCTGGATCTTTTGACGGAACTTAAGAAATCAAGAATCACTCTTTCTGCTAGATGTAGGCCAGGAGTTGCTGACAGTCATCTTACCACCCTGAGAGAAGACCGTCCTGAAGATGAAGCCATCACAGAGGGAAGGAGAGCAGAGAGATGGAGATAGATCAAGAGCCAATGAGCTGGTTTGAGCTCCTAGATCCAGCCATACCTGAATGTAATATATGCTTGCACTTACAGGCAATATCACTGGTTTGCAAAAATACAGGGAAGCCTAACCAACAGAGTGTTCTCCCAAATTATTGCTATGACAAGCAAAGAGAAGAGATAAATCTCAAGGGACTCAATCTTCATATCTTACGGCAATCCAGCTTAGTGAGAGGTTTCCTCTCAAGTACTATGCATATGGCCTGCTACCTGAGACTCTATACTGTACCCTCTTCTACCAAGCTACTCCCATCTAAGAAGAGCTTAACCCCATAACCTTGGGAGCCACCACAGTCAAGATAATGAACACATCCATCACTCCCCAAAACTTCCCCGTGCCCCTTTATAATCCTTCCTTTAACCCCTCTTGCCTCCACCATGTAACCCCTAATCTGCTTTCTGTGGCTGTAGATTAGTTTGCATTTTCTGGAAAGTTATGTAAATGGAATCTTACAAACATGTACTCTTTTTGTCTGGCTTCTTTCAGTATAATTATTTTGAAATTCATCTGTATTGTGTGTATCAATATAGTTCCTTTTTTTAAATCTGCTGAATGGTATTTCATTGTACCATCATTTGTTTATCATTCATCTGCTGATGGACATTTGAGTTGTTTCTGGTTCGGGGCTACTAAAAAGTAAAGCTGCTGTTAATATTTGTGGACAAGTCTGTGTATGGACAAAGTCTTCCCTTTCTCTTGGGTGCAGACTTAGGAATGGAATGGCTGGGTCATATGGTAGCTGTATAGTTAATTTTTTAAGACACTGTCCAACTATTCTTCCCAAATAGTCCTACCACTTTACATCCGATCAGCAGGGAGTGAGAAAGCGTTCCAGTAACTCCTCCTCCCCAGCACGTGCTATGGTCACTCTTTCATTTTAGCCGTTCTAAAAGGTGTGCAGCAGTATTGCACTGTGGTTGTATTTCACTCGCATTTCTCTAATGACTAATAATGTCAAGCATCTTTTGATGTACTTATTTGCCATCTGTATATCTTTTTTTGGTGAAGTCTGTTCAAATCTTTGGCCCTTTTTTTTTTTTTTTTTTTTGCGGTACGCGGGCCTATCACTGTTGTGGCCTCTCCCGTTGCGGATCACAGGCTCCGGACGCGCAGGCTCAGCGGCCATGGCTCACGGGCCCAGCCGCTCCGCGGCATGTGGGATCTTCCCGGACTGGGGCACGAACCCGTGTCCCCTGCATCAGCAGGCGGACTCTCAACCACTGCGCCACCAGGGAAGCCCGGCCCATTTTTTAAATTGACTTTTTACTTTCTAGTTATTAAGCTTTGAGATTTTTTTATATTTTCCTGTTGTCAGATATGTGATTTGCAAATATTTACTCTCAGTCTGAGGTGTGTCTTTTCATTCTCTTGACAGTGTCTTTTGAAGAGAAGAGGCTCTTAATTCTGATGAAATCTTACTTACAATTTTTTCTTTTATTAATTACGCTTTTGGTGTCTTATCTAGGAAATCGTTGCTAACCCGATGTCATAAAGATTTCCTCCTATGTTTTCTTCTAGAAATTTTGTGGCTTTAGGTTTCACAGTTTTAGATCTATGATCCATTTGGAATTAACTCTTGTATATGGTGAGAGGTATGAATTGAGGTTTATTTTAAAATATGCAAAAAGCATATGAATGTCCAATTGTCCCAGCACCATTTATTAAAAAGATTATCCTGGGCTTCCCTGGTGGCGCAGTGGTTGAGAGTCCGCCTGCCGATGCACGGGACACGGGTTCATGCCCCGGTCCGGGAAGATCCCACGTGCCACAGAGCGGCTGGGCCCGTGAGCCATGGCCGCTGAGCCTGTGCGTCCGGAGCCTGCGCTCCACAACGGGAGAGGCCACAACAGTGAGAGGCCCACGTACCGCAAAAAAAAAAAAAAAAAAAAGATTATCCTTTCTCCACTGAATTTTGTACCTTTGTCGCAAATCAGTTGACCAAGTATATGTGGGTTTGTTTCTGGATGCAGAAATACTCTTTTTAAATTTTTGTATTGTGGTAAAATGTATAAAACAGAAAAGTTGCTCTTTTAACCATTTTTACATATACAGTTAAGTGGCATTACATTCACAATGTTCAACCATCATCACTATTTTTTCCAAGATGAACATTTAAAAAATCTCACTTTCTTCTTGGAAAAAAACTTGGAAATTTTGAATTGCACTTCATCACACTCCCAGATTTGTTTTAATATAATGTTGATGCTTCAGAAAAATAAACCATATTTAGCCTGTAGCTTTGTGTGAATTTCACGGCATCCCTCCCTCCCTAGGTTGTGCAAACTCCAATTCGAGAATCTCAGAGGAAATCAGAATTTACAGAGACCTCCGAGGTCACCTAGAAGCGCCCCTTCGTTTTACAGATGCGAAAACTGAGAACCCAGATCACACGCTGGTAAATGACAGAGCCAGCTGAGAAATAAGAAAGGCTATTTTTGTGCTGCTGAGGGTTTTGTACCAAATCCTGACCACCTCCCTCTATGCGATCTGGCTTTGGTGAAATGAACTCTCCTCTCTGCCTCGGGGCAGAAAACTGAAGCAAGGCCACCTTCCTCAGAGATCTGACCTGAGAGTTTAACCAAGGGATAAAAATACTTCAAAGTCGACAACAGGGGGCGACCAGGGACAGAAAAGCGCTACTCGGGATTTCTAACCCCAAGAAAGGCGGCCACTGGGAAGAGAATGCTTAGAAAGATTTCTCATGGGTGGCAAGGACGACCCTGAAGCAATTCGTGCTCTCAGGAACCGTGGATTTTCAGTGCAAATAGAAAACTGTCCCACTAACGGACCTGGTTGACGAAGGCAGCCTCACTTCTCCTAATTCTTGACTATTGTTGTAGGGGGTTCCTTTCCCCCAAACACTGGGAATCCCCCAAACACTGGGATTTATTGTATGAAGTGGGGTTTCCTAGTATTCTTGGAAGTAGTTAGAAACCATTACCCAATCAATCACCAGCCCTGCTCATAAATGCAAATTTTCTTAACGGGAAAAGCACAGGGCTTTTTTCATCAACAATTATAATAGCAATGGCTAACTCTCTGCAGAGACCTACTGTGATGCTGGGCATCATTCCAAGCACTTTTCATACTTATCAAGTCAGTGCAATGGGGACTATCTTACAGAAGAAGAACTGGAGGCACAGAGAGGTTAAATAAGTGGCCAGAGGCCACACAGCTCGCCTAGACCGTCTGTGTCCGGAGGCCTTCACAACTGCAATACAGTCATCTCTGATCGAGACTGTCGTCTGAGAGATGCTCCCTTGACCTCTTCTAACCTGATTTATGGACCTGGTTGTGAAAGTTTGACAGCCCTGATGAGCAGAGCCGCTGAGCACGCTGGTGGCCGGTTGAAAAAGGGCGTGGAGGGAGGCTTGGCCTCCTGGTGGGCTCTGAGTCACACAGGTCAGGGAGGGCTGGCCCGCTCAGCCTGTCACCCTCAGCTGTCTCTCTGTGCTGCACACGGAGCCGGGGCTCAGAGATGGGAACTGCGATTTATAAGCTCTGGGGCAAAGTCAACTTTCAGGTGAAGAAAACCCACATACCCGGTAGGTTCCTCTTGCTTCTGACAGTCTGACAGCACGCAGGCTGCCAGGAGGATTGTCTCCACGTTGGTTCAGTTGTTTGTGCCTTTGATGTTACAGGAGGACCCAGCTGGCCTTTAGGGCTGAGGATAATAGCTTCAGCGGGGCCTGTTGTGTGGGGTTCTTGTCATCTGAGTTCATTTATAAGCCAGCTTTATTTCTTGTAGGCCAATGTGCTTTAATGTTGCATGAGTTAAACAAAGAGTGGTGACAGCGAACCCCTGCAGCTTCTTTCTGTTACAGGACAGTTCAGGAGGTTTAATTTTCCATACCAGATGGAACAGTAACTCCAGCATTATTTTGACCAGTTATAAATATCAAAGACATGTGTCTTGCCGGCCAGATTCTTCCTAAAAGGATTCAAGGACCTCCAGGCATTAGTCCTCAGGTCCTAAGTCTTTCTTGAGAAGCGAAAGAAATTGCATTCCGGCTTGCAGTGTAGATGGGGAATGGTGGGAAATGTCTGGTGATGGGGGGCACCTGTATAATCAGAGGAGTTTCCAATAGCTTCAAAAGTTGGTAGATCTTTATTAGCAACAAAATCTAAATGAGGGTTCAACAGAAATTAAATAATAAGTAAAAGAGGGGTATCTCCCACTTTTCTCTTGCCAGTGACTGAGAGATTACCCATCCTGAGGCTAGTAAAGGCCTCTGCAAGGTTAAGGGAGAGCAGGAGGTGGCTCACAGTGTGTGTGTGTGTGTCTGTGTGTCTGTGTGTGTGTGTACCCAGAGGGGAATTCTCTAGCTGGTTTTAAGCCATGAGCTGTCCTGTTTCTTGCCGTGAGCAGCAAGATGCCAGTCTTTATGCTAAGCTATGGAAAACAATGCCGGGGTTGTGTGTCTGCCACGTGACCGTTTGATTACTATTGTCTAGAGGTTCTTACAAAACCAATAAGCGGTTGTATTTCTAGAATAGCTTGCCTGGTCCTCAGGCAAAGTCTTGCCATGTTTGATCGTATCTAAGACACCATCAGTCGTGATGTTTTATGAACCACTAAGAAAGGAGAATGCTGTCAATTTTATGATATGCCTTTCATTGTAAGACAGATGCTCATTTCAGAGATGTTTACATGTTAAAAAAAAGTGTCTTTCAGTATAGATGAAATTTGGTAGATAGCCTACCAAAGTTCCTTCTAGGCTTGTCAATCAGTGCTTCCTCATAAGAGTATTTCCATCCCATTAAAACTCCATTTACAAGAAGTGGATAAAGCTTTCCTGATGCTTGGGTTTTGCTTTCCCTTTTTTCAAGTATGCTTTTCATAAAAGGAAACAGTGGGCCTGCAGTAGGCCTGACATTATAGTGATAGAGAATAAAATTAATTATGAATGAGAAACAAAACTACGTCAAAAGGGAAAATGTTTCCTAATGTCATTAGTGAATTTTCTCCTAGAATGGCTCATAGAATAGCTGACTAGCACATGGCTCTCTAATTTGATTTGCCTGTGTTGGGTTTATTACCACATAGACACATGTAAATAATTGTTATTATTTATGTCAATCTGGTTCTCAGATAAGGGAGAGCTGTGGAGCTTTCAAAAAAAAAAGGATGGTGCACAACCTTGAAGGGAAAACAATGGAATAAGGGATTGGGATGCATCCCTGCACTTTGCTCCACGCTTGTCTTACTTGGCTTTTCTATACCATGTGCCAGGGCTGACGCAGTTGTTTTCTTGAAACTTTCTCCTATCTCGACTTCCTTCCGCATGCTCTTGCTCCTTTCTCCTCTTGCGTCTCTATATTTTACTTCTCAGTCTTCTTCAAAGCATCCCTTCAATATCAGTGACCTTTCCTTATCCTAGTTCTCACTATAGTAGGAATAGCTGCCACTTTGTGTGAGCTCCTATTCTAGAACATTCTAGGACTTAACACGTTACATCATTTTAAGGCTGGCAGGAGCATGGTGAGACTCCATTATGCCCTCTGCTCACAGAGGGTAACTTGAGCTTCAGAGTGGCCTAGTAACTCGTGCAAAGCCTCACAGCTAGTAAGAGGTGGGGGCAGAGTTCAAATCCAAACGGTCTGACCAACAAACCGCACTCTTTCCAGTAGGCCACTCTCCTTCTGAGGCAGCTCTCAGTCACACCCAGATCTTCCCATACAACTTGATAAGCTAAATGACTCCCCATCTCCAACCCCATCTCAGCTCTCCTTCCTGAACTGCAGACTCACATACCCAGCTACTTACTGGACATCTTCCCTCATATTCCACTGGCACCAGAACCTCAGACTGCCCAGAGCACACCCATTCATCTTTTCTACTGGTGTCCTTACCATCCGAAAGGCATCCCCTGGGAGTCATCTTAGGGTCCTCTCTCCCCGTATCAAAATCCTGACAAGCCTAGTTTGCTAGGGCTGCCATAACAAAACAGCACAGATTGGGTGGCTTAAACAGCAGAACTTTAGTGTCTCCCAGTTCTGGAGGCTAAAAGGCCAAGTTCAAGGTGTTGGCAGGTTTAGTTTCTTTTGAGGCGTCTCTTCTTGACTTGTAGGTGGCTGCCTGCTCACTTAGTGGTTGCCCCTTAGTCTGTGTCCTAATATCCTCTTCTTATAAGCACACCAGTCATACTGCATTAGAGTCCACCCATATGACCTCATTTTATCTTAATTACTTCTTTAAAGGCACTATCTCCAAATACGATCATATTCTGAACTACTGGGGGTTAAGTCTTCAATAAATGAATTTGGGGAGGACACAATTTACCCCATGAGTAGCTTTTAGGCATCTCTCAAATTTGACTTTCCATCATTCATACCAGCCTTTTAGTTGAGGACTATGCCACTTCTCACCATTAAGTTACTCTCACCATTATGAATATTATAAGTAATTTATTTCCACTTAAAACAGAATTGTATGAGCTCTGTATAAAACACAGAAAAGCACAAATAAAAAAATAAAATTCCTAAAATCGATAACTGACATATATCCTTACTTTTTCTATGTATATATTTTTAAACACCGAATCATATCATATATTCTCCTTTATAATTTGAATGTCTCCTTTAACAATTTCTCATGCCATTGAATATTATTCTGCAAAATCATTTATTGATCATGTCACAGTTATTGCATCACATGCATGCACCATATTAACTGCCTTCCTACTGTTGTACATTTGATTTGCTTCCGAGTTTTCACCATTACAGTGAAGACCCCTGTTCATAAGTCTTTCCTCATGTCATGATTATTTCCTTAGGGTAAGTTCTTAGGAGCAGTGTTATTGGGTCAAAGTGTTAGTACAGTCTGAACATTTTTGACACATGTTCACGTTCACAAATTGCCTTGCAAAAGAGCCTGTTTGAATTTGTACTCCTGCCAGCACTTCTTTTTTTTGAATTTTATTTTATTTATTTTTTAATAAGCAGATTCTTATTAGTCATCAATTTTATACACATCAGTGTATACATGTCAATCCCAATAGCCCAATTCATCGCCCCCCGCTGCTTTCCCCACGTGGTGTCCATACGTTTGTTCTCTACATCTGTGTCTCTATTTCTGCCCTGTAAACCGGTTCATCTGTACCATTTTTCTGGGTTCCACATATATGTGTTAATATATGATATTTCTTTTTCTCTTTCTGACTTACTTCACTCTGTATGACCGTCTCTAGATCCATCCATGTCTCTACAAATTACCCAATTTCGTTCCCTTTTATGACTGAGTAATATTCCATTGTATATATGTACCACATCTTCTTTATCCATTCGTCTGTCGATGGGCATTTAGGTTGCTTCCATGACCTGGCTGTTGTAAATAGTGCAGCAATGAACATTGGGGTGCACGTGTCTTTTTGAATTATGGTTTTCTCTGGGTATATGCCCAGTAGTGGGATTGCGGGGTCATATGGGAGTTCTATTTTTAGTTTTCTAAGGAACCTCCATACTGTTCTCCATAGTGGCTGCATCAATTTACATTCCTACCAACAGTGCAAGAGGGTTCCCTTTTCTCCACACCCTCTCCAGCATTTGTTGTTTGTAGATTTTCTGATGATTCCCATTCTAACTGGTGTGAGGTGATACCTCATTGTAGTTTTGATTTGCATTTCTCTAATAATTAGTGATGTTGAGCAGCTTTTCATGTGCTTCTTGGCCATCTGTATGTCTTCTTTGGAGAAATGTCTATTTAGGTCTTCTGCCCATTTTTGGATTGGGTTGTTTGTTTTTTTAGTATTGAGCTGCATGAGCTGTTTATATATTTTGGAGATTAACCCTTTGTCCATTGATTTGTTTGCAAATATTTTCTCCCATTCTGAGGGTTGTCTTTTCATCTTGTTTATGATTTCCTTTGCTTTGCAAAAGCTTTGAAGTTTTATTAGGTCCCATTTGTTTATTTTTGTTTTTATTTCCATTACTCTAGGAGGTGGATCAAAAAAGATCTTGCTGTGATTTATGTCAAAGAGTGTTCTTCCTATGTTTCCTCTAAGAGTTTTATAGTATCCAGTCTTACATTTAGATCTCTAATCCATTTTGAGTTTATTTTTGTGTATGGTGTTAGGGAGTGTTCTAATTTCATTCTTTTACATGTAGCTGGCCAGTTTTCCCAGCACCACTTATTGAAGAGACTGTCTTTTCTCCACTGTATATCCTTGCCTCCTTTGTCATAGATTAGCTGACCATAGGTGCGTGGGTTTATCTCTGGGCTTTCTATCCTGTTCCATTGATCTATATTTCTGTTTTTGTGCTAGTACCATATTGTCTTGATGACTGTAGCTTTGTAGTATAGTCTGAAGTCAGGGAGTCTGATTCCTCCACCTCCATTTTTTTCCCTCAAGACTGCTTTGGATATTCGGGGTCTTTTGTGCCTCTATACAAATTTTAATATTTTTTTTCTAGTTTGTAAAAAATGCCATTGGTAATTTGATAGGGATTGCGCTGAATCTGTAGATTACTTTGGGTAGTGTAGTCATTTTCACAGTATTGATTCTTCCAATCCAAGAACATGGTATATCTCTCCATCTGTTTGTGTCATCTTTGATTTCCTTCATCAGCGTCTTATAGTTTTCTGAGTACAGGTCTTTTACCTCCTTAGGTAGGTTTATTCCTAGGTATTTTATTCTTTTTGTTGCACTGGTGAATGGGATTGTTTCCTTAATTTCCCTTTCTGATCTTTTGTTGTTAGTGTATAGGAACGCAAGAGATTTCGGTGCATTAATTTTGTATACTGCAACTTTACCAAATTCATTGATTAGCTTGAGTAGTTTCCTGGTGGCATCTTTAGGATTCTCTATGTATAGTATCATGTCATCTGCAAACAGTGATAGTTTTACTTCTTCTTTTCCAATTTGTATTCCTTTTATTTCTTTTTCTTCTCTGATTGCCATGGCCAGGACTTCCAAAACCATGTTGAATAATAGTGGCAAGAGTGGACATCCTTGCCTTATTCCTGATCTTAGAGGAAATGCTTTCAGTTTTTCACCATTGAGAATGATGTTTACTGTGGGTTTGTCATACATGGCCTTTATTATGATGAGGTAGGTTCCCCCTATGCCCACTTTCTGGAGAGTTTTTATCATAAATGGGTGTTGAATTTTGTCAAAAGCTTTCTCTGCATCTATTGAGATGATCATATGGTTTTTATTCTTCACTTTGTTAATATGGTGTATCACATTGATTGATTTGCCTATATTGAAGAATCCTTGTCCCTGGGGTAAATCCCACTTGATCATGGTGTATGATCCCTTTAATGTATTGTTGGATTCTGTTTGTAGTATTTTCTTGAGGATTTTTGCATTTATATTTATCAGTGATATTGGTCTGTAATTTTCTTTTTTTGTAGTATCTTTGTCTGGTTTTGGTATCAGGGTGATGGTGGCCTCATAGAATGAGTTTGGGAGTGTTCCTTCCTCTGCAATATTTTGGAAGGGTTTGAGAAGGATTGGTGTTAGCTCTTCTCTAAATGTTTAATAGAATTCACCTGTGAAGCCATCTGGTCCTGGACTTTTGTTTGTTGGAAGATTTTTAATCACAGTTTCAATTTCATTACTTGTGATTGGTCTGTTCATATTTTCTATTTCTTCCTGGTTCAATCTTGGAAGTTTATACCTTTCTAAGAATTTGTCCATTTCTTCCAGGTTGTCCATTTTATTGGCATAAATTTGCATTTGGTAGTCTCTTAGGATGCTTTGTATTTCTGCAGTGTCCATTTTAACTTCTCCTTTTTCATTTCTAATTTTTTTTTTTTTTTTTTTTGCGGTATGCGGGTCTCTCACTGTTGTGGCCTCTCCCATTGCAGAGCACAGGCTCTGGATGCACAGGCTCAGTGACCATGGCTCACAGGTCCAGCCGCTTCGTGTCATGTGGGATCTTCCCGAACCAGGGCACGAACCCATGTCCCCTGCATCAGCAGGCGGACTCTCAACCACTGCCCCACCAGGGAAGCCCTTCATTTCTAATTTTATTGATTTGAGTCCTCTCCCTCTTTTTCTTGATGAGTCTGGCCAGTGGTTTATCAATTTTGCTTATCTTCTCAAAGTACCAGCTTTTAGTTTTATTGATCTTTGCTATTGTTTTCTTTGTTTCTATTTCATTTATTTCTGCTCTGATCTTTATGATTTCTTTCCTTCTACTAACTTTGAGTTTTGTTTATTCTTCTTTCTCTAGTTCCTTTAGGTGTAAGGTTAGATTGTTCATTTGAGATTTTTCTTGTTTCTTGAGGTAGGCTTGTATTGCTATAAACTTCCCTCTTAGAACTGCTTTTGCTGCGTCGCATAGGTTTTGGGTCGTCGTGTTTTCATTGTCATTTGTCTCTAGGTATTTTTTGATTTCGTCTTTGATTTCTTCAGTGATCTCTTGGTTATTTAGTAATGTATTGTTTAGCCTCCATGTGTTTGTGTTTTTTACGTTTTTTTTCCCTGTAATTGATTTCTACTCCCATAGCATTGTGGTCAGAAAAGATGCTTGGTATGATTTCAATTTTCATAAATATACTGAGGCTTGATTTGTGACCCAAGATGTGATCTATCCTGGAGAATGTTCCATGTGCACTTGAGAAGAAAATGTAATCTTCTGTTTTTGGATGGAATGTCCTATAAATATCAATTAAATCTATCTGGTCCATTGTGTCATTTAAAGCTTGTGTTTCCTTATTAATTTTTTGTCTGGATGATCTGTCCATTGGTGTAAGTGAGGTGTTAAAGTCCCCCACTATTATTGTGTTACGGTTGATTTCCTCTTTTATAGCTGTTAGCAGTTGCCTTATGTATTGAGGTACTCCTATGTTGCGTGCATATATATTTATAATTGTTATATCTTCTTCATGGACTGATCCCTTGATCATTATGTAGTGTCCTTCCTTGTCTCTTGTAACATTCTTTATTTTAAAGTCTATTTTATCTGATATGAGTATTGCTACTCCAGCTTTCTTTTGATTTCCATTTGCATGGAATATCTTTTTTCCATCCCCTCACTTTCAGTCTGTATGTGTCCCTAGGTCTGAAGTGGGTCTCTTGTAGACAGCATATATATAGGTCTTGTTTTTGTATCCATTCAGCGAGCCTGTGTCTTTTGGTTGGAGCATTTAATCCATTCACGTTTAAGGTAATTATCGATATGTATGTTCCTATGACCATTTTCTTAATTGTTTTGGGTTTGTTTTTGTAGGTCCTTTTCTTCTCTTGTGTTTCCCACTTAGAGAAGTTCGTTTAGCATTTGTTGTAGAGCTGGTTTGGTGGTGCTGATTCTCTTAGCTTTTGCTTGTCTGTAAAGCTTTTGATTTCTCCATTGAATCTGAATGAGATCCTTGCTGGGTAGAGTAATCTTGGTTGTACGTTCTTCCCTTTCATCACTTTAAATATATTGTGCCACTCCCTTCTGGCTCATAGAGTTTCTGCTGAGAAATCAGCTGTTAACCTTATGGGAGTTCCCTTGTATGTTATTTGTCATTTTTCCCTTGCTGCTTTCAGCTGCTTGTCTTTAATTTTTGCCAGGTTTTTTTTTTTTTTGCGGTACACAGCTCTCTCACCATTGCAGCCTCTACCGCTGCGGAGCACAGGCTCCAAACGCGCAGGCCCAGCGGCCATGGCCCACGGGCCCAGCCGCTCCACCCCATGTGGGATCCTCCTGGACCGGGGCACGAACCTGTGTCCTGTGCTTCGGCAGGCGGACTCTCAACCACTGCGCCACCAGGGAAGCCCCAATTTTTGCCAGTTTGATTACTGTGTGTCTCAGCATGTTTCTCCTTGGGTTTATCTTGTATGGGACTCTCTGTGCTTCTTGGACTTGCATGGCTATTTCCTTTCCCATGTTAGGGAAGTTTTCGACTATAATCTGTTCAAATATTTTCTCAGGTCCTTTCTCTCTCTCTTCTCCTTCTGGGATCCCTGTACTGTGAATGTTCTTGCATTTAATGTTGTCCCAGAGGTCTCTTAGGCTGTCTTCATTTCTTTTCATTCTTTTTTCTTTATTCTGTTCTGCAGCAGTAAATTCCACCTTTCTGTCTTCCAGGTCACTTATCTGTTCTTCTGCCTCAGTTATTCTGCTATTGACTCCTTCTAGTGTATTTTTCATTTCAGTTATTGTATTGTTCATGTGTTTGTTTGTTCTTTAATTCTTCTAGGTCTTTGTTAAACATTTCTTGTGTCTTCTCAGTCTTTGCCTCACTCTTTTTCCGAGGTCCTGGATCATCTTCCCTATCATTATTCTGAATTCTTTTTCTGGAGAGTTGCCTATCTCCACTTCATTTAGTTGTTTTCTGGGGTTTTATCTTGTTCCTTCATCTGGTACATAGCCCTCTGCCTTTTCATCTTGTCTATCTGTGAATGTGGTTTTCCTTCCACAGGCTGCAGGATTGTAGTTCTTGCTTCTGCTGTCTGCCCTCTGGTGGATGAAGCTATCTGAGAGGCTTGTGCAAATTTCCTGATGGAGGGGACTGGTGGTGGGTAGAGCTGGCTGTTGCTCTGGTGGGCAGAGCTCAGTAAAACTTTAATCCGCTTGTCTGCTGATGGGTAGGGCTGGGTTCCCTCCCTGTTGGTTGTTTGGCCTGAGGCGACCCAGCACTGGAGTCTACCTGGGCTCTTTGGTGGGGCTAACGGTGGACTCTGGGAGTACTCACGCTAAGGAGTACTTCCCAGAACTTCTGCTGCCAGTGTCCTTGTCCTCACGGTGAGACACAGCCACCCCCCACCTCTGCAGGAGACCCTCCAACACTAGCAGGTAGGTCTGATTCAGTCTCCTATGGGGTCACTGCTCCTTCCCCTGGGTCCCGATGCACACACTACTTTGTGTGTGCCCTCCAAGAGTGGAGTCTCTGTTTCCCCGAGTCCTTTCGAAGTCCTGCAATAAAATCCCACTAGCCTTCAAAGTCTGATTCTGTAGTAATTCCTCCTCCCACTGCCAGACACCCTGGTTGGGAAGCCTGACGTGGGGCTCAGAGCCTTCACTCCAGTGGGTGGACTTCTGTGGTATAAGTGTGCTCCAGTTTGTGAGTCACCTACCCAGTAGTTACGGGATTTGATTTTATTGTGATTGCGACCCTCCTACCATCTCATTGTGGCTTCTCCTTTGTCTTTGGATGTGGGGTATCTTTTTTGGTGAGTTCCAGTGTCTTCTTGTCAGTGTTTGTTCAGCAGTTAGTTGTGATTCGGTGCTCTCACAAGAGGGAGTGAGAACACGTCCTTCACTCCACCATCTTGAACCAATCTGTGCCAGCATTCTTTGAAAGTATCAAATTCTCAGCATTCTCACCAGCAATGTGTATTTGCTAATTTTCTAGGTGAAAAATGTTCTCTAGTTCTCACTGGATGATGACAGTGCCAGCTGCCTTACAGTGAGTTCATTCTAAAGCACAGCAGTCTCCAAACTAGTGCGCTCAAGGCCAACTCTCAAGCTCCTAAAACTTGACACCTCAGGTCTGTAGCCCACCAGTCCTTCTCTTCAGCCCGCAGCTCTGTCCTGTAGCACAAAAAGCCTTGCACAAGTGCCCATTGTCCTGTGACACCTCAGCCAATGTGTTTAACTGCAACCAACACCACTACCCCAACCAACACCATTACTCTTGACCAACGCTTGGGCCTCAGGGTGATCACACTGGCATCTCCTGTTGAAGGAGGACCCAGGCAATAGGCCTGCGTGGTCCCTGGGAGCAGGCTGGAGACCATTTAGAAAGAGAAATTCTGAGTCCTGGGTACCCAGAGGGTGATACCCAGAAGGCAGCCATGTTGGCTGCAGGTGGGCATGTCCCGGGAGCTCCGTGGAGAGGGTGTGGTCCACAGGGAGGCCAAGACAGGAGTCTAGGCAATACTATGTGTGTACCTGCAGGTGTGCACGATAATCCACTAGGGACTGAGGAGGTACTAGACATTCTATCTGTATCATCCTTAAAATTTACTATATTTATATATCTTATATATGCAATGTATTAATGCAGTAATACATGTATACAATTATAAATATATTGCTTACAAGAGAAGCCACCAGAATGAGAAGCCTGTACACCACAATGAAGAGTAGCCCCCACTTGCCACAACTAGAGAAAGCCCGCGCGCAGCAACGAAGACCCAGTGCAGCCAAAAATAAATAAATAAATAATAATAAATAAAAGATTAAAATAATAAATATATTGCTTACTCTACATACATTAGAGATATACGTTCAATTTTCTCTCTTTTCTTTTTACTGACAGCGGTGTGGGTTCAAAACAGTTTAGAGACTTCACTGTAGAGATTATATAAGCTGATGAAATGACTTTTTAATTTGTCTCCTTCCTTGAATCTTTCTGATTCCCCATCCACTCGCCATACTGCTACCAGAATGACTTTTTTTTTTTTTAACAATATAGAGCTGATTTTATCACACTTCTGCTTAAAATATTTCCATTGTTTTCCATTGTCCTCTGGTTTGGCTTTTCAGGGTCTCCTGCCCCTGAATCCATCCTGCCTCGCAGCCCCGCTGAGGTCAGTTGCTGAGTCAACAGCGCTTTCTCTGTCCAGCCTCCATCACTCGCATACATATGATGCTGCTCTGCTTGAGTTGTCCTTCCTCGCTTTGTCCGATGACAATCAGCTAATTCCTAGACCACTTCACCTTAAGTGTCATCTCCTCTAGGAGCCTTCCTCGGCCTTCCCAGACTGACTTAGGCATCTGTGCTGTGCCCCCCTCCGTACTGTTAGAGCATTTGCCACGCTATATTGTGAGTGCAATGCATCTCATATCTGTTTCTCCCACTGAGAGTAGGGTCCTCTCTGACTGTGTACTTAACTGCCTAATGCTCCTGGGGATGAAGTAGGCACGAATATTTGTTGCGTGGATATAAGAATGTAGGCATGGGGCTTCCCTGGTGGCGCAGCGGTTAAGAATCCGCCTGCCAGTGCAGGGGACACGGGTTTGAGCCCTGGTCCGGGAAGATCCCACATGCCATGGGGCAACTAAGACCGTGCGCCACAACTACTGAGCCTGCGCTCTAGAGCCCGTGAACTGAAGCCCACGCACGTAGACTCCGTGCTCAGCAACAAAGAGAAGCCACCACAATGAGAAGCCTGCGCAGCGCAACAAAGAGTAGCCCCCGCCCACCGCAACTAGAGAAAACACGCGCACAGCAACGAAGAGCCAACGCAGCCAACAATAAATAAATAAATCTATTAAAAAAAAAAAAAAAGAATGTAGGCATGCATGCAGAGTTAGTCCTGCAAGTTAGTTGGCTGTGACGCTATAGACTGTGGCTTCTAGGTCACCGCTGGATGCCATTTTGAAAGTCAGGTCCCTGTTAACCTCCAATAGGTTTAATCCTGGCATCAGCACGCAAAACATTTTTTTTTTTTTTTTTGCGCTACGCGGGCCTATCACTGTTGTGGCCTCTCCCGTTGCAGCGCACAGGCTCCGGACGCGCAGGCTCAGCGGCCATGGCTCACGGGCCTAGCCGCTCCACGGCAGGTGGGATCTTGCCAGACCGGGGCACGAACCCGTGTCCCCTGCATCGGCAGGCGGACTCTCAACCACTGCGCCACCAGGGAAGCCCACAAAACATTTTTATAATAATGACAATGTAGGCTGCTTTACCCTTGGCTAGAAGAAGAACTACATGCAGAGCCCCACTCCAAATTTTCCTTCAGGGTTCTTCTTGCCGGGACACCACTTTCATACGGAAAGTTATTTCATAATAAGCCCCTTTAAGTATATCATAATGTAAGCTATATATACTTGAATGGGTTCCATTACTAGACTACTGTTTAGAGAATTCTATTAGCTGGTGAATAGAGTTGTAGAAGTTCTTATCTATGCACTGTGATGTGGCTGAAAGAGCTGTTTTCGAGAGATTTACATTGGAAAACAGTTTGGCAGTTCATCAAAAAATTAAACACAGCTACCATATGCCCCAACAGTTCCACTCCTAGGAATGAAAACAACCCAATGTCCATCAAGTGATGGGCAGATAAACAAAATGTGGCACCTCCAGGCAATGAAAGATTATTCAACAATAAGGAGGAATGAAATTCTGATACACGCTACAACATGGATGGACCTTAAAAACATTATGCTAAGTTAAAGGAGCCAGACACAAAAGGCCACATATTGTATGATTCCATTGACACAATATGTCCAAAATAGGCAACTCCATAGGAACAGAAAGTACATTAGTGGTTTCCAGGGGATAGAGGAAGAAGGAAATGGGGAGTGGCTCCTAACAGGTAGAGGGCTTGTTCTTGGGGTGATGGAAATGTTATGGAATTAGATAATAGTGATGGTTGGACAACATTATGATTATACTAAAAATCGTTGGATTTTCTTTCTTTTTTTTTTTTTTTTTTCGGCTGCGTTGTTTGCAGAATCTTAGTTTCCCGACCAAACCCAGGCCTCAGCAGTTAAAGCGCCGAGTCTTAACCACTGGACCACCAGGGAACTCCCTGAATTTTACTCTTTAAAATGGTGAATTTTAAAAAATATTTATTGAATTATAGTTGATTTACAATGTTGTGTTAATTTCTGCCACACAGCAAAGTGACTCAGTTTTATATATATATATATATATATATTCTTTTCCATTATAGTTTATCACAGGGTTTTGAATATAGTTCCCTGTGCTATACAGTAGGACCTTGTTGTTTATCCATCCTATATAAAATAGTTTGCATCTACTAATCCCAAACTCCCAATCCTTCCCTCCGTTACCCCCCATCCCCCTTGGCAACCACAGTTCTGTTCTCTATGTATGTAAGTCTGTTTCTGTTTTATAGATATGTTCATTTGTATCATATTTCAGATTCCACATATAAGTGATATCATATGGTATTTGTCTTTCTCTTTCTGACTTACTTTGCTTAGTATGATAATCTCTAGGTCCATCCATGTTCCTGCAAATGACATTATTTCATTCTTTTTTATGTCTGAATAATATTCCACTGTATATATATACCACATCTTCTTTATCCATTCATCTGTTGATGGACATTCAGATTGCTTCCATGTCTTGGCTATTGTGAATAGTGCTGCTATGAACATAGAGGTGCATGTATCTTTTCAAATTCGAGTTTTGTCTGGGCATATGCCCAGGAGTGGGATTGCTGCATCATATGGCAACTTTATTTTTTCGAGGAAACTCCATACTGTTTTCCATAGTGGCTGCACCAATTTACCTTCCCACCAACAGTGTAAGAGAGTTCCCTTTTCTCCACACCGTCTCTAGCATTTATTATTTGTAGACTTCTAATCCGTATGAGGTGATACCTTATTGTGTTGTAGTTCTGATTTGCATTTCTCTAGTAATTAGCGATGATGAGCATCTTTTCATGTGCCTGTTGGCCATCTGTATGTCTTCTTTGGAGAAACGTCTCTTTAGATCTTCTGCCCATTTTTCAACTCGGTTGTTTGGTTTTTTGTTGTTGGATTATATGAGCTGTTTGTATATTTTGGAACTTAAGCCCTTGTTGATTGCATCATTTGCAAATATTTTCTCCCATTCAGTAGGTTGTCTTTTCATTTTGTTTACGGTTTCCTTTGCTGTGCAAAAGCTTATAAGTTTAATTAGGTCCCATTTGTTTATTTTTGCTTCTATTTCTATTGCCTTGGGAGACTGACCTAAGAAAACATTGCTACGATTTATGTTTTGCCTGTGTTCAGAGAATGTTTTGCTTACGTTCTCTTCTAGGAGTTTTATGGTGTCATGTCTTACATTTAAGTCTTTAAGCCCTAAAATGGTGAATTTTATATTTTATAAATTTTATCTCAATTTTTTTTTTTTTTTTTTTTTTTTTTTTTTTTTTTTTTTTTTTTTGTGGTATGCGGGCCTCTCACTGTTGTGGCCTCTCCCGTTGCAGAGCACAGGCTCTGGATGCACAGGCTCAGCAGTCATGGCTCACGGGCCCAGCCTTTGCACGGCATGTGGGATCTTCCCGGACTGGGGCACGAACCCGCGTCCCCTGCATCGGTTGGCAGACTCTCAATCACTGAGCCACCAGGGAAGCCCTATCTCAATTTTTAAATTGCAAAAAATATATTTATAGTAATCTAATCTGTCTTTCTGAAATGTATTCACTGGTATTATGTTTGGATTTCAGAGAAGACCAGCTTTAAATAAATGGCCCAGCACACTGCTATGAAAGAATGGGCCCTACACAGACACATCTCCACTACTCTGGGTCAGATGCTGGGTTTTGGTTTGGGGGCTTAAATTTCCCTCTGCCTGTCAGGTGGACAGAGACCCATATACATCTAACCAGGAAATTTTGCACTTACTCTTTCAGAGGGGAAATACATATGTCATTCTTACTGCCGAGACCTGGTACATCTGGATTATCCACAAAATGGCAAATTTCGAAGCTGTATGCCCACTTGTGAAGTAAGACACTCAAGCCAAAGGAACCCTCAGGTAGGTGCTACGTGGTGCTTGCAGTGTTCTGGGTTGGGGGCAGTGCCATCACTTGAATGCCAGCAGAATGGAGAGTGGGCTCCTTATGCCCATGGCTTACCTGTATTTCTTCACAAGTTCTAGCTCATGTTCATTCTTTGCCATGACTCCTTTCCTCAGGGCCTGTTGCGTCAGAAGCTTAACCATGGGTCGTGATTCTAGAAATAACAGGATAGAATGTGCCGATAGTTTATCCAACAGATTTTGGATAAGATACAAGGCGTCGATCTGTACAATTATTGATCCATGTTCAGGATGAGTTCTGGTTGACAGGTGTGCTCACTGCAGCTGAAAATAGGACTTGAACTTTGAATGAGTATGTTGGTTGTTTCTTCATCTGATAAAGAACCTCAGTGCGAACACTCTGTTCAGGAATCCATCTTTTTTTTTTTTTACTGGTTCTACTAAGGCAAAAGGATCTCCAGCTAGTTGGTCGTGATCTACTTCTGATCGATCCTTAGCCTGGTTTCTGCCAGACCTCCCTCTTCACTCTCCTCCCTGGTTTGCTGAGATTCCCAGAAGGAAGGCGATACCACTGGCAGTGAAACCCACTCCTCTGCAAACTTGACTATTTCTAGCATCTTCTCTCCTGAGCTGTCAAGATTTTTCTTTAAAAGTCAGCTTTTTTTCCCCCCAGGTGGTTGGGGTCAGTGGCATTAAATGATCCTTGCGTGTCTTGTCGATTTCTGGGAGCTCATTTTCGTGTCTGAGTTGGATTACCGAAATCAGGCAGCAATAGTCACCTTTCCTTCACATGTGTATGAGGTTATTATTCAGTCTGAGACCAAGAGGATGATTCTCTACAGCCCCCTGACCAATGCTGAGCACAAAAGACCAGATCCATGATTTTGCCACTTGTTTTTCCCCTAACAAAGTTAACTTTAAAAAAATATATTTATTTGTTTGTTTATTTATTTATTTAGGCTGTGCCAGGTCTTAGTTGCAGTATGCAAACTCTTAGTTGCGGCATGCATGTGGGATCTAGTTCTAGTTCGATCTAGGGGATAGAACCTGGGCCCCCCCTACATTGGGAGTGAGGAGTCTTAACCACTGGACCACCAGGGAAGTCCCCAAAGTTAACTTTTGATCAGAGCAGTAATAGCTGTTGTGATGAGTTTGTTCAGCATGTGTGGCTCTCACATCTGCTAAATTCCCATTTAACCTAATTATGCTTGGCAGGGGCATAGGGAACAAATGGGGAATCTGTAAAGGGCATGAATAATAGCTTTTCTGGCAAATTGATGGCTTCATTTTAACTAGTGACTGATGTGAATTTTACACCTGGAGTAGATTGGAATTCCTGCAAAGTTGTACCAGCTTTAAAACTAACTTCAGAAAATGCCTTCATCTCCGAAAGAAAAGCTTGGATTAGGGATGCAGTTTGTAATTTAATAGGATGACTTTGGAGAGAGCAGAGAGAATAATAGAGGTATTGTGCGAAGCTCTAGGGAGAACAAATATATGCTTGTTCGGCTTGAAAAAAAAATGTAGAGTTCAAGTGTAAGGTTTAAACAAATTCTTTAGAAATTTTCTTAAAAGGCACCTGAACTCCCAGTGCTTGACTAATTCATATTATTTTCTTATACAGATTTTTTAAAAAGTAACACTGAGCTCTCCTATGTGGCTCTAAAAGTTTTAGAAAATTATAAAGTAATTTGATATATAATTGATTTTAGTTCAATTATTTTTAAGTTGTAGAATTTAAGATTTACAAGTTGATGTTCTGGGTAGCTGCAGATTCAGTTTGCTAGGTAGGGCTAAAGCAGAACATGTGATAAATGGCTTCCCAACAGGCTGAGTATAAAATTTCTCTGTTTTAAGGTAAGAATGCCCCCAACTGAGAATGCCACTCTAGCATATAATTTCCTGCAAGTACATCTAGGGGATAATGGTATGTACCTCAGAGGGGGTGATGAGAATTAAATTCAATTTGGAGTATTTTTTATTTTCATAAGGCATACCCAATATAACACATTGTTTTAATATTCTACCTAATCAATCTGCTCTTGTGAGTTGAGTTGGGATTTGATACTGTACTTATCTTTCCTCATGGGCTTTAAAGGTGCAAAATGATCAATGCAGTGGTTCCAAAGTCATTTACAGGATTCTGAGTCCTGGTGATATCTCAAGACTCAGGATATTAACTTTTTGGAAGTGTGTGTCTCAGCTGATTGTGTTATAAGATCTCTCAGACTAATTATAATCCCAGTGCTATTAGCTTTGGCCAGTGCTAGAAGGATATACTTCAGAATGGTTTCAATTCTGTGGAGACTCTCAAGAAGATTATTTCAAGCAGAATCACCTAGAAGCTGTAGAATTTGGCCAAGAACCAAGAAAATTATTCTCTCTTATTTTGCGACTGCTTTTTGATATGGTGAGGACTTTGAAAGATGGGTGATGGAATAGAACCAACCACGCAGAGGGACTATGCCTTTAAAAACAACAACAAATTTTGAATGCAATCCACTATGCGGGAGACTACATAAAAGTTTAATATCTGGTGAGTGACGTTGGGAAATGATTGAATGGTTGGGTCTATTCCGATTTTCCAAAATTGTAGTGGTAAAGTCAGGACTCAGAGAAGTTGTTGATTTTGTGACCTCCCACCCCCGAAATCTGGTCTTTCTCAGAAGGACTACACAGACGGCGTGGGCTTCCCAATCATTTATCCTCTTGAGACTCTGAGAGTGGATCTTTTCTCAAAGTAGGGGAAAGAAATGGAAGGGCTAAGTGAACTAGCAGAAAAGGGGGTACAGAAGCCCCACCACCTGTGCTTCTGACTGAGTTAAGGACGGGCTTTAAGGATGAAGGATGCTAGAAAAGTTACAGGGGATTAGGGAAACAGCCCATTACTAAAATCCCTGAGGAGAGGTTGTCTTTTCCTCTTTCAGCTCTAGATCCCACGGGCCACAAAGTCATTCTTTCAGTCATTGTGTTTTGTTTCCGTTGTTTTGGGCATTTTAAATGACACACTCCGATTTTGAATTACTCCCATCTAGCAGCAATGATTAGTGGCAACCATACAAAACTGCCATTTTCGTAGGTTAAAAATGGCTGAACAGCAGCTAATTTCGTAAGGCTCAAACTCAGACTAAGGGAATTATTCTTAATCATTGTGAGTCAATGGTAACATTTTCTTTTTTTTTAACTTAAGTATAGTTGACTTACAATATTGTGTCAGTTTCAGGTGTACAGCAGACTGATTCAGTAGTTTTTCAGATTATTGGTAACATTTTCTGATGAGAGCACCTGCAGCGTGGCCTCCGCTGCGCTTCTCTCCTTTGGGTGCCTGCAGACTGGGGTCAGCAGCAGGGCAGAGCCTTCACGTTAGGGTCCACGCAGGCCGAGGTTTCGTTTGTGACAGCAGAGCCACCAGAGGGCGCTCTAGCACTAGCTACCATATGTTTGAGCGTTTGCCACGGATTCCAATGGAAAAAACAGTAGACATACGAAGAATGCTAGTTTTTATAGAGCATGTATGGACAGAACTAAGGTTTAGACATATCTTTATTACGTTTATTGCTAATATTAATTAAGCTTCTGTGTGCTTGTCACATATGATTTCACTTTATGCTTACCACGATTCCATCAGCAAGATATTTTCATTTTTACAGATGAGGAGATCAAGGTTTACAGAGGATAAGTGATCTTACAAATGAGAAAACTAAAACAGTGACTTTATCCAGAGGCTCAGCCCTCCACTAAAGCTCCCTTGCCTTCCCTTCCCCCACCCCTTTGTTTTAAAAATCCTTGCTTTCAAGAAAAAGAAAAGAGTGGAAGCTCGTGTCCAAGAGGTCAGTAAACTTTGCAGGCCTGTCTGCCCGCTTCAGGATACCATGTCCTGCTCCGGACGGCCCTGCTCCCACACATTGCTTAGGCTACTGTTTCTATGACTCCTTCCCCTTACCCCCTCCCCCTCCCCCTCCCCTCCCCCTCCCCTTCGGTCACTGATACACAACGGAAGAAATCACCCAAACCAA